>NC_086113.1:66547296-66861553 GCF_963921235.1 Mobula hypostoma | reverse complement strand
AGCGGCCGTGCAGCTGGCATACCACACGGTGGCGCTGTCGGTCAGCATGGTTTCAATTGTGCTTCTGCAGGAGTAAAGCAACAGCTTTTGCGGAAGTTTGGCCTGCTTTGGATTAATGGATTTGTGGCTAAGTTTGCCGATGATACAAAGGTAGGTGGAGGAGCAGGTAGTGTTGAGGAAACAGAGAGTCTGCAGAGAGACTTAGATAGTTCAGGGGAATGGGCAAAGAAGTGGCAAATGAAATACAATGTTGGAAAGTGTATGGTCATGCACTTTGGTGGAAGAAATAAACAGGCAGATGAGGGAGAGAATTCAAAATGCTGAGATGCAAACAGACTTGGGAGTCCTTGTGCAAGATACCCTAAAGGTTAACCTCCAGGTCGAGTAGGTTGTGAAGAAAGCGAATGCAATGTTGGCATTCATTTCTAGAGGTATAGAATATAACAGCAGTGATGTGATGTTGAGGCTCTATAAGGCACTTGTGAGACCACACTTGGAGTATTATGTGCAGTTTTGGGTTCCTTATTTTAGAAAGGATATACTGACATTAGAGGGGGTTCAGGGAAGATTCACAAGAATGATTCCGGGAATGAAAGGGTTACCCTATGAGGAACGTCTGGCAGCTCTTGGGCTGTATTCCCTGGAGTTCAGGAGAATGAGTGGGGGGTTCTCATAGAGACATTCCGAATGTTAAAAGGCCTGAACAGAATAGATATGGCAAAGTTATTTCCCATGGTAGGAGATTCTAGGACAAGGGGTCATGACTTCAGAATTGAAGGACGTCCATTTAGAAAAGAGATGCAGAGAAATTACTTTAGTCAGCGGGTGGTAAATCTGTGGAATTTGTTGCCATGAACGGCTGTGGAGGCCAAGTCATTGAGCGCATCCAAGGCAGAGATAGATAGGTTCTTGATTAGACAGGGCATCAAAGGGTACGGGGAGAAGGCAGTGGAATGAAGATGACTGGAAGAATTGGATCAGCCCATTATTGAATGGTGGAGCAGACTCGATGGGCCAAGTGGCCTAATTCTGCTCCTATATCTTATGGTCTTAACTTACGATCTTATGTTATGGTTACTGAGTTAAAGTCCTGGAACTCCCACCCCAACAGCGCAGTGCATCTTTCCACATCTCAAGGACTTCAGCAGCTCACCACCACCTTTTCAAAGGCAACTGGAAATGGACAATTAAATTCTTCCTCAGCATATGAAGCTCACATCTTTTGAATGAAGGAAGTAATGCACTAAGCCCACTTTTAGAATAGCTTTCTCAAAGGGAACACATTGGCACAACACAAATATCCTTTTAGCTATAGTATGTTGTATTATTTTAGCTGAGTACCCCTTACCCAAAATTCTAAAATCCGAAAACCCCTGAAATCCAAAAATTTTTGAAGGCTGGCATATGTCACCTCCAAGAGGACCACAACCTTGTCATAGGGTTTGGAGGCTGCATGCAACGTTGGCTGGAATCAGGGCTTTATGCTTTGGCTCTTGGTAAGGTCATCCATGCCAAACAGGGTACAGTCTGGACTAAGAGAAGTCCACCAGTCCTCTAGGTTCAGAAGTCCAGCTCAGGCTACCAGCCTTGACTGGTAAAACAAAATTGTTACGGAAACAGCAATGAAAAATCCTTCTACAACTGAATGCGATGATATTCCTGAGTCTCCACCCAGAATGTGCATGACTGACGGATGTGAAAACCCAGCTACTGACACGATGAAGGAAACCCTGAACACCACCAGAGATGGAGGACCTTCACTGCTGTACTGAACACCTGTGGCTTAATGGCCATTAGAGAGCAGAGAGACATGAAAATTCCACACGGCGCTGGGAAAGTGCCCAGGCAACGTGCAGGTCTCTGCGCACCACAGACAGCGCTGAGAAGTGATCTCACGTATGTATGAAAGTGCCCAGGCAACGTGCAGGTCTCTGCGCACCACAGACAGCGCTGAGAAGTGATCTCACGTATGTATGAAAGAACAGCAATTAATGAAAAATAGAAAACCACTGCATAGTGAAAAATGAAGATCTCAAACGTGCATTGAAAGAGTGTATTCGTCAGCATCAGAGTGAATATATGCTGCTTAACGATATGCTGATCATGAAACAAGTAAAGATCTATCATGACAAACCAAAAATTAGAGGTAATTGTGAATATTCAGCGGGCTGGTTACAGAATTTTAAGAAAAGGCACAGCATTAAATTTTTAAATATTTGTGGTGATAAAGCATCTGCTGATCACGAAGAGGCAAGAAAACTGATTGATGAGTTTGCCAAGATTGTCACTGTTGAAAATCTAACGTGCATGAACACACGTGTGTGATGAACACGCGCAAGACAAAGACTGCTTACTGGTAGCACATAAATTCAGAATCGGAAATTACGGTGATCCCAAGCTATCTCAATATATAATCCAAAGTATGAAATCTGAAACACTTCTGGCCCCAAGCACTGCGAATACGGGGTACTCAACCTGTAATTCAATACATCTCTAAAAACCTCTTGTTAAATTTTGCTCCCTTTTGTTCCCTTCATATATTGTACACACAGAATATAAAAAAATACTTCCAATCATAAACCAGTAACAAACAAGTATTAGAATCTCAAATCACGAACACCACAGCAAAAGAGAATTTAAACCTCCAGGTGGATTTTCTCAAGTGTTTATAGAAAAAACTGCAGAGTTGCTGTTCCACTGTCACAAATCCTTTAGGGCAGTACATGATCAGCACATCAAGTGTACTCCTTCCAAAGTCATCTGCAATTTATGCTGCACCCTGACCAACATCTTCCTGCATTCATTTCATCATTCATCGATACACCATCCCTAACCAGCCCATTCATTTATCACAGTGAATTTAAATCTGTGACTAAGATTTGTAGAGACATATAGGTAAGTCACAGATTAACTGTGATCTAAGCAAATAAATGACTGAATGGCCTATTCAAATGCTTCTGCAACATTGATCAGGGATAAATATTAGCCAGAACACGTTACATAATTGAAATCCTGTTGTCCTGTCTGGTGGGTATAAAAAACAAAGCTAAAGACAGAGACGAGAAATTCTGCAGATGCTGGAAACCGAAAGCAACACATATAAATTGTGGGAGGATCTCAGCAGGTCAGGTAGCATCCATGGAAATGAATAAATATTCAATGTTTCGGAACAAGAACTTTCTTCAAGACTGAAAAATAAGGGGAAGATGCCACAATAAAAAGGTTGGGGGAGGGGAAGGAGGCTAGCTGGAAGGTGATAGGTAAAGACAGATGGATAGGGCTGGAGAGGAAGGAGAAATCAATATTCACGCCATCAGGTTTGAAGCTACTGGACGGAATATAAGGTGTTGCTTCTCCACCTTGAGGGCTGCTTCATCATGGCACAAGAGGAGGCCAGGGACCAACATGGCGGAAGGAGAGTGGGAATCAGAATTCAAATTGGTCACCGGGAAGTTGTGCTTTAGGTGGATGGAGTGGAGGAACTTGATGAAACAGTCCCCCAATTTACAACAGGTCTCACCAATATAGAAGAGGCTGCATCAGGAGCGTAGAACACAATAGACGACCCCAGCAGATTCACAGGTGAGGTGGTATCTCACCTGGAAGGACTGTTTGGGGCCCTGAATGGAGGTGAGGGAGGAGGGGAATGGGTAGCTGTAAAGATAGTATTGTGATAGTCACTCAGCACTATGGACTCAGCCTAGAATTTAAATTCCACTGATCCAACCTGTAGAACTCTCCAGGATACAAAATGTCCGAGTCACCAACCTTTGCAGTTCCTACATCCATCAGTTTTAAGTGACCACAGACTTGCACTGTAACTATGACATCTGCAATCTTCCAGTCCTCCAGAACCATGCCAGAATCAAGTGATTCTTGAAAGATCATGACCAATGCATCCATTATCTTTTCAGCCAATAGAAATCTACCATTCGGATCAGAAATAATATCACGTTGTATAAAAGTAACTGAGGAGTCTATAAAAATAGAGACGCCTTGAATCTTAGCATTGGAGTTCGAATGAAACTGTTGTTCCTTCCAGAATTTAAAAAAACGTAGTCTGTCCCCCCTCCGCACATGGGTCTCTTGTAAAAATAAAATTTGTGCTTTAAGTCTCCGGAACACTTTAAAAACTTTTTTCCTTTTAATAGGATGATTAAGACCATTAGTATTCCAGGAGACAAAATTAATAATAGACTCCATAAACCCTAAAGTCAACCCACAACAAGGAGGATTGATGATAGGCTCGACCCACGAACCCGGAGAGGGAACAGAACAGATAAGAGATACCGGGAAGAAGAACGCAACCAATACTTCAATAACATACATAGCCCAAGAAGAAAGAAACTAAAACGTGAAGCCCCTCCCACCATCCCCACCCCATGACCCCAAGGCTAAATCTAACGCAGACCAGCCCGAAAGAAGCAAGCACTAAAACTACCCCCATGACTTCCGATAGACGCTCCCTAAAAATAGTGTAAATATAAAAAAGGTCAGCTAGTTATAAAACAGTAAAAGAATAAAAAAAATAACTCAATTAAAACAAACACATAATATAACAGAGTAAAAGCCAGAAAATATAAAAAAACACAACAAACCCCAGACCCATGAGTAAACAAAACAAAAAAAATGAGATTATTAACATAAACTAGTTATGAAAACCTACAAAACAAAGTAGATTTAAAAACTACAAAATTTAAGACCACAAAGGAAATACGTAAAATGACGGTGAGGAAATAACCACCCAGAATCCCCTGGGAAAAAGAAAGGAATGACGCAGTTAAAAAGAAAGTTTAGCAACCATATTAAGTAATCAAAAATAAACTTTTCTACCCATATAGGGCAAAAAAAAATTAAGACTGACAAATTCACAACCTCCGATCAACAGAGATAGTTAAAAATTACGATTAAGATGTTGAAGGTGAAAATTGATCCAGATAACTCTGGGCATCCGATGGAGATTCAAAAAAACGGGGGCTCCATCCGACGTACGAATCCTTAGACGTGCAGGGTAAAGCAGCGCTGGTCTTAAATCCATCTTGTAGAGTTCCGACATCACAGATCTGTAACGAACCCGTTGATCCCGGATTGGTTTACTGAAATCCTCCACGAATCGGAAATTAAGATCCAGAAAATCAATGTAACCTTTAGATTGAACAAAACGAAACAGTTTCTCCTTGTCTTGAAAGTAATGAAAACGTAAAATGACATGTCGAGGTTTATCTGACCTAGGCGAGTATGATGGAACTCTGTGAACACGATCCAATAACGGTGGTTGGTCAGGAAATACAGTAGGAAATGTATCTTTTAAAAGTTGAGAAAAATACTTCATAGGGTTATCAGATTCAACAGCTTCACGCACCCCAATCATTCGAAGATTCTGCCGTCGCATTCTGGATTCTAAGTCAGAGTTTTTAAAGGTCAAAAAGTCGAGTTTCTTCTTCATTACATTAATTGTTTCTTCGATTTTCTCCATCTTGAGCTCAATTTGTTGCGTGGATTTTTGAAGATCAGATATAGCCAACTGATGTTCCGTAATAGATATTTGCATCTTCTCGATTGAATCGGCAATTTTCTGGAAACTAATTGAAATTTCCTCACGAATCAGCTCCGTAATAGAGGTTGAAATTTCCCTTTGAATTAGCTCTGATATAGCTTTCAAAGTCACCGGTGGTTCAGTCGGAGGGAAATCGGTACCTTTCGGTCTACCCAGAGGTTTGCCGTCCTTCCTGTTTTTCCCATTCTTAGACATAGCAGACCTTAAAAACATCCGATTATTGAAGAGCCCAATTTGTTTCAAAGTATTGTAAAAGTCGATGCCTTAATGGTTAATTAAAATATAACTGATCATAAGAAGAAAAACTCAGAGGTAATGGAGCGAGTCAAGAACGCGACTTCACACCATGAGCGCTACCGGAAGTCCCCTCTGAATGTAATTGAGAGTGTGTTTGGGCATTGTGAGGGTTGATGTCAGGTGGAATTAGCTTGGTTTGTTGCCTTCCAGGGCAAGATATTCTACCACTCAGTACTGAGGGTCAGAATGAAGAAATATTCCAGGTGATCACTCATTCTACAGGTGCAAATGGTTCAAAGTTCAAAGCACATTTATTTTCAAAGTATGTATACATTACACAACCTTGAGATTCATCTCCTAGCAGGCAGCCACGAAACAAAGAAACCCAAAAGAAGACATAAAAAAGACCTACAAACACCCAATGTGCAAACAGAAAAAAAAACAAATTGTGCAAAGAATAAAACTGGGCAAATAGCATTTAGAACAAAAGTGAGTCCACAGACACGAAGCCCGGGGCAGATGGAACAGGCCATAGCCTGAAATTCAGTTCAGCGCACAGGACAGTAAGCATTGCAGAACCCTCAGACACGGAGGCTGAAGCAGCCAGAGTAGGCCTCAGCCTGAGTTCAGCACGGAGCAGTCAGCAGAATTAGCTTGACCTTTGTCCGTTGAACTGACACTCTGCCTTTTCAATTCCTCTGGCCCAGCATTTAAATCATCCAAACATTATGTCACTCCTCACACTAGGACCTGTGCCCTTACCCATCGATATACTCTAAGCCTGGACCACGTTGCCATGTTTTGGCCTGCATCTGACCTTTCCAAATTGGTCAGGAGTTTAAAGTGATCAAACCTCACTCACAGTTCAGGTGGACAGGCCTTAAATCTGCCTCTCCTCTGCTCTGACTTTGCCCCACTCCGTTCGCCCCAACTTGGCCTCAAATATGCCTCAGCCTTGCCCTGACTTTGCCTCAAACATGCCTTGCCCTCACCTCGACCTCGCTTCACACCCACATGCTTCGACCCTTGACTCAGCCTCATCTTTGCTTGCCTTCCATTGTTTGTGGTGATCATTTACCATAAATTTTACCAGGAAAAGTGTTTTTACTAAAACATTTTGTTGTATTCCTTGTTTTGTTTGTCACTAGTAAATAATCAATGGGCTTCACCAACACCATCTTAAACCAGAAGCACGGAATTATCATTCCCAGGGCAGAAACAAACAAACAGAGTTAGAATGCACCAGCACTGTTACAACACAATCGGAAATGTAACATGTGATACGTGGTTCTGATTTATTATCACTGACATATGACGTGAAACTTGCTGGGGGGTTTTCAGCAGTATACTGCAAAGAAATCTATACAGCAGAAAAATAAATAATGCAAAAAAAAGGAACAATGAGGTTGTGTTCAAGGATCATTCTGAGTTCTGATGTCAAAGGGGAAGAATATGTTGCCGAAGACCCCTCATCAGGATTTCATCAATCATGAACCGTCTCCTCCCTTCCATAGATGCTGCCTGACCTGCTAAGTTCCCCCAGCACTTGTGTATGTTGTTCAAAATTTCCAGTATCTACAGAATCTCTTGCATCTATAATTTGCACTTGCCTATTTTCTCCAGTTGCTACAAAGACATTCATGTAGTCAATAAATTGTAATCACAAGTGCATTGCAAGCAACCTGGCTGCCAATGTAATGATGTTCAAATCTTCTGGTTGGACAATAAGAGGTAGGAGCAGAATTAGGCCATTCAGCCAATTGCGTGTGCTCCACCATTCTATCAACGCCCAGAACTCACCCAACCCCATACACCTGCCTTGTTATATGGTTATCCACTGATGCCCTGACCAATCAGGAAGCAATCTACTTCCACCTTAAATACGCCCACAGACTTGGCCTCCACCGAAGTCTGTGGCAGAGCATTCCACAGATTCACTACTCTCTGGCTAAAAAACTTGCTCCTTAACTCTGTCGTAAAAGGTCACCCCTCAATTTTGAGGCTGTGCCCTCTAGTTCTGGATACACCCACCAGAGGAAACCTCCTCTCCGCATCCACCCTATTTAGTCCTTTCAATCTTTGGTAGGTATCAATGCGATCCCCCTGCATTCTTCTACATTCCAGTGAGTACAGGCCCAAAGCTGCCAATCAGCAACCTCCCTCATATGTTAACCCCTTTATTCCCGGAATCACCCTTATGAACCTTTTTGGACTCTCTCCAATGACAACACATCCTTTCTGAGCTAATGGGCTCAAACCTGTTGACAATACTCCAAGTGCAGCCTGACTAGTGTCTTAAAAGGCTCAGCATTTTCTCCTTGCTTTTATATTCTATTTCCCTTGAAACAAATGCCAACATTGCATTTGCCTTCTTTACCACACACTTAACCTGTAAATTATTCAGACAATAGTCCACACTATTGATCCTTTTACCAAAATGCATTATCATACATTTCCCAACACTGTATTCCACCTGCCATTTTTTGCCCATTCTCCCAATGTGTCCAAGTCCTGCTGCAATCACATTGCTTCCTCAGCACTACCTACCCCTCCACCTATCTTCATTTCATCTGCAGACTTTGACACAAAGCCATGAACTTCATTATCCAAATCACCAACAAACAACGTGAAAAGTAGCGGTCCCAATACTGACCCCTGAGGAACACCACCAGTCACTGGCAGCCAACCAGAAAAGGACCCCTTTATTCATACTCGCTGCCTCCTTCCTGTCTGCCAATCTGCTATCCATGTCAGTATCTTTCCTGTGAAGCAATAGTATTTTACCTTGTTTAGCAGCCTCATGTGTGGTACCTTATCAAATGCCTTCAGAAAATCTAAGTAAACAACATCCACTGCCTCTCCATTGTACACCCTTCTTGTTACTTCCTTGAAGAACTCTAGCAGATTTGTCAGGCAAGATTTCCCTTAACAAAAACCATGCTGACTTTGACTTATTTTATCATTAGTCTCTAAGTACCCCGAAACCTCATCCTTAATAATAGACTCCAACACTTTCCCAACCACTGAAGTTACGCTAATTGGCCTTTAATTTCCTTTCTTTTGCCTTTTTCCCTTCTTAAAAAATGGAGTGACGTTTGTAATCTTCCAGTCATCTGAGACTATGCTAGAGTCAACTGATTTTTGAAACATCATGACCAATGCATCTGTTAACTCTTCAGCAACCTCTCTCAGGAGTCTGGGATCTAGTTGGTCCAGGTGACTTAACCACCTTAAGACCTTTGAGTTTGCCTAGTGCTCTTTCCTTTCTAATAGCAATGGCAATCACTCCTGCTCTTTGACACTCATGGACCTCTGCACAATGCACAGTGAAGACTGATGCAAAGTACACATTAAGTTCACCTGCCATTTCTTTGTCCCCCCATCACTACCTCACCAGCATCATTTTCCAGTGATCCAATATCAACTCTCACTTCCCTTTTACTCTTCATATAACTGAATTAACTTTTAGTATCCTTCGTTATATTATTGGCTAGTTTGCCCTTATATTTCATTTTTTCCCTTCTTATAGCTTTTTTAGTTGCCTCTTGTTGGATTTTAAAAACTTCACAATCATCCCACTTCCTTCTCATTTTTGCTTCCTTATGTGCCCTTTTCTTGGCTTCTATGAAGTCCTTAACTTCCCTTGTCAGCCACGGTTGCCCTTCCCCTGCCATTTGAGAACTTCTTCCTCTGAGGGACATATCTATCCTGTGCCTTGTGAACTATTCCCAGAAACTTCAGCCATCTCTGCTCTGCCATCAGTCCCACCAGTATCCTCCTCAAATCTACCTGGGCAAGCTCCTCTCTCATAGCTCTGTAGTTCCTTTTATTCCATTGCAATACTGATACATGTGACTTATGTTTAATGGTGTTAATTGAGGCCTTAGCAAGAGCTACCAACCCTTCCTCATAAAAGTGTCATGGAAACTTTTACAGAGAGCATGCAGGGCCTTGGCTTGCCACTTTAGGACACCACATCCAGTATTACAGCCCTCACATCATACTGTAATCAATATGATGTGTTACACACAGATCAAGTGTGACTTGAACCCAAAATTTCTGATTAGAACAGCCATTTCAGACAACACCCATTCATCACCCATATAGCTCTTGATCTTCCGCAGGTCTTATATTCTTACAATGATGTTCCCGTTGCTGTGTACGCCAGTTTCTCCCTTGTATCTCTGGGGGAAGTGCCAAGATGTTTTGAAATAATTTTGTTTGGCCCTGGGAACAGCAAGTTCAGCTTCACAGAATAGTCCAGAAGATCTATTAACTTCACTGAAGTTCCTTGAGTGAAAGATTCTTTCATCTAACAAACAAAAATTCTACTATCAAATAATCTAAATTCACATACTGCTGAAGGCTAGGAAGGAGCTGGATTCCTGCCTAAATAGCAGATGGGCATTTCAAGCACTTTCCCACATTCTCCCCAAGGTAAAGTTGCCCTTGATGCAGTTAAGGGAAAAGAAACCACTGTCAAATTCCCAAACACCAGAAAATCTGCAGATGCCGTAAGTCCAAGCAACACACACAAAATGCTGAAGGAACTCAGCAGGCCAGGCAGCACCTATGGGAAAGAGTGAACAGTTAACATTTCAGGCCGAGACCCTTCTTCAGGCCAAATTCAACTGTACTGACTGGCTTGGTGGTAATTGTTCTTCTGCTCAGAAAAGCTCTTTAGCATGATCTGCATTTTCATGACCTGAGCAAAGCCTCTTAATCTATCGACACTCTTCCCTCTTATTCATCCAACCCAGCCATTGCCTTCTCAGCAAATGAAAGACCACATAGAATTGTGGCATGATATATGAAATGTGCCTGAAATGTGTCTAAGCTGACTGGTGAATTTGCAGGGTTAGCTCAAAGGCTCTGGGCAATAATATGGTCAACAAAGCTTACTTAGTACATTAGACAAATGTCTATAATTAGACTTTTGCACCATTGTACTCAATAGCAGTTTAGAGAGTTTCATTTCATTGACAACTTAGATCAACACCAGAGAATTTATTCTCCACATTAATGCCAGTCCTGATCTTTTGGCTAATATTTACCTCCTATCCTTTAAAGCTTTGTTCCATCAACAGCAATTACTTGTATTTATATAGTTTCTCAACCTAATAAAAGCATCCAACGCCCTCTACAGAATCAACCTTTGGAACCACACATGGGAATTTTACTGCACGAGAGGCAGTCAGTCAAAGAGAGATTTTATGGAACATCTTAAAGGGGAGAAAGATGAGTGGAGAAGTTTTAAGAGGGAATTCCAGAAATTAAGTTCAAAGTTCAAAGATTATAGCCAGGCAGCTAACATGGCAAGGAATGGTGGAGCAGTCAAATTTAAGGATAACGATAAGTACTTACTTACTTATTTATTTTTTCTTCTAAATTATGTATTGCATTGAACTACTGCTGTTAAGTTAACAAATTTCACGTCACATGCCGGTGATAATAAACCTGATTCTGATTCTGAAGCAACAGAAATGGAGAGTTGCAGAGGATTATTGAGTTGGAGATTATGAATGGACGACTGCTGAAAGTGAAGAGTGATTTGAGGAGTGTTGAGAATCTTAAAACTGAGCAAAGTTTTTCACTGTATCTGAGTACAGGTGACAATAATAAACCAACTACCAGCCACTGGACAGGGAACCAATGTAGGTCAGAGGCAATAGCTGAACTACATATTCAATCCATTTTATGTTAACCTGATGTCCGCTCCAGCACCAAGTCATGGTCTGCTCTCACACAGCATCAGTGAGACTTCTAAATCACATTTAATTCAAGCCCCCATCTCTCATCCCACACTTACATTTGAGGTTGGCTAGAATAGACTACTCCCTCCCAGCTTCCCCAAAGCAGAATGCCAAACCCGCGAAGCCAGGATGGGACGAGCCTGAAGGGACGAGCCTTGATAGCCCCTGTGGATGGAGTAAGTGTTTCAAGGGCTGGTATTTTTCCACGTACCATCTGTTTAATTGGAAGGACCTGACTCCCCACCTGACAGAGTGTTGGTATAGCTGGTATGTTGAGTACAGGTGCAAGATGGATGGGAAGTGTGAACAGGAGCAGTATTCTGGGATGGTTGTGCCATGCCACACAGTGTTGTGAAGGTGGACACCCACTGAATGCTGAATGACACATTGGATATGCCATTCCTTTGCCAACCCGTGGTTCCCACAGTGTAGTGTGGTGTGGTTGAAGTACGTATAGCACCTCAGTGCCTTGCATGAGCACCTTGTCCATGCTGGTCAGTAAGAGAGTTATTACAAAGGAAGATAGGTTTTGAATGATAGCCTTTTTCAGCATGGTATGGCCAGGCTGTTCCCAGAACTGATTCTGATAGCCTTCTCACAAAGGAAAGTGGCACTTGCACTGCTATTGGTGAAGAATTCTGCTCCTACATTCCTGACTGGTTGGAGAACATCACTCACCTGGCTGATCATACCTGAGAGTCCATATATAAGATCACGTGGAAGATCAGCTCATTAGCTAATACACTCTGGGGTGGGGTTGGTGGCCTTTTGGGGCACAGGGAGACTGGAGGACTGCTGTAGTATACAGGGTGACTATGGGTATTGTACTCTTGTGTGTTATATGTGACTTGGGGAGTTCAGAGGAGTCATACCACTCTGAGGGTTGAATCATAATGAGGGGTGAAGTGTCCTATGGGGGGCATAGCTTATTCCGATTGTCGAAAGTCACTTCAGTTGTGTTTAAATGGTTTAGAAACTGCAGTTACTTTTACATAAGAACATAAGAAATAGGAGCAGGAGTAGGCCATCTGGACTGTGGAGCCTCTCCATCATTTAATAAGATCATGGCTGATCTGGCCATGGACTCATCTCCACCTAACTGCCTTTCCCCATAACCCTTAATTCTTCTACTATGCAAAAATCTATCCAATCTTGTCTTAAATATATTTACCGAGGTAGCCTCCACTGCTTCATTGGGCAGAGAATTACACAAGTTCACCACTCTCTGGGAAAAGCAGTTCCTCCTCATCTCCATCCTAAATCTACTCCTCTGGATCTTGAGGCTATGTCCCCTTTTTCTAGTCTCACCTACCAATGGAAACAACTTTCCTAGCTCTATCTTATCTATCTCTTTCATAACAGTATATGTTTCTATAAGATATCCTCTCAAACTTCTGAATTCCAGTGAGTAAAGATCAGGTCACTCAATCTTCCTTCATAGTCTAAACTCCTCATCTCTGGAATCAACCTGGTGAACCTCCTCTGCACTGCCTCCAAAGCCAGTGTATCCTTCCTCAAGTAAGGGGACTGGAACTGCATGCAGTACTCCAGGTGCAGCCTCACTATTACCCTGTACAGCTACAGCATAACCCCCCAGCTCTTAAATTCAATCCCTCTAGCAATGAAGGCCAACATTCCGTTTGCCTTCTCGACAGCCTGCTGCACCTGCAAACCAACCTTTTGTGATTCATACACAAGCACCCCCAAGTCCCTCTGCACAACAGCATGCTGCAAAATTTACCATTTAAATAATAATCTGCTCTTCCATTTTTCCTTCCAAAGTGGATGACTTTACCAATATTGTACTCCATCTGCCAGACCCTTACCCACTCACTTAGCCTATCTATATCTCTCCATTTCTTCTGCACAATGTGCTTTTCCACTCAATTTTGTATCATCAGCAAACTTAGATACACTACACTCAGTCCCCTCTTCCAGATCGTTAATGTAAATCGTGAACAGTTGTGGGCCCAGCACTGACCCCTGTGACACACCGCTCACCACTGATTGCCAACCAGAGTAACACCCACGTATCCCAATTCTCTGCTTTCTATCAGTTAACCAATCCTCTATCCATGCTAATACATCACCCCCAACTCTATGTATCCTTATTTTATGGATGTCTTTTACGCAGCACCTTATCAAATGCCTTCTGGAAATCCAAGTACATAAGTTCCATCTGTTCATCTCTATCCACTGCGCTAATTATATCCTCAAAGAATTCCAGTAAGTTTATCAAACAGTACCTGTCTTTGCCGAATCTATGCTGTGTCTGCCTGATGGATCTATTTCTTTCTGAATGCCTTGCTATTTCTTCTTTAATGATAGCTTCAATCATTTTCCCGACTATAGATGTCAAACTAACTGGCCTATAGTTACCTGCCTTTTGCCTACATCATTTTTTGAACAGTGGTGTGACATTCACCATCTTCTAATCCACTGGGACATGCCCAGAGTCCAGAGAATTTTGGTAAATTATCACTAAAGCCTCTTCTATAACTTCTGCCATTTCTTTCGGTACCCTGGGATGCCTTCCATCAAGACCAGGGAACTTATCTATCTTCAGGCCCACAAGTTTGTTCAGCACTACTCCTTCAGTGATAGCTATTGTATTGAGGTCCTCACCTCCCATCGCATCCATA
This sequence comes from Mobula hypostoma, assembly GCF_963921235.1. NCBI lineage: Eukaryota > Metazoa > Chordata > Chondrichthyes > Myliobatiformes > Myliobatidae > Mobula > Mobula hypostoma. The sequence continues at coordinate 66,847,364 of NC_086113.1, read as the reverse complement.
ACATCTCTCTTTGGCATGTTAGATGTGTCCTCCACCATGAAGACGACACAAAATAGTCATTCAAAGACTCGGCCATTTCCTCATTACCCAATATCAATTCTCCCTTCCAAGGGACCTACGTTCACTTCAGCCACCCTTTTCCACGGTAAAAACTTTTGATAAAAACTGATGATAAAAACTTTTACCATCCATTTTTATATTTTGTGTGAGTTTATTTTCATAATCTAGTTCCCTTTTCTTTATTGCTTGCCTAGTGGTTCTTTGTTGCTTTTTAACCCACGTTCCCAGTTGACACAAGCAAAATCTTCCCTCATCCCATTGTAGTCTTCATTATTTAGGCATAATACACTAGTTTTAGATCGAACTATTGCACCCTCCATTTGTATAAGAAACTCATTCACACTGTGATCACTCTTTCCATGAGGATACCCAACTACAAGATCACTAATTTTACTTGTCTCACTACACAGGACCAGAACTAAGATAGCACGTTCCCCTGTAGGTTCAGTAACACGCTGTTCAAGAAAGCCATCACAGATGCATTCTATGAAGTCCTCCTCAAGACTGCCCCGACCAACTTGATTCACCCAATCTATGTGGAAGTTAAACTCCCCCATGATAACGGCTGTTCCATTCTTACATGCCTCAGATATTTCTCTGCTTATTGCCTGTGTCACTGTAATGTTATTATTTGGTGGCCAAAAGACAACTCACACCAGTGATTTTTTTCCCTTTACTATTCCTAATCTCTACCCAGATGGATTCGACATTCTGCTCCTTAGATCTTATATCATCTCTCACTATTGCCCTGATCTCATCTTTAATTAAAAGCGCTACCCCACGTTTCTTACCTTCCTGCCTATCCTTCCGTATTACCTGATATCCTTGGACATATAACTCCCAATCCTCTCTACCCTGCAACCACATTTTTTCCACTCACTTTCAATCTTTATTTTATTGACTTAAAAGAATAAGGATAAATACAAACCAGAGGAGAGGTTATCTCAAATATGTATTTCAATAGTACAAACAAAGGAATATACACTGTCAAAATCATATATAGTATTAAGCTAATATAAAGAAAGAAAAGAACCACTTCACCTCTTAACAGTTCACAGAAAAAAAGGCTCAAAATTTCTGTTATTGAGAAAAAAAACACTAAACTAACCCAAAACAAAAAGAAAGGGACTGGGCAGTCCATTTTGAGGATACAGTTATAAAAAAGGAAGAATCCTTCTGGTCAAATCTAAAACTCCGCAGAGAAGTAAAAAACATATTAACTGAAAAAGAACAAGCAACCATATATTTGTAATGGCCACTAAATCATACATCTTTGTACTGATTTGTGCCACAAGTACACTGATCTTGTTTTGAATACTATGGGCATTCAAATAAAGTGCCCTTACATTCATTGTGCTTTTAAAATCTTGTAATCTTTTTCTCTTTTGCACTTGATTTTCTTTTCTCCACTCTTACGTTTCTCCTTTTTATCTTCTGCTTTTACTTTATCTTTATCCACAATTTTCTCTTCAACTTTATCCATAATTCTACAATCTGTTGGATCAACCCCCTACTATTTAGTTTAAAGCCCTATCCACAGCCCTAGTTATGTGATTCACTGGGATCCAGGTTCCATCTCGGTTCAGGTGGAGCCCATCCCATTGGTACAGTTCTTCCTTCCCTAATAATGGTGCCAATTTCCCATGAATTCAAACCCACACCAATCCTTGAACCATGCATTTAACACTCTAATCTTTTTGACCCTCTGCCAATTTGCACGTGGCTCAAGTAGTAATCCAGAGATTACCACCTTTTTGGTTCAGCTTTTTAATTTAGTCCCTAGCTGCTCAAATTCCCTCAGTAGAACCTCTTTCTTCATTCTACCTATGTTGTTGGCAGACCATGACAACTCGATCTTTCCCCTCCCACTGCAAATTCCTCTGTAGGTCGGATAAAGTATCCTGAACCCGGGTACCAGGCAGGCAACACAGCCTTCAGGACACTATCCTCGTGACAGAGAACTCTGTCTATTCCCCTGACTATACTATCCCAAATTACCACTCTATTCCTCTTTTCTCCCCCCTCTTGAATGGCTTCCTGAACTACAGTACCACAGTTAGGTTGGTCATCCTTCTTCCAGCCCCACTCTCATCCACACAGGAGCGAGAATCTCAGACTGCTTGGACAAGCTCAAGGGTTGAGGCTCCTCCAGCACTGTCTCTTGGATCCCACTACCCACCTCACTTGCAGTCACACCTTCTTGTCTCTGACCACAGACCAAATTTGAGGCAGCTAATCTAATGGGTGTGACTGCCTCCTGAAACAGAGAATCCGGGTAACTCTCCCCCTCCCTGATGTGTTGCAGTGTTTGAACCTCAGATTCCAGCTCATCAACCTTGAGCCTGAGTTCCTCGAGCAGCCAACACTTGCTGCAGATGTGGTCACCAGGAACCACAATGGGGTCCACCAACTACAGCACATCACCCGATCCTGAATCATCACTTTATTTAATTAGCTGTAATTTAGTGACTTTTTATTCCACCACTACAAAAGCCTTATCTGCTACTTACCTATGTCTCCTCTCCAAAGCCTCAAGTTCCCACTCCTACACTGGTTCACTCACACAATGACCACTCTGCTTTGACCCTGCCTGACTTTTATTTGTTTCTGCCAATGAATCGTGAATCAATTGGTCCGCCGCTAATGCGTTGACCCCTGCAAAATGCTCCTTTCTTAAACTCTTCTCCCCGACCTGTGTGAAGTTCTCTCTCTCTGCGAATCAAGCACTACAGCACAGAAATAGGCTCTTTGGCCCATCTGTTCCATGCTGAACTGTTCCTCTGTCAAGTCCCATTGACCTGCATCTGGACCACAAATCATCCAGTCTCTGTTGAGATCATTATTAAAATCTGCTAAACTCTCTGAGAGTGGCCATACAGTTGGTAGAGTGTTAAAGAGGATATATAGAACAACTGCCTTTACTGTTTGAGGCACTGAGATTGAGAGCAGGGAAATTGCATCATGGCTTTATAAAATTCTTGTTTAGCTACATTTGCAGTACTGCATTCAATTATAGTCACCCTATGAGAGCAAGGAAGTGAAGATTATGGAGAGGGTGTAGAAGAGGTTTGCCAGGGTGCAGAATTGGTATATCGAAATTAGAGGGCACATTGGACAAAGTAGGATTGTTTTCTCTGGACCGTCACAGGCTGAGGAGAAATTTGATGGAAGTTTATAAAATGATGAGAAGCATATGTGTGTTATGGGTACTAACATTTTACACCTTGGTTCAGAGAAATGTTGGTCTTATTTGACGGTATACAAGTATATAGGTAAATGATAATAAACTTGAAAAATTAGGTATAGACAGTCAGCATCTTTGTCCCGGCATTGAAATGTCTAACACGAGAGGGAATGCACTTAAAGCTGTGAGGGACAAGATATTTTTTTAAAACAGAAGAGTGTGCTAGAATGTACTGTCCCAGTAAGTGGTGGGAGCAAAAATGAGACAGGCGTTTAAGGAGTTCTTAGCATGACAGAAACAATGGACGCACATAAGCAGGCAGAAATGAATAATTAATTAAGCATCATTTGCTTCATTAGTTCAGCACAATATTGTGGGACTGTTCCTGTACTGTACATTCTCCGTTCTATATAAATATCTGCTAACTCTCCTAGCTCTGACACACACTACAGGATTCCCCCTCCACAAGCAATTTTCATTTATTTTCTATTTCTGATCCAGCACGATAGCAGGTCCTTCTGGGCCAATGAGCCTGACCTGCCTAATTATGTCCATGTGACCAACTAACCTACCAACCTACACATCTTTGAGATATGGGAGGAAGGCAGAGCGCCCGGAGGAAATCCACATGGTCATGGGGTGTACAGGTGAATTGCTCACCGACAGTGCTGGGAGTTGAACCCGGAGTGCCGATGCTGTAACAGCACAACTCTAACTGCCCCTGATTAATTATTAATACCTGGATATGGTCAACTCTTTCATTTGTGAATATTACATGTATTTAAATACAGCGCTTCAGTCCTGCATTCTTCAACCTTTTGAAATTTTGCCTCTTTGTGGTATAATTTAATTCTTTGCACTGTCTGCATTTGTACCCAATCATTGACTTGTCCTTCCTTACATTCATATTACACCCATCACCTACTTGTAAACCTGCTGGCTCACCCTTAGATCGATCACATCGGTTCCCATTCCCCCTGCTGTATCAGTTTAAACCACTCCCAATAGCTCTGTTGGGCTGAATGGTCTACTTCTGGTCTTATAAATCCCCAGGGTCTGACAGAGCACATGTTCAGACTTTATGGGCTAGAATAGAAGCTTCAGAAGTCCTTGTGGAGACAGTTGCTTCACTTGAGGCCAAAAGCACTAATATTGAGCGTACCCCACATCCCCACAGGGGAAGCCTACTCCATGTCAGGACTTATAGACGTGGCGAGAACGACAACTCTCCTTTCGGGCCAGGCGGTCTTCCAAGTGTGCCCAGAGGAAATCAGTTCCCTTCAAGCCCACTCCAGGATTCCCTGTACTCACCCAGACATAGCCACTTTAACTTAAAAATTTGCTAAGAGGAATGGATAGCAGTGTGGTTAAAAAAGCCCACACCCTCCTCAGAATCCTACGAGCTAACATCTGAGGACAAAGTTGATAAACAAAGAGAACTGAGGGACCACTGTGCTCTAGGTCACAGAAACATGAGGTGCAACACAGAAATGTGGTTACACCTGTTGCACCGGACTGTGCCAAGTGAAGCAGGTGTAAGCCACAATTCAATTCTCAGTTCTCCAGATGGAGTGTTTGGTGTCTATGGGGGAAGACAGCCTGCTTGTTAATCAGCACCTCATAAAGCTTGGATGTGACAGTCCCGCCAAATTCTTGCTCACCCATCTTGGAATAACTTCAAAGTCAGAGTCTTCAAAATAATTGTATTATGAAAGTACAAATGTCACTATATACTAATTTGAGATCCATTTCCTTGTGAGCATTCACAGTAAATACAATAGAATCATTGAAAAACTGCACACAGGACAAACAACCAATGTGCAAAGACAACAAACTCTATCAATACAAAAAGAAAAAAAACAAACAAAATAACAATAAATAAATAAATAAACAATAAATATTGAGATGAAGAGTCCTTGAAAGTGAGTCCATGGGTTGTGGGAGCAGTTCAATGTTGGGGTGAGTGAAGATGAGTGAAGTTATCTCTTCTCTTTCTCCTGTCCCATGAGGGGCCCAAACACCAAGAAAGTCACCTACTGCGTCACCCACCACCCACATTTTGGTCAATCAAATCACCAAGCTGCATTACTTATCCCTGCATACAAACAAAAGCTAAAACATGAGGGTCCAATACACATCATTCAGTACTGGTCTAAGGAAGCAGCTGAGCTTCTGTGCAACTGCTCTGAGTCCGTAGAATGGTCTACATTCAGACTCAACTGCCAGCCTAAATGAGAAAGTCGCCTCTATCATGGACTTTGTTAGCAAGGGTGCGGAACACTGTGCAGCAAAGAGAAAATTCCAGGTCCACCAAACCAGAAACCATAAGTGAACCTAAAGAACCACTCCATACTTAAGTCCATGACTGCAGCGTTCAAATCAGGTGACCTTGACCTTTACAATAAGATGACCAAAGCTAAAGTTATCAGGAATGCCAAGAGACAGTACCAGTCCTCAGTTGTGGCAGGGTTTACATGCCATAGAAAAGAAAGTCAGAAGCATCACGGATACGCTCAGTGGACTCTGTACACATTTTTAACAGAAGAAGATTGGACTGTTACCACCCACCTCAATAACCACCAATGCATCTGACCCCATGGTCACTGATAAAGACACAATGTCAGTCTTCCAGAGAGTGAATCTGGTGCTGATGATGTCCCTGGGCATGTCCTTAGATCAGCTGCTGGGAATATTTGCCAACATTTTTAACACCTTCCTGCTTCAATCTGAGGTTCTTACTTGCTTTAAGACAGACTCCCACCTCTCCCGGAAGTTCCGGGAGTCTCTCGCAAATTCCAGGAGTCTCCCGCACATTGATAGCGGCTCCCTGACGCTCAGAAATTATATACAATATCCCGGAAATCGATTTTTTTTGAGGGGGACAGCGAGAGCGAGCATCCTGATTGGTCTCTCTTTGCGCTAAGTAGACCTATCGGTTTTCTCCGTGGGCGGGCTTTAGAGTCAACCTCAAAAATAATGAATGTTGCTCGCTGCACTGTTTGCAACAGTGACTTCTCTATTGCCCATGGTGGGTTAAAATATAAAAGATATGTTGAGGTGAGTTTAACAGGTGTCATTCATTCTTTAGCATAGCTAACATTATTTAAACTAGCTGGCTAGCTAGTAAGCAGCTACTCTATTGATGTCCTACGTGATGAGGCCAAACTCCCTGTAGACTTGCTTAAAGTTGTAATAGAATAAACATGATAATATAATACAAGTACATATTTTAATGTCACATTTTCTGCATATACCCAACTTGGTTTACAGATTATACAAAATCACTAAACAAAGTATTACATATGCCCTTGGAGGTGGGGGATATGGGGTTGTGGGGGGTGGGGGTGCTACCTCCCTGAAATGAGTTTTTGCAGGGTGGGATGTCTGTTAAGAAGACAACTATTGTCCTTGTACCAAGAGAAACAAGGTAACGTTCCTTAATAACTACTGCCCAGTGCTCAGCTATTCACCATCATGAAGTGCGTTGAGAGTCTGTTACATGGCATGCATGAATTCCAGCCTCCTAGACTACCTCGATTACTGCAATTCATCTACTGCTGAAGCAGGTCTACACTGCAAATGTTATCTCCATGACTCTACCCTCACCTCTGGAGGATCTGGACAGCAGACACCAAGGTTAGATTGTTTACTGACTACAGCTCCACCTTCAATACTCTAATTCCAAGCCAACTCATCACCAAACTCCGGACACTGGGAGTCAATGTCTTCCTCTGCAAATGGACCCTTTGCTTCTTGACCAACAGAGCACAATCAGTAAGAATAGGCAGCAACACCTCTGCCATGATTACTCTCAAAGTTGAGTCCTCTACTCCCTGTACACTCATGACTACGAGACCAGGTTCTGTCCTTCCTCCAGCTACAAGTTTCCAGATTATATCATTGTATTGGGTCATATACCAAATAGCAGGTCTGAGTACATGACAACAACCTTTCCCTCAAAAGTCACAGAACAAGAACTGGATACCGACTTCAGAAAAGGGGGAGGGGATTGTGCACATGCTCCTGGTTACAAAAGTTAAAATATTAACTGGTTGGTAGGTCATTGTACACTGTCCTGTGATTAGGCTGGGGTTGAATCGGGGGACTGCTAAATGGTGTGGCTCAAAGTGCCAGAAGAGCTGATTCTGCACTGTATCTCAATAAATAAATAAAAGTGCTAAAGTCAAGAGCATCTAGAGCTTCAGGTTCCTAATACTGAATATAATTAATAGCTTGTCCTGGTTCAAGGATAGTTTCTATCCTGCTGTAATAAGACCACTGAGTGTTTCCCTAATACGAAACCAGTTGATGCAAGCATCAGAGCTGAGGACCCGCCCAAGGAAAAGCCCACACACCCAACTGCTGTGTGAGGCCCAGAGTTCAAAATGTCCTGATTGCCGACAACTGAAGGTTAAAGCTCAAAGCCCAAAGCCAGCGAGTCTGAAAGTTGAGACTTGATGGTAGAGGCTCCTTGGGTCAGCATGCCTGGAAGTCTGGGGCCTGATGTCGGTGAGTCGGGCCCATACAATAGAGGTTGGTGGCCTGGAGGTGGCTTTTCCTGGGCTTGGAGACCTGCCTGTGTGTGTGTGTGTGTGAGCGAGTGGGTAGGTGGGAGAAAAGGAGCTTGTTTTGCTGCTCTGTGTTAATGTTGCTGTTTTTGTTGCCTGTGTTGTCTGATGAACATTGTGGACATGTAGTGTTGGCAGTTGAATGTGGGCTGATACTTGTCCCCAGGACATCCTTAGTTTGTGTTGATAATGCAAGCAACACATTTCACTTTGATGTACGCGATAAATAAATTAATCTTAATCTCAATCTGGTCCAATTATGTTCACACCAGTCAGGAAAGCTGGCAGGGCTTCTACTTCCTCAGCAGGCTTCAGTACATCTATATACTACACGATGCATTCTATCCAGATAGCTCCAAACTGATGGCATAAACATTGATTTCTGAAACTTTCTGTAACTACTACTTTCCTTTTCCCCTTTCACTTTCTCTTCTTTTTTATCATTCCCCATTGTAGTTACCCCCTTGCCCCTCTCTTCTCCTCTCCCACCCTGATGCCCTGTCCATCACCTCCCTCTGGTTTCCCTCCCACTTCTCTTTACTCCTTGGTCTACTCTCCTCTCCTATTAGATTCCTTCACCCTGAAACCTTTACCTCTTCCACCGATCACCTCCCAGATTCTTAACCATCCGCCCATCCCCATCTTCCTCAGCTGGTCTCACTATTATCTGTCAGCTTGTTCCCCTGTTCCTCCAATCCTCCCCCTTCTTATACTGGCTTCTGCTCTCTTTTTTTCCCCATGAAGACCATAAAACCATAATATACAGGAGCAGAATTAGGCCACTCGACCCATCAAGTCTGCTCCGCCCATCAAGTCTGCTCCGCCATTTCATCATGGCTGACCCATGTTTCCTCTCAGCCCCAATCTCCTGCTTTCTCCCCCTCTCCCTCATGCCCTGACCAATCAGGAGTCTATCAACCTCTGCCTTAAATATACATAAAGACTTTATTTACATATTTATTGACATAGAGCATGGAGTAGGCCCTTCTGGCCTCCCAAGCCATGCTGCCAAGTAATACACATCAAAGTTGCTGGTGAACGCAGCAGGCCAGGCAGCATCTATAGGAAGAGGCGCAGTCGACGTTTCAGGCCGAGACCCTACGTCAGGACTAACTGAAGGAAGAGTGAGTAAGGGATTTGAAAGCTGGAGGGGGAGGGGGAGATGCAAAATGATAGGAGAAGACAGGAGGGGGAGGGATGGAGCCGAGAGCTGGACAGGTGATAGGCAGAAGGGGATACGAGAGGATCATGGGACAGGAGGTCCGGGAAGAAAGATGGGGGGGTGGGGGTGACCCAGAGGATGGGCAAGAGGTATATTCAGAGGGACAGAGGGAGAAAAAGGAGAGTGAGAGAAAGAATGTGTGCATAAAAAAGAGTAACAGATGGGGTACGAGGGGGAGGTGGGGCCTAGCGGAAGTTAGAGAAGTCAATGTTCATGCCATCAGGTTGGAGGCTACCCATACGGAATATAAGGTGTTGTTCCTCCAACCTGAGTGTGGCTTCATCTTTACAGTAGAGGAGGCCGTGGATAGACATGTCAGAATGGGAATGGGATGTGGAATTAAAATGTGTGGCCACTGGGAGATCCTGCTTTCTCTGGCGGACAGAGCGTAGATGTTCAGCGAAGCGGTCTCCCAGTCTGCGTCGGGTCTCACCAATATATAAAAGGCCACATCGGGAGCACCGGACGCAGTATATCACCCCAGTCGACTCACAGGTGAAGTGATGCCTCACCTGGAAGGACTGTTTGGGGCCCTGAATGGTGGTAAGGGAGGAAGTGTAAGGGCATGTGTAGCACTTGTTCCGCTTACACGGATAAGTGCCAGGAGGGAGATCAGTGGGGAGGGATGGGGGGGACGAATGGACAAGGGAGTTGTGTAGGGAGCGATCCCTGCGGAATGCAGAGAGAGGGGGGGAGGGAAAGATATGCTTAGTGGTGGGATCCCGTTGGAGGTGGCGGAAGTTACGGAGAATAATACTTCACCTGTGAGTCGACTGGGGTGATATACTGCATCCGGTGCTCCCGATGTGGCCTTTTATATATTGGTGAGACCCGACGCAGACTGGGAGACCGCTTTGCTGAACATCTACGCTCTGTCCGCCAGAGAAAGCAGGATCTCCCAGTGGCCACACATTTTAATTCCACATCCCATTCCCATTCTGACATGTCTATCCACGGCCTCCTCTACTGTAAAGATGAAGCCACACTCAGGTTGGAGGAACAACACCTTATATTCCATATGGGTAGCCTCCAACCTGATGGCATGAACATTGACTTCTCTAACTTCCGCTAGGCCCCACCTCCCCCTCGTACCCCATCTGTTACTCTTTTTTATGCACACATTCTTTCTCTCACTCTCCTTTTTCTCCCTCTGTCCCTCTGAATATACCTCTTGCCCATCCTCTGGGTCACCCCCCCCATCTTTCTTCCCGGACCTCCTGTCCCATGATCCTCTCGTATCCCCTTCTGCCTATCACCTGTCCAGCTCTCGGCTCCATCCCTCCTCCTCCTGTCTTCTCCTATCATTTTGCATCTCCCCCTCCCCCTCCAGCTTTCAAATCCCTTACTCACTCTTCCTTCAGTTAGTCCTGACGAAGGGTCTCGGCCTGAAACGTCGACTGCGCCTCTTCCTATAGATGCTGCCTGGCCTGCTGCGTTCACCAGCAACTTTGATGTGTGTTGCTTGAATTTCCAGCATCTGCAGAATTCCTGTTGTCTGCCAAGTAATGCCCTATTTAATCCTAGCCTAATCATGTGACAATTTACAATGACCAATTAACCTACCAACAGGCACACCTTTGGATTGTGGGAGGAAACAGGAGCACTCACAGGAAACCCACACAGTCATGGGAAGAACGTACAAACTCCTTACATTTGACCTCCACAGTGCCTGTGGAAAAGAATTCCAGATTCAACACTCTTTGGTTAAAGAACCTCCTCCTCATCTCAGTTCTAAAAGGAAGCCCCTCTCATTTGAGACTATGTCCTCTGGTCTTAAACTCTCCCACCACAGGAAATATCTACTCTATCAAGACCTTTCACCTTATGATAGGTTTCAATAACATTTCTGCTGATTTCTAGTGAATAAAAGCCCAAAGCCATCAAATACTCTTCATATGACAAGCCATTCAATCCTGGAATCATTTTTACAAACTTCCATTGAACCCTCTCCAGTTTCAACACATTCTTTCTAAGATAAGTGGCCCAAAACTGCTCACAATACTCCAAGTGAGCCCTCACCAGTACTTTATAAAGTCTCAACATTACATCCTTGCTTTTATATTCTAGTCCTATTGAAATGAATGCTAACATTGCATTTGCCTTCTGCAACACAGATCCATCCTGTAAATTAACCTTTAGGGTATCCTGCACAAGGTCTCCCAAGTCCCTTTGCACCTCAGTTTTTTTGTATTTTCTCTCCATTTAGAAAATAATCAACCCTTTCAGTTCTTCTGCTAAATTGCATGACCATAGACTTCCTGACATGGTATTCCATCTGCCATTTCTTTGGCCATTCTCCTGATCTAAGTCCTTCAGTAGCCTCTCTACTTCCTCAAAACTACCTGTGCCTCCACCCGTCTACATATCGTCTGCAAACTGTGCAATAAAGCCATCAATTCCATCATCCAAATCATTGACATATAACGTAAAAAGGATCTGTCCCAACACAGACCCCTGTGGAACACCACTCGTCACCAGCAGCCAACCAGAAAAGGCTCCCTTTATTCCCACTCTTTGCCTCCTGCCAATCAACCACTGCTTTATCCATGCTAGAATCTTTCCTGTAATACCGTGGGCTCTTAACTTGTTAAGCACCCTCAGGTGTGGCATGTTGTCAAAGGCCTTCTGAACATCCAAGTGCATAATTTCAACTGATTCTCCATTGTCTACCCTGCTTATTGTTTCTTCTAAGAATTCCAACAGATTTGTCGGGCAATATTTTTCCCTTGAGGAAACCATGCTGACTACAGCCTATTTTATCATGTCCCTCCGAGTACCCTGACACCTCATCCTTGACATCGACGCCAACATTTTCCCACCTACTGAGGTCAGACTAACTGGTCTACAATTTCCTTTCCTATGCTTCTCTCCCTTCTTGAAGAGTGGAGTGACATTTAATTTTCCAGTCTTCCAGAACCATTCCAGAATCTATTGATTTTTGAAAGATCGTTACTAATGTTTCAACAATCTCTTCAGCCACCTCTTTCATAACCCTGAGGCGTACGCCATCTGGTCCATGTGACTTATTTACCTTCAGATCTTTCAGTTTCCCAAGAATCTTCTCTCTAATAATGGTAATTTCACACACTTCATAACTTCTGACACCTGGAGCTTCCACCATACTGCTGGTGTCTTCCATAATGAAGAATGTTGCAAAATACTTATTAAGTTCGTCCACCATTTCCTTGCCCCCATTACTACCTCTTCAGCATCCTTTTCCAGTGGTCCGATATCCACTCTAGCCACTCCTTTACACTTTATCTACCTGAAGAAACATTTGATATCCTTTTTAATATTATTGGCTAGCTTACATTCATTTTCCATCTTTAGCTTCTTAGTTGACCTTTTTAGTTGCCTTGCATTAGTTCTTCAAAGGTTCTCAAGCCTCTAACTTCCCACAAATTTTGCTCTATTATATGACCTCTCTTTGGCTTTATGCTGGCTTTAACTTATAAGATCATAAGATATAGGAGCAGAAGTAGGCCATTCAGCCCATTGAGTCTACTCTGCCATCCAATCATGGGCTGATCTAATTCTTCCAGTAATCTCCCCATACCCTGCCTTCTCCCCATACCCTCTGATGCCCTGGCTAATCAAGAACCTATCTATCTCTGCCTTAAATGCATCCAATGACCTGGCCTCCACAGCCATTGTGGCAACAAATTCCACAGATTTACCACCCTCTGACTAAAGTAATTTATCTGCATCTCTGTTCTAAATGGGCGTTCTTCAATTCTGAAGTCATGCCCTCTTGTCCTAGACTCCCCTACTATGGGAAATAACTTTGCCATATCTAATCTGTTCAGGCCTTTTAACATTCAGAATGTTTCTATGAGATACCCCCTTATAAAGTATATTATAAAGTATTAAACATACTAACTATGATAATACAGATAATACCAAGGCATAATTCTGTTTTCCTACCCTCTCCCTAGTTATCTTCTTGCTTTTATAGTAACACATTGGAACTCTTTAATCCTACTTGCCAAGGACATTTCATGGCCCCTTTTGGTATTCCTAACCCTTTGCTTGTATTCTTTCCTACTATTTTTATATTCCTTAAAAGCCCTGACTGATTTTAACTTCATAAATGTTACATATGCTTTCATTTTCTAGTTGACTAAATTCATAACCTTTCATCACCTTAACCTGCCATCCTCATCCTTCATCCTTACTGGAACACGCAGTCCTGAGCTCTGACTTAATGGTCTTCAGACAACTCCCACATCATACGTGTACTTGACAACACCCTAGGAGATCATACTCAACCTGAGTGATCACACTACCACTACTAGCCTAATAACGGCTAATTCCCCATAGTTCCTGTCTAACAACATCATGATTTGTCTTCTCCCAATTTAGTATTCCCCCACAGGGTCCAGACTTATGAGGAGGCCAGGGCCGACAATGGATATTGCATCCATGTTGTCTATGTGATACACAAGCCAGGGCAGTACGCTGGTGCCCATTTAGCACGCTCCCCCTCTCCATGCAGGTGATGAAACCAAAGGAACGGCAGAGACCAATATAGTTTGGCACCAGCTCATCACAGGAGATGCCACTGTTGAATTCAACATAGGGTTTCTCTTGTTAGCCACAGTTGTGTCATCTTTCTTTTGGGATGCTTTCCGAATTGTCTCCAGAAATTGTAGCCATTGCTGCTCTGCCATCATCCCTGCCAGTGTTCTTTTCCAATCAATTCTGGCCAACTCCTGTCTCATGTCACTGTTATTCTCTTTACCCCACTGTAATACTGATACATCTGACTTTTGCTTCTCCTGCTCAAATCTCAGGACGAAATTGATCATATTATGATCACTTGCCCTTCAGGGTTCTTTTACCATAAGCATTTTAATCAAATCCAGTTCATTCCACAACATCCAATCAAGAATAGATGGTCCCCTAGTGGGCTCAACCACGAGCTGCTCTAAAAAGCCATTTCATAGCCACTCTAGAAATTCTCTCTCCTGGAATCCAGCACCAACCTGATTTTCCCAATCTACCTGCGTATTGAAATCCCCATGACGATTGTAACATAATCTCCTGTTGTAATTAGTAGACCACATCCATAGTTCTGTTTGAGAGTCTGTATACAACTCCCATCAGGATCTTCTTACCCTTGCAGTTCCTTAACTCTATCTACAAGGATTCAACACCTTCCAACCCTATGTCACCTCTTTCATAGTAATAGTCATAGTCATACTTTATTGATCCCGGGGGAAATTGGTTTTCATTACAGTTGCACCATAAATAATAAATAGTAATAGAACCATAAATAGTTAAATAGTAATATGTAACTTATGAAATAAGTCCAGGACCAGCCTATTGAATCAGGGTGTCTGACCCTCCAAGGGAGGAGTTGTAAAGTTTGATGGCCACAGGCAGGAATGACTTCCTATGACGCTCTGTGCTGCATCTCGGTGGAATGAGTCTCTGGCTGAATGTACTCCTGTGCCCACCCAGTACATTATGTAGTGGATGGGAGACATTGTCCAAGATGGCATGCAACTTGGGCAGCATCCTCTTTTCACACACCACCGTCAGAGAGTCCAGTTCCATGCCCACAACATCACTGGCCTTACGAATGAGTTTGATGATTCTGCTGGTGTCTGCCACCCTCAGCCTGCTGCCCCAGCACACAACAGCAAACATGATAGCACTGACCACCACAGACTCGTAGAACATCCTCAGCATCGTCCGGCAGATGTTAAAGGACCTCAGTCTCCTCAGGAAATAGAGACGGCTCTGACCCTTCTTGTAGACAGCCTCAGTGTTCTTAGACCAGTCCAGTTTATTGTCAATTTGTATCCCCAGGTATTTGTAATCCTCCACCATGTCCACACTGACCCCCTGGATGGAAACAGGGGTCACCGGTACCTTAGCTCTCCTCAGGTCTACCACCAGCTCCTTAGTCTCTTTCACATCAATTCTAATGATTTGATTTCATTTTTTACCAACAGAGCAATGCCAACCCCTCTGCCTTCCTGCCTATTCTTTCCATACAATGTGTATCGTTGGACATTAAGCTCCCAGCTATAATCTTCTTTCAGCCAACAATCAGTGATGCCTACAATGTCATAGCTGCCAATCAGCAACTGTGCTACAAGTTCATATACTGTGCACATTCAAATACAACACCTTCATTCCTGTATTCACTCTTATCAATTTTGTCTGTCTTTTATGCTGCAACTCATCCTGTTGACTGCAATTTTCTCCTATCAACAGCATCTCTTCAGTATGCATTACCTCTGCTTGTAAACCAGCTACCTCATCTTCAGCACTATCATCCGCCTTTCCTACGATACTTCTTGCATTGAAATATACGCAGCTCAGGACACTAGATGCACCATGCTCAATCTTCTGATTCCTAAGTTTGTCTTACTGATATCTGCCTCCAGAACCTCTCCATTGACTGTTCTGACACTCTGGTTCCCACCTCCTTGCAATTCTAGTTTAAACCCCACCATGCAGCATTAATAAGTCTTCCTGCTAAGATATTAGTCCCCTCCAGTTCAGGTCCAAATTATCTCTTCTGTACAGGTCGCACCTTCCCTGGAAGACTGGCAAATGATCCAAAATTCTTCTAAAAAACACCAACTCCTTAGCCACGTATTAAACTGCATCATCTTCCCAGTTCTGGCCTCACTAGCACGTGACACTAATAGCAATCCTGTGATCGCAACCAGGAGGCGGAACGAATGGATGATGGCGCTAAATGGCAACTCCTTTGCTTGCATCTTCAGAAACAGCTCTATGTCCATCTTTAATATCTTTATTTTTCCCTTCCAGGGTTCTTTTGAAGACTCTAACCTGGAGTTAATGCTAACGACAGTTCTTTGCTGGAATGGGACCCACTCTCGGGTTTTCACAACTGGCCGTTGTTCAGCACGCCAAGGGCTCGGCCTAAGAGTTCTGCTCGGCTTTGCAGGCCTGGGATCTCGGGGCTCTGGAGACGGGTGGATCGAAGGTCGGTGTCCTGGACCGGTGTGTCGTGGGAGCTGGAACACCTTTGGCTGTGTACACAGAGACCTAAGATCTTTGGGCACAGAGCTTGAAAAAAGCGATGCAGTGGACTTTTAACATCGTAAACCAGTGAGTTGTTTGTTATATCTCCCCTCTTGCTGTGAAACAGAGACATCTCCTTCTCCCTTATTAGGGAGCAAGAGAGCCTGTGGTACGTCAATTGCCAGGTGAACGATGTAGTCTTTGGAGTACTGCAACTCTGTGTCTTTACCGTTGCTTCCACTGCACGCTTGAGTGCGCGGTGACAGGAGCCAATGCTTTCTTTTTGCCAGTGGGGGGAGGGGAGGGATGTTGCTCGCTGCTGCTAACACACAGGAGGGAGGGGAGCTGGGGGGGACTTTGGGGTTCTAACATTTAACTGTCCTTCATTCTATGGGGGACTCCTCTGTTGGAGGTCAGATCATTAAATAAATTTAAGCCAGAGACAGATAAGTATTTTAAATCGATTAGCTTAATTAGTTTGGTACAACATTGTGGGCTGAAGGACCTGTTTGTGTGCCAGACGATGCCATGTTCCAGAGGGGGGAATTGGGGCTACGGGGAGCTGGCACAGATGAGAAGTTAAGGCCAGTACAGATCAGCCAGGATCATACTCAATGACAGGGGAGGTTCAAGGGGCAAAGTGGCCTACCCCTCTTCCTATTTTCTGATGTTCTGAGAATATCTGAGTATCCCACAAATGTAGTGGAAGATGCCAAGTAATTTACACTAAAAGCAAGGATACCAACCTGAAGGGTTAATCATTTTTCTCTCTGCACAGATGTTGTCTGACTGAGTAGCTCCATTACTAAGGAACAAGTGTCTTTATTTAAAACAAAGCACAGCTTTCACACTATATGGATACTTGCAAACAGGAATACAAATACTAACCAATTTTTCAATAAAAATATAATTGAGATACCAAGCAACTGTCAATCACACTGTCCTAGGTTTTGCAAGTTCTGACTGCCAAAAAGCATTTTTTTTTTAAAGCAGGCTGCAGTTTCCATGCAAAAAATGCAAACAATTGTGTTCAGACCCAAGCTCTGGCCATTCCATTGTGTCCACATTTTATCTCAATATCTGCCGCTGTTGCTCTTGAAAAGCTGAAATTATCCCAAAATTTAATTCCTACCTAAGTCGCTCCTGCTCCTTCTTCCGAAGGTCAAAATCCCGCTGAACCACCTGCAGCACATGTTCCGCTTCATCCTCCGTTAAAGCAGTCAGGTCCAGCTTCTTCCCCATACTCTCTTTGGATGTGTATATGCACTCAGCAGGCTGTCTCAACCTGAGAACAGAGTTTTCACAACATTAGTCCACAAGACCAAAGATATGGGAGCTGAATTGGGCCAATCAACCTATCTAGTCTGCTCCACCACTGACTCATGCATGACATTTTTTGTCTTTCAATCCCATTCTCTTACCTTCTCTCCATAACTTTCGACTAGTTACCAATCAAGAGCCTATCAATCTCTGCCTTAAATTCATCCAATGACTTTGCCTCCAGGGCAAGAAATTTCACCCTGAAGTGGACAAAGGTCAGCCATCACTGGGGCAGACTTCAAGCTAGATTAAAGCGTTGAGGCCCGAGAATGGAACACAAATGTTCAGCCCCTCTACCTCGTGCCAGCCAAGATCCCCTCACCTGAGCCTGTCCCCTCTGCCTGAGATTGATCTATCTGCCTCTCTTCAGTTACGACCATTGAGCACGAATTGCAAGAGTCTTGGGTTCCATGCCGACAGGTTAATGACAGTTGTTGCCCTAGAACCTTCAGGCTCCTGGATGGCATAGGTGGCTTCACTTGCGCCAGCAGCTAACTGACTACACAGCCTGTAGCCTCACTTTCTGCCTTTATTATGTATCAGTTTCATGGATTCTGTTGTATTTATTTTCCTCTGGATGTCTGCAGAAAAATTAATCTCAAAGTTTTACATAGGATACATACTTTGAGAATAAATGTACCTTGAACTTTGAACTCCAGTTGAAGAAATTTCTCCTCACCTCTGCTCCAAAGGAATATCCCTTTATTCTGAGGCTGTGCCATCAGATCCTAGACTTCCCTACTAATGGAAACATCCTCTCCACATCAATGTTCCCTCTAAGGTGTGCACATGTGCACACACTCACATCTTTTGCTACTAGTGCTCAGAGGAATTTAAACTGCGCACAACAGGTCCACCCTCCACCTCGTTGGCATGTTAACTATATTTCACAATCATACACAATCACATGTCCTTTTCCAGTTTCTGATGCAGATGGTGTTGACAACGTGGAGTTTACAATGATCTGTCTGCAGAATTTAGAACTGGCTCACTTATACCATTTTGAAGAAATTATCGATTCACTATGTCAAATTCCAAAGAAGCAAAGAGCTGAAGTGCAAAAGAACTGCTAGTTCATTTAAAGCAGAATGGCTTAATGAAACAGTAGAAACTGCTACACCGGAAGCTCATGAGGTCAGGAACGTGCAGCTGCGAGAAATATTAAAGTACAACACAGAAACTGGTGTTACCGGCGTGTATTGTCGCAACGCAATAGTTGCCGAAGAGTTTGCAAGTGGGAAGAAGTGAAGAATATTTGGAAACTTGATTTTTTAAATCGTCATTTAGCAAGCAAATTACACATGGGCATTGTGCAGAAGCTGTAGCTAGAAAATCCTTCATTACCCGCTACAGGCCTGCTACATATGTTTTGTGAGAGTGCAGATGAACGAGACCAAAAACATTAAACCAAGAGGAGATCAAAGGTCTTATTGACAGTGTTTTGCTAGCTGTTAAAATGGAGACCTCTGAATATAAAATTCAGTGTGCATATATTGTTGTCACTGGGCAAAAAACTGCACAGCACAAGATTTTTGTGTGCACTGGTCATTACACATTAGAGGAAACATTGCTCCACATCCACCATCCAGACTTTCCAGTATTCAGTAGTTTTCAATGTGATTTCCTCATTCATAGTTCTGAACTCAGCATACAGGCCATCAAACGCACTTCAAACACTAAGCAGGACGGAATTTTGATCTTTCCATATCCAAGAATGACACATCGAAGCGAATTGCTATCTCTTATTTAAAGCCTTGGTTGCTCCCTGTAGCTGTGTGAAGTTATTGCCCAAGTTTAGCAACTTCAGCTGGTAAGCAAGTCTTTATCGTGTAAGGCAGCAGATGCTGGCAAGGAGTGTACCGTTCCTGTTTATATTCCTCTGAACCCAGTCTCTTCATTTCCCACATTGCCACTCAGTAAGTCTTGCACTGCCTTGACGTAAGGCCCCTTCATTTCACACCTACCACAGTGTCGACTGTTACCCTTAGTTCTGGGTCTGAGTTTCGAAATCGCATCCAGGATTGTTTTTGAAACAATTGTACATAATCTAACCAGGAAAGGAGCCATACTGGATCTTGCATTGGAAACAAGCCGGACCAGGAGAGTGGGTTCTCTCCCAGCAAATCATATTCACTGATCACAGTCGATGAGTGATTCTCATTGAGGGGTCAGCTTCAAGTTTGCGGGTGGGAACATCTCAGAGGATCTTTCCTGGGCCCAACATATTGATGCAATCACAAGAAGGCATGCCAGCAGCCACACTTCAGTTTAGGTACATCACCAGCTTTCTAAGGGTGTACCATAGAGAACATTCTAGCAGGTTGCATCACCGTCTGGACAGAGGTTCCAATGCAGAGAGGCTGCGAGGGGCACAGACTCAGCCACCTCTATGACGGGCACAAGCCTGCCCATCTTCCAGGACATCTTTGAGAGGCGGTGTCTCAAGAAGGCAGCATCCATTATAAAGGACCCTTGCCATCTGGGACATGATTACTACCATCAGGAGATGGTACAGGAGTCTCAAGACCCACACTCAAAGTTTTAGGCACAGCTTCTTCCTCTCCGGCATCTGATTTTTGAATGGTCCTTAAGCCATGAACACTATTTTGCTATTAATCTTTTGCATTATTTTATTTTGTATAGTAACAGACAGCAATTTTTATATCTTGCTCAAATTTCACAACACATGTCAGTGATAATTTAAATGAAATCTAATTCTCAACTTTATTCCCAAAGTTTTCAGATAGTTATGGATAGGGTAAGACTGGTTCTCTGCTTAAAATGTTAATTTGGAGGCTAATAACAACAGTATCAGGCAGGATCTGAAGACAGTATGCTGGGAGCAATTTTTGAGGGCAAGACCACATCCGACATAAGGGAATCTTTTAAAGGTTATACATCTAGAGTCCAGGATCAACACTTTCCTGTGAAAATGAAGATATCAATAGCAAGGGTTGGAAACCCTAGATGACAAAAGATTGTGAATTCAGATAAAAAGAAAAGATGCCTATTAGATATTCTGCACCTCCTGTGTTCCTTTCTCTCTCCCCTCCTGGTCCACCTCGGCCCTTTCAACCACCCATCTACCCCTTTGCAAATCGCTTTGCAGCCCTTGCCCTGCCCAGCTCTGCCACAAGCGGGCACCTTCTGCCCATCACGCCCCTCCACACCTAGCTTCACCTATCCCCTGAAAGTTTCTACTTAACCCCTCCCCTTCACCTCTTTATACTGGCCATCTCTCCTCTACACACTCAGTCCTGATGACTCAAAATGTCAAAAACCCCTCTGCCTTCACAGATTCTCCCTGACCCACTGAGTTCCTGCAGCAATCATTTTCTTTGCTCCAGATTCCAGAATCTGCAGACTCTTGTGCAAGGAACGTTAAGGAAGCAGGAAGGAACTTAAACAAGAAATTCGAAGAACAAAAGAGGCCATGAATTGTCCTTAGCAAGTGGGTTTAAGGAGAATCCCCAGGCATTTTACATATCTTAAGAGCAAGAGCTAGGGAAAGAGTAGGTCCAATCAGGGATAAAAAATGTAGAGAGGTGAGCAAAATCCTCAATGACTGCTTCATGTCAATATTCACCAAATAAAAGGACATGGACAATGGTAATATTAGGAAGGGTTATGTGGATATATCTATAGCATATTGTTATTAAGGTGATCATGTTGCGTCTCTTGTAGATCAAAAGTAGATAAGCCTTCAGAGCCTATCACAGGGAAGGCAATTGCTGGGGCCATGACAGATCTCTGCATCCTTTCTAGCTACTGCCAAAGTACCTGATAACTGGAAAACAGCCAATATTGTTCTTTAAGAAGGGCAACATAGACAAACCAGGAAATTAAAGGCCAGCAAACCTAGCGTCTGAGGTAGAGAAATTACTGAAGAATTTTAGGGGCAAGCTCTAATTGCATTTGGAAAAGCATGACTTATTAGGGATAGTCCACATTGTTCTGTGAGGGGAGGTCCTGATTGATTTTTGTTTGAGGAAGTGACAAATATGATTGAGAGTAGGGCATGGATGTTCTCTACATGGACTTGTGCAAATCCATGTAAGGTTTCTCACGGTAGGTTAACCTAAAAGATTAAGGCACATGGGATCAACAGTGAGCTGGCAAATTGGAACCAAAATATTATATGTCATGGAAGACACGAGATAGCAGTAGGGGATGTTTTTCTGATAGGACGTCAGTGACCAATGCTCTGCATGAAGCAGCATTAAGATGTCTTGTTTGTAATTTTAAGTAATGATTTGGCAAACTCAATGTTTATCGAACAAATTCTCCTCTTCTGGCATAATGGAATATTCAGGAGATGGACGAGGGCAACCGGCATTGCTATTGGTACAGACACAGTGGGACGGAGGGAATTCCCAAGCCCTATGTTGCTCTTCCTTCCTTCGCTCCCCACTTCAATCAGGAAATGCTGGAATCACTCAACAGGTCAGCCAGTACCTGTGGCAAGAGAGGAAGTTAACCTTTCAGGTCAAAGACTATTCCTCAAAATTGGAAAAAAGGAAAACAAGTACACGTTGTTGAGAAGGTACAGGAGGGGATGAATATCTCTGATAGTTAAAATGGGTAATTGGAGAAAGAATACAGATTGCAAAAGCAGCAAGATGCAGGGTCATAGGAAGTGACCATATCAGGCTATACTAGAGAACTAAAGGAAAGGCCAGAGATAGATGGATAACCTCCAGTAGAACTGGCTGCTTCTGACGCAAAATGGAAGTTACTTGAAGGTGAACTTCATAGAGTACTCAGCTTCAAAAATCGTCTGCACTTTGCTTTCCCTGGTTCAGAAGGTGAAGCGATAGAAACTGCCATGGGCCCACACTATAGCCATCGGCTTTCTGTGGGACATACTGAACAGTTTGATGTAGTCTACTCAGGGCTCCAGCTTTATCAGACAGATCAATGATTGCATTGGGTGCCACTTCCTACACTCATACAGAACTCACACTTCATTACTCTTGTTGACAATTACCACCCTGCTCTCCCCTTCACATGGTCCTCCCTTCTTTCCTGGATCTGTCTCTTCACCAGGGTAGGTTCATGAGAACCACCCTCTGGGTGCTATAATAATTCCATTCCATCTCCAAGTTCCTTCTGTCACATTTTCCACATAGGTATATTTGAAAGGATTTCCTTCCTGGATTATGACTTCTCCTTCTCTATAATCTTGCTGAGTTGAGGAGGAGAGGGGCTTGAAAGGAGTAATAAATCTCAGTTTAGGCTGCGTCTGGAGTATTGCAACAAACTCTGGTCATCCACTTACAGGAAGGATGCGGAAGCTTTGAAGAAGGTGCAAAAGAGTTTTAGCAGGAGGCTGCTTTAATTACAGGACGTGTGAAATAAGAACAGGTTAGACAGACTTGTTATCTTCCCTGGAATAGTGAGCTCTGATGGTGGTTTATAAGAGCGAGAGGCAGAGATAGAGTACAGAACTGGATCTCTTCCCAATACTCGGGTGAATGCACTTAAGGTGAGAGAGAGAGCGAGTTCAAAGATAACCACATGGCAATATATATTTTTAATTAAATGGGGAGTGATGGGTACACTACTGGGGCAGTAGTGGAGATAAGTTCGATTGAAGTATTTGAAAGACTCTCAGATACACAAAGGGATGTGCAGAGAAGGAAGGGATGTGCAGAGAGGGTTAGTCTAGTGAGCTATTTAATTAGTCCAGTGCAATATCATGGTCTAAACAAGGGCCTGTGTCTGTGCCATACTCTTCTAATTTCTATCTAAATGCAAGAAAGAGTCCTCCTCTCTCCACTTCCCACCCCATAAGCTCTGTATTCAGATTGTGCATTTTCTGCCAGCTTTGAGATTTCACCACCAGACTCGACTTCCCCTCCTTCACCCTCAGCATTGGAAAGTGATTGCTCCTTTGCTCAGCTCATTCATCTCTCCTTCTTACAGCACTTCCCATCAAACACAGGTACTGAGCACCTTGTACCTCATCTCCTTTCTTTCCACCAGGTGGTAACTTTTTAAGTTGGTGTTGTGATGAGAATACACATAAAATTAAGATGTTTGCTGGCCTGGGCTAGCATCAGTGGCATCAGCAGTTGGTCTGCCACCTGCCCTCAGGGGAAGGAGAGATAAGGAACAATGGAGCAGCGTCTGGAGATGTGGAATGAAGGGACGTGGGGGAGAGAGAGCTGTCTGGAGCAGCTCCCCCCTTTGAACCTTGAACTGTTTGAAGTGATGGACAGGCGATACCCCAGCAGGGGGATAAAAAGGGACAGGTTCGCTAAGAGAGACACACGCCACCCGAGGTAACGAGACCCTGGAAGCGGTGCGCCTCTCACGAGTGGGTGAGAAGTACCAGACAACGCCCGGGGTGGAAAGGTACGATCAGCGGGAACCCGGTGTGTGTCCGCCCTTGCCTGGGTGCCGGGTTCACTGCAGAGGATCGACCGCATCTGGAGGAGGGGTCACAGTCGGTGACCTCAGGTGACATCACAAAGGACCCGCCCGAAAGCTGCTCGTGAGCAATCTCGCCGGTCTGTGAGTGAAGCCGTTCTGAATGATCAGTTGTTCCTGTTCTATCTCTCTCTTCCCCCACGTTGTCCATCGCCATGGCAACGATTACTGCGAACTGAACTACTAAACCGGACTGAACTTTGAGTCACTTGGAAATTTGGTCATTTACCCCTAGACAACGATAGAGCTTGATTGATGCTGTTATCTTAATTCTGTGCACATGTGTGTTTATCATCGCTGAACTGTTGCATTTATTATCCTTTCGATTACTGTGTTGCTTGTTTCTTTAATAAAACTTTCTTAGTTCTAGTACTCCAGACTCCAACTGAGTGATCCATTTCTGCTGGTTTGGCAACCCAGTTACGGGGTACATAACAGTGTACTGCACTCAGAGCCCACAATGTGGCCTCCACTGCATTAGAGGAGTCATACACTGATAGCTAACAACAACGTTGCCAGGACTTGACGGCCTGAACTATAGAGAGAATAAAGTTAGGACTTTATTCATTGGAACATAGGCGACTGAGGGTTGACCTTATAGATCAAACATTGGGTAGGTATGGAGTCTTTTTCCCAGGGAAAGAGAATCACAAACTAGAGGGCATAGTTTTAAGATGAGGGGGTGATGTTTAAAATAAACTTGAGGATCAACATTTTCCACATGAAGGGTGGTGGGTATATTGATTCATAGAGCAATACAGGACAGACACAGGTCTTCATCAGTCCATGCCAACCACATTGTTCACACAGCTAGTCCCAATTTCTTCAATTTACCCTATATCCCTCCCGCTATTGCCCCTCCTTCTACCTACCCAAGTGCTTCTTAAATGATACTATTGTGCCTGCATCAACCACTTCCTCTGACAGCTCATTCCATACACTTACCACCCTCTGTGTGAAAAAGTTGCCCCTCAGGTCCCTTTTAAATCTCTTCACTCTCACTCTGAACGTTCGCCCTTAGTTCTGGGCTCTCCCTCTTAGGAAAAAGATTGTTACAGTCCGCTTTATCTATGCCATGTGGAATGAGCTGCCAGAGGAAGTAGCTGGGGCAGGTACATTGACATTTGGACAGGTACATGATAGGAAAGGATTGGGGATATGGGGCTCACTTAGATAACTGTGACCCCTTTGCAGAGAGGTTGTGCTCAGTCTGCAGGGGTAACCAACACTCCTGTCATCCAGTATCTCATATCTTCTTGCCATTCTAAACCATACGTCTGTGGTCTCCTACATAGTTGCAATAAAGCCCAATGTCAGCTGAAGGAAGAGCATCCCATCTTCTGCTCAACCACACTGCAGTTTGGGGACCAAGTGTTAAAATTCAGAATCAGAGTCAGGTTTATTATCACGGGTGACATGAAATTTGTTAACTTAGCAGCAGCAGTTCAATGCAATACATAATATAGATTAAAAAATAAATAAAATAATAATAAGTAAATCAATTACAGTATATGTATATTGAATAGATTTAAAACATGCAAAGATCATAAATACTGTATATTAAAAAAAGTGAGGTAGTGTCCAAGGGTTCAATGTCCATTTGGGAATCGGATGGCAGAGGGGAAGAAGCTGTTCCTGAATCGCTGAGAGTGTGCCTTCAGGCTTCTGTATCTCCTACCTGATGGTAACAGTGAGAAAAGGGCATGTCCTGGTGCTGGAGGTCCTTAATAATGGACACTGCCTTTCTGAGACACCGTTTCCTGAAGATGTCCTGGGTACTTTGTAGGCTAGTACCCAAGATGGAGCCAACCAAATTTACAACCTTCTGCAGCTTCTTTCAGTCCTGTGCAGTAGCGCCCCCCCCCTCCATACCAGTCAGTGATGCAGCCTGTCAGAATGCTCTCCATGGTACATCTAAAGAAGTTTTTGAGTGTATTTGTTGACATACCAAATCTCTTCAAACTCCTAATAAAGTATAGCCGCTGTCTTGCCTTCTTTATGACTACATTGATATGTTGGGACCAGGTTAGATCCTCAGAGATCTTGACACCCAGGAACTTGAAGCTGCTCACTCTCTCCACTTCTGATCCCTCTATGAGGATTGGTATGTGTTCCTTCGTCTTACCCTTCCTGAAGTCCACAATCAGCTCTTTCGTCTCACTGACGTTGAATGCCAGGTTGTTGCTGCGGCACCATTCTACTAGTTGGCATATCTCACTCCTGTACACCCTCTCGTCACCACCTGAGATTCTACAAACAATGGTTGCATCATCAGCAAATTTATAGATGGTATTTGAGCTATACCTAGCCACACAGTCATGTGTATAGAGAGAGTAGAGCAGTGGGCTAAGCACACACCCCTGAGGTGTGCCACTGTTGATTGTCAGCGAGGAGGAGATGTTATCACCAATCCACACAGACTGTGGTCTTCCGGTTAGGAAGTCGAGGATCCAATTGCAGAGAGGGATACAGAGGCCCAGGTTCTGCAACTTCTCAATCAGGATTGTGGGAATGATGGTATTAAATGCTGAGCTATAGTCAATGAACAGCATCCTGATGTGTTTGTGTTGTCCAAATGGTCTAAAGCCATGTGGAGAGCCATTGAGATTGCATCTCCCGTTGCAAAATTCTATAACTTCCTGCAAATTGTTTATCATGTGTATGTAGCTGTCCTTCAACCAACAACACCAAGACTAGGACATGATCTCATGGGCATTTTGTACAATTCTGTATTTTACAGTTTACAGTTCCACTGTGCAAGTTCTCTCCCTTTAACTTTCATATTTACCGGTCAACTAGGTAACTTCAGCAGCTTCGGAGACAGAAGACAGTACAAATACTGGAACCTGGAATAACGAATGACCTGCTGGAGGAACTCAGTGTGTCAAGCAGCATTAATGGGGAGAAAATGGTTTTGACCGGAAACTTTGACACTTCCATTCTTCCACAGATACTGCTTGAACGACTGAGCTCCTCTAGCAGGCTGTTCAGAACTTTAATGCCTTATTCCCAAAGCAAACCTGACCTCACCCTCTTATTAATATCTCCTTAGTCCTACCAATTCTTTCCTCACCCTTTCTGCAACTTAAAACATGTTTTCCCTTCTTGCTTCTCAGTCATATAATCTTCAACCCAATTTGCCAGTGGCAACCAAGCTAATCCCATTTGTCTGCATTTGGCTCATAACCCTTGACAACTTTCCTATCCATCTCTTCAAGTGTTATTATACAAAAGGTCTTCAACCATTTTCAGATTTTTGACATTTACATATTTTTGACTATAATTCCGTTTACTTTGAAAATTTATTCCAGAAACTACCGCTTCACCCTAATTTTGCTTACCTTGGTGCAAGGTACTGCATGTGTAATCAGCTGGAAGAGTTTTGTCAAAGAGACAAAAAGAGCATTATCAAGCCTCATCATTTCCACGCTCCCTCAACACCACAGTAGAACACAAGATATAATCTATTGCTTGAATCTCTGGAGCAGGATTTGAACCCATACCACCTCCACCACCCCCCCCCCCATTCAAAGGAGAGAAGCCCCTGTGAGACACTGCCAAACATCAAGATTTGCAAAGGACATTGGTAAGTCAATTCGTAAGATGTGTACTTATAGTCTTTCCTAGTTGACAGTGACCAATTATTACACACAATGTCATTACAAAGTGCAGACCTCAAAAAGAACAGGTCAACTAAACCAGAAACCTTGCAGGGGAGTGAAGTAGCTGGGGAGTGAACCTGCTAAAATTCCTTTTATCACCAACCAGTGCTTCAAGCATCAATACACATCACCAACTTGTTTTAATATCGCAACAACAAAATTCTTAAAATGTTAACTCTGGTATTAAATCTTTACACCACTCTCAAGTGCCACATTGGAAAACCGAACAGTATTACGACTTGCATCAGCAACGTTTTACAATTGTTGTTGCTTTTAACCAATAAAAAAGAGTAAATAAAATCCCAAAAGGGCCATGTGGAAAATTGGTTTTCTCCCTCCAGTATTAACTCTGCCAATAAATGTCAACCAAACAAAATTCACACTTTCTTTCACCTTGCTTCAGGAACACTGCGTTTTCTCTCAATGCTCAAAGGCACTACCAACCAGACTGGCTCATCTACAGACCACACCGCTTAGGCAAAAGGGCAGAAAGAACCAGAAAAATAAATGTATGGCTGGCTGGATTAAATGGCATGTACCAAAAGGAACGGCTGCACAACCGGGAGCAGACAGAAATTTATAACATTGCGGGAGGCATAAATAACACGGACAGGGTCAAAATATTAGAGGACAAGCTTTCAAGGTGAGAGGAAAAAAGTTCAAAAGGAAATATATGAAAATACATTTCTTAAACCACATGGAAATATATTTCCAAACATAAGGAAATATATAATACAGGGACAAGATCCAGACACAACTTTCCACCAATAACACACGCAGCTTATGGCAAGGTCTGTACACCATCGCAGACTTTAAAGCTAAATGCAATGGAGTTTCCAACATCGTTGCCTTTCTCCCAGACGAGCTAAATC
Organism: Mobula hypostoma; assembly: GCF_963921235.1. Taxonomy (NCBI): domain Eukaryota; kingdom Metazoa; phylum Chordata; class Chondrichthyes; order Myliobatiformes; family Myliobatidae; genus Mobula; species Mobula hypostoma. The sequence goes on along the minus strand of NC_086113.1, from coordinate 66,819,039 downwards.
TTTTTTACACTCAATTCGATGTTGCTGACACTGAGCCCCTGAGGAGACCTACAGATGATACAACCATCAGCATGGTCTTCACTGAGGCCAAAGTACACAGGTGTTTCCAACCAGTGGACAGTCGCAAGGCTGTGGGACCGGACTGGCATCCCAGGACGGGTACTCAGGATGTGCACGGCACAACTGGCAGGTGTGTTTACAGACATTTTTAATCTCTCCCTCTCCCAGTGTAGAGTGCTCTCCTGTTTTAAAACATCCACCATGGTTCCTGTAGCTGAAAAGACCAAAGTACCATGTCTGAATAACTAGCGTCCTGTCACACTCACCTCAGTAATAAGCAAATGCTTTGAGAAGCTGGATAAGGATTACATCTACAGCTTACTACCACCCACACTGGATCCCCCTACAATTCACCTATCAACACAACTGATCGACAGATGACACAATAGCCGCAGCTCTACACACCATTCTTACACATGTGGAGAAGAGGGATGCTTATGTGAGAATGCTGTTCTTGGACTATAGTTCAGCATTCAACACCATAATTCCCTCTAGGCTCGACAAGAAGCTCAGAGACCTCGGCCTTCACCCTGCCTTGTGTAGCTGGATCCTGGACTTCCTGTCAGATCGCCGGCAGGTGGTAAGAGTAGACTCCCTCACCTCTGCCTCTCTGACCCTTAATACAGGTACCCCTCACGGCTGTGTACTAAGTCCTCCCTTTTACTCCCTGTATACCCATAACTGTGTCGCCACCCATAGCTCCAATCTGCTAATTAAATTTGCTGATGACACTACACTGATTGACCTTATCTCAAACAATAACAAGGTGACCTACAGAGAAGAAGTCATCACCCTGACACAGTGGTGTCAAGAAAACAACCTCTCCCTCAATGTCGCAAAAACAAAGGAGCCGGTTGTGGATTACAGGAGGAATGGAGACAGGCTAACCCCCATTGACATCAATTGATCTGGGGTTGAGAGGGTGACCAGCTTTAAGTTCCTCAGCATAAACATCACTGAGGATCTCACATGAACTGTTCATACCGAATGTGTGGTGAAAAAGGCACAACAGCACCCCTTTCACCTCAGACGGTTGAAGAAGTTTGGTATGGGCCCCCAAATTCTAAATACTTTTTACAGGGGCACAATTGAGAGCATCTTGACTGGCTGCATCACTGCCTGGTATGGGAACTGTACTTCCCTCAGTCGCAGGACCCTGCAGAGAGTGGTGCGGACAGCCCAGCACATCTGTAGATGTGAACTTCCCATTATTCAGGACATTTACAAAGACAGGTGTGTAAAACGGGCCCAAAGGATCATTGGGGACCCGAGTCACCCCAATCATTAACTGTTCCAGCTGCTACCATCCGGGAACTGTATCGCAGCATAAAAGCCAGGACCAACAGTCTCCGGGACAGCTTCTTCCACCAGGCCACTAAACTGATTAATTCATGCTGCTACAACCGTATTTCGATGTTATATTGACTATCCTGTTGTACATAGTATTTATTATAAATTACTATAATTTGTACATCGCACATTTAGACAGAGATGTAACGTAAAGATTTTTACTCCTCATGTATATGAAGGATGTAAGCAATAAAGACATTTCAATTCAATATGGAGTGAGTTTGTCACAGAAAGTGGTGGGTATTTTGTATGCACTGCCGGGGTGATGGAGGAGACAAATAGTGGTGTCTGAGAGGTTCTTAGATTGGCACATAAAAATGCAGAGGATGGAAAGGATATGTACATTGTATAGAAAGAAGGGGTTAGAAGTCACATCCTGAGGTCTTAAGGTCCCAAGGCAGATCATCAGCTCATTGAATAAAACCTTCTAAAAAAAATGAGGATATACAACTCAAAGTTCAAGGTAAATTTATTGTGAAAGTTCACATATATCACCATATACAACCCTGAGATTTGTTTTCTTGTAGGTATACTCAGCAAATTCAAGAAACGTAACAGAATCAGTGAAAGGCCACATGTAATAGAGTACCACACAACAAATATGCAAAAGACAACAAACTGGGCGAATACGAAAGGAAAAAAGAAATAATAAATAAATAGGCAATAAATATCGAGAACGTGAGATGACGAGTCCTTGAAAGTAAGTCTGTGGGTTGTGGGAACAGTTCATGATGGGGTAAGTGAATTTGAGTAAAGTTATCCCCTCGGGTTCAAGAGCCTGATGGTTGAGGGGTAATAACTGTTCTTGAACCTGGTGACATGGGTCCTGAGGCTCCTGTACCTTCTTCCCGATGGCAACAGCGAGATGAGAGCATGGCCTGGGTGGTAGAGGCCCTCGATGTTGGATGCTGTTCTTCTGCATCAGTGCTCCTTATATATGTGTTCAATGATGGGGAGGGCTTTACCTGTGATGGACTGGACCACATCCAATACTTTGTGGACGCTTTTCCAATCAAGGGAATTGGTCTTTCCATACCAGGCGGTGATGCAACCAGTCAAAATACTATCCACCACTCATCTATAGAAATTTGCCAAAGTTTTAGACGTCATGCCAAAACTTTGCAAGCTTTTAAGGAAGAAGAGGCACTGCCATGCTTTCTTCACAATTGAGCTTATACGCTGGGCTCAGGACCCATACCCTGAAATGATAAGACCAAGGACCCTCTTTACCTATGATTCTCCCAATTCCCCCTGATGAGGACTGGCTCATGGAATTCCAGTTTCCTCCTCCTAAAGTCAATATTCAGTTCCTTGGATTTGGCGTTGCTGACATTGAGTCAGAGCCTGTTGCTGTGGCACCACTCGGTCCAAAACTGAAAATAACTCAAAAAGAAATCGTAAAATAATTGAAAGAGCGGTGCTAACCAGCAGAAACATAGCAGTGTGTCCCATCCCAGGACAGCTATTGCCTCCGTCCCCAAGACCAGCTCGATACCTGGTCTGATCCCATCAACACCTCCACAGATAACCTGCACAAGCCACATTTCCTTTTGCCGATGTAGTTCGGTAACAATCTCCATCAATGGCTTCCCATAAATAATTAACAACTGAAGGTCAGATCCTAAATATAGGATTAAGTCTTGACGATAAACTAACACATAGGGAAGAAAGATGGTAACAGGTCAGAAGGATTACTTCCAACTGCCTTTCATCAAAGAGTGTGGGTTTAGAGTGATATACTTAAACAGGTGTGGCAGAAATAAACTGACCTTCAGCTGGCATTTATTGTCCAAGCCCCAATTACAGCAAGGCAGAGGCAGAGGGAGTAGCAAAGGATCAGTCATACTGCTGGATGTTCCAGAGCAGTGTGAAGATTAGGCCAGGTGAGGGCTGCAAGTTTTCTCCTTTGGATCTAATAGAGGGGCAGGAGTCAGCGGTGGCAATTGGAGCAGGAGGCAGGTCGATTCCAGCAGAAAAATGATATTGGTATTGGTTTCTCATATGTTCTGCTCTACAGTGAAAAACTATTTTGCAAACCATCCATACAGATCATTCCAAAAGGAGGTGTTGCATGAGAATAAAAGATAATATCCCAGTTACAGAGAAAGTGCAAGTAGAAAACAAAGCACAAAGGACAAGAGTTCATCCAAGAGTCTGATAAACAGCAGGGTAGAAGCTGTTCCTGAGCCTCTTGGTGTGTGTTTAAAAGCTTTTGTATCTTCTGTTTGATTGGGTGGTGGAATAAGAAAGAATATCTGGGTGTGAGGGGTATTTGATTATGCCAGTGGCTTTTCTGAGGCAATTAGAAGCGCAGACAATCCATGGGGGGGGGGGTCGGGGAATAGGGTTTCTGTGATGGACTAATCTGTGTTCACAACTCTGCAGTTTCTGGGCAGAACGGTTGCTGTATCAAGTCATGATGCACTCTATGGTGCATCGATAAAAAACGGTGAGGACATGGGGCACAGCTACCCCCGTGCGGTCTCTTTCCCCTCTCGCCTCACAGTCCTCAGTGAACTATTGCTGACAGGACCTGTCTTGTCTCCCAGCTGAGGTCCCTTCACTCCAATAGCAGCTGAAAGCACAGCCTGGGTACATGCTCCCAGCTGCAAGTTTAAATGACTCCACCAACACAGTCTGAGAAAAACACCTACTAGTCATGCTTAATCTGATTTGCAGACAGATTGTCTCTTTCTCTCCCACTGACAAGGTGTCTACACCAATGTGTAGAATCGTAACAAACCTCAGCCATAAAGTCAGACTCACAGATTGTTTTTTCTTTGTTTTTATGGCCACACAAGAACCTTTATTGAAAAGGTAGTCAGACAGATGCTTTCAGTCCATTTAGGCAACATTTGTTCTGATCCTAACGTGTGCATTTTTGGTAATACAATATGCAGAGAAAAAAATTCAACAATTAATTCATTCAACTTGTAATAAGTTCCCATGACAAACTATTCCATAAAATCTCAAAAACTCATCCCTCACCAGGGCCTCACCTGAAATACAATTATCCAAATTTTAGCAATAATTGCAAAGAAATACAGAGAAGAAAAGGTAAAATGGAGAAATCAAAGAGATGATACCAAGCTATACCTAATAAAATAAAGCTTGTGAACAACTATTTACAAGCATAATTTACTATGAGAATTTAGAGCATTAGTGCATTTGTAAAACTCTCGAACAAAATGCAAATTTTTTTTCCACACAAGTTTGCTTGCTTGGGTCTTGGAGTTGAAGCACTGCATGGTACATGAAGCATGTCTGCGGTCACTGTGACATTCACTCAGATCAGAAGCAGAACTCCGGTATTAGTCCAGGCTGCTTTTGGAACTGACCGATGCAGTAGTTTGTATTTCTCTTCCCACCCCCACAAACCCAATTAGCAGTGAAGAGAAAGACTCATAAGGTATACCTCTGCAGCTAATAAAGTGGCCGTTGATTGTATGTTCGTGGTCTTCTCTTGCTGAGGCACATCCACTTCATGGTTGAGATGTTTGTCGTTCAGAGATGCTCTTCTGCACACCACTGTTACAACATATGGATATTTGAGAATCTGTCACTTTCCTGTCAGCTCAAACCTGTCTGGACATTCTCCTTTGACCTCTCATTAACGAGATGTTTTTGCCCACAGAACTGCCACTCACTGGATGTTACTTAGTGTTTATCCCACCATTCTCTGTAAACTCAAGAGACTGTTTTGTGTGAAAATCCCAGGGAGTCAGCATTTTCTGGAGATACTCAAACCACCCCATCTGGCACCAATAATCATTCATCAGTCAAAGTCGCTTAGATCATATTTCTTTCAAATTCTGATGTTTGGACTGAACAACAACTGACACTATTGACCATGTCTGCATGTTTTTATGCACTGAGTTGCTGCCATGTGATTACATTAATGACAAAAGTACAAGTATACCTAATAAAGTGGTCACTGAGTGCATTTGAAAACTGAACTGTAGAAAGCAAGGATTTACTTTGGACCTAGATTCGGTAAGTCACCAGAAGCATTAACAAAGCTCTATAAATGCACAGCAGAGCATATTCTGACTGGTTGCAACACAGACTGATACTGGAAAAGCTGCAGAAAACGGTGGATACATGCCAGGCAAAGCCCTCCCCAGCACTGAGCACAGCTACATGGAGCATTACCATGGGAAATGCAGCAGCCATCAAAGACTCCCACCACCTAGGTCATGCTCTCTTCCTGCTGCTATCATCAGGTAGGAGGCACAAAACGTTAGGCCTCACACCACCAGGTTCAGCAGTAGTTATTACCCTACAACCATCAGGCTCCTGAACCAGACTGGATAACTTCATTCACCTCAACTCTGAACTGATTATATAATCTGCAGTGAATCATAAACACAAGAGATTCTGCAGACCTCGGAAATCCAAAGCAACACACAAGAAATGTTGGAAGAAATCAATAGGTCAGGCAGCCTCCATGAAAATGAATAAATGATCATTCAATGTTTTGGGCTGTAGGATCTGTAATATTTCTATTTTTAATCTCAAAGTAACATATATATAGTTCAATAATTAATTTATTTTGAGGTTTGATCCCAAATTCTCACAATACTGATTAATCTTGAGAGACAAAACAGCAACACATCTTCAGTTATTCTTGGGCAGCTGGGGAAAATCAACTTGTCAAATTAAATCCCCAAACTTCTTCACAGCTAGAGTGGCATTTGGAATTTTCCAGTCCTCTGGAGCCAATGCAGAATCTAGTTATTCTTGAAAGATCATTACTAATGCCTTCACAACCCTGAGGTGTATAGTCCACCTGGCAAAGGTGACTTATCTACCTTGAAAGCTTTCAGCTTCTCCTTAGTAACAGCAACCACACACACTCGGCTCCCCAATACTCTTGCATTTCTGGCATTCTACTCCTGTCTTCCACAGTGAAGGCTGACACCAATTACGTTTTAAGTACATCTGCCATTTCTTTGTCCCCTATTACCACCCCTACAGTATCATTTTCCAACGGTCCGATATGCTCTCTCATCTCTCTTTTACTTTTTACACAGTACTGTGCAAAAATCTTGGACGCAGACATATAGCTTGGATTCCTCAGCCTTCTTCACACTTTATTTGTCAATGTGGAGCGAGTTTGTGAATCTGACAGGAGCAAAGGATGCTGGGAATGGCAAGGGTGGAGTGCCACGGGAGGGGTGTGGGACAGGTGGCAGACAGGGAGTGTCAGGGGTGAGGGGCTGGCACGGGTGCAGACACACCCAGTCCTGAGACACCAGGCAAGGTCATTTGGTTCCAAACAATTGGTTTATTAATCATTACAGAATGTTTCTCTGGTGCTTTCTGCTCCCTCCCCTCTCCTTCCTCTTTTCCCCACCATGATTCTCCTCTCCCTACCCCCTTCCTACCCTCAGGCCCATAGCAGAATCACTCATATATGTCATGAAATTTGTTTTTTTTTATTTCGCAGCAGTGCAGTGTATTATATAAAATAACTACCTTGCTGTGCAAAAGTTTTTGACATCCTAGCTACATATGTGCCTACAACAGGAATTCTGCAGAAGCTGGAAATTCAAGCAACACACATCAAAGTTGCTGGTGAACGCAGCAGGCCAGGCAGCATCTCTAGGAAGAGATACAGTCAACGTTTCAGGCCAAGACCCTTCGTCAGGACTAACTGAAGGAAGAGTGAGTAAGAGATTTGAAAGTTGGAGGGGGAGGGGGAGATTCAAAATGACAGGAGAAGACAGGAGGGGGAGGGATGGAGCCAAGAGCTGGACAGGTGATTGGCAAAAGGGATACGAGAGGATCATGGGACAGGAGGTTCGGGAAGAAAGACGGTGGGGGGGGAACCCAGATGATGGGCAAGGGGTATAATCAGAGAGACAGAGGGAGAAAAAGGAGAGTGAGAGAAAGAATGTGTGTATATAAATAAATAACAGATGGGGTACGAGGGGGAGGTGGGGCATTAGCGGAAGTTAGAGAAGTCGATGTTCATGCCATCAGGTTGGAGGCTACCCAGACGGAATATAAGGTATAAGGAATATAAGCCTCTGGGTCCAACATATTATTCTCCGGAACTTCCACCAGCCTCCGGGTCCAACATATTATTCTCTGGAACTTCCGCCACCTCCAACGGGATCCCACCACTAAACACATCTTTCCCTCCCGCCACCTCTGCTTTCCGCAGGGATCGCTCCCTACGCGACTCCCTTGTCCATTCGTTCCCCTCATCCCTCCCCACTGATCTCCCTCCTGGCACTTACCCGTGTAAGCGGAACAAGTGCTACACATGTCCTTACACTTCCTCCTTCACCACCATTCAGGGCCCCAGACAGTCCTTCCAGGTGAGGCGACACTTCACCTGTGAGTCGGCTGGGGTGATATACTGCGTCCAGTGCTCCCGATGTGGCCTTTTATATATTGGTGAGACCCGACGCAGACTGGGAGACCGTTTTGCTGAACATCTATGCTCTGTCCGCCAGAGAAAGCAGGATCTCCCAGTGGCCACACATTTTAATTCCACATCCCATTCCCATTCTGACATGTCTATCCACAGCCTCCTCTACTGTAAAGATGAAGCCACACTCAGGTTGGAGGAACAACACCTTATATTCCGTCTGGGTAGTCTCCAACCTGATGGCATGAACATTGACTTCTCTAACTTCCACTAATGCCCCACCTCCCCCTCGTAACCCATCTGTTATTTATTTTTATACACACATTCTTTCTCTCACTCTCCTTTTTCTCCCTCTGTCCCTCTGAATATACCCCTTGCCCATCCTCTGGGTTCCCCCCTCCTTGTCTTTCTTCCCGGACCTCCTGTCCCATGATCCTCTCGTATCCCTTTTGCCAATCACCTGTCCAGCTCTTGGCTCCATCCCTCCCCCTCCTGTCTTCTCCTATCATTTTGGATCTCCCCCTCCCCCTCCAACTTTCAAATCTCTTACTCACTCTTCCTTCAGTTAGTCCTGACGAAGGGTCTCGGCCTGAAACGTCGACTGTATCTCTTCCTGGAGACGCTGCCTGGCCTGCTGCGTTCACCAGCAACTTTGACATATTTGCCTAAGAGTTTTGCACACTACTGTATATGAAAAAACTTTTTGTATTCTCGTTTAAGTTATTGGCTAGCTTAACTTCATATTTCACCTTTTCTCTCGTTATGGCTTTTTAGTTCCTTTCTGTTGGTTTTTAAAAGCTATCCCATTCTCTACTAATTTTTGCTATATTATAATGCCCTCTCTTTTGCTTTTATGCTTTGACTTCCCTTGTCAGCCATGGTTGCCTCATCCCTCTTAGAATATTTCTTCATCTTTGGGATGTACCTTTCCTGCACCTTCCGTATTGCCCTCAGAAACACCAGCCATTGCTGTTCTGCTGGTGTCCCCACCCAGCTACTCTCAACTTCGGCCAGCTCCTCTCTCACCTTTCTTTATTCCCCTTTACTCCACTGTAATACTGATACATCTGACTTTGTGTTCTCCCTCTCAAATTGCAGGGTGAATTCTATCACATTATGATTAGTCTTCTACGGGTTCCTGTACCTTAAGCTCCCTAATCAAATTTGGGTCATTACATAACAGCCAATCCAAAACTGCTGTTCCCCTAGTGGGCTTCTCTCGAAAACCATCTCATTAGGCATTCTACAAATTCCCAAATGGATTTTCCCAATCTTTCTGCATATTGAGATCCCCCATGATTATCACAACATTGTCCTTTTTACATGACTCTTCTATCTCCTGTTGTAATCTGTAGTCCGTCTCCTGGCTACTGTTCAGAGGCTTGTATATAACTCCCATCAGGATGTTCTTACCCTTGCAGTTTCTTAACTCTTCCCACAAGGATTCTACATTTTCCAATCCTATGTCACCTCTTTTTAAGGATTAGATATTATTTTTTACCAACAGAGCCACCTCACCCCCTTTGCCTACCTGCCAATCTTGTGATGCACTGTGTATCCTTCGATGTTATACTCTCAACTATGATCTTCTTTCAGTCATGACTCAGAGATACCCACAACATCATACCTGCTAATCTTTAATTGCACTGCAAGATCATCTACCTTATTTTATATACTGCTTGTATTCAAATGAAACACCTTTAGTCCTGTATTCATCACCCTTTTTGACTTTGGCCCCCTGTTATACTTTAAGTCATCCCATTGACTTCAATTTTGCTTTATCATCTGCCTGTCCTTCCTCACAGTCTCACTACATACTGAATCTAGTTGCATACCAACTGATCCCTCAGCCCTATCACTCCAGTTCCCATCCCCCTGACAAATTAGTTTAAACCCTTCTCCACAGTTCTAGCAAACCTGTCAGCAAGGATATTTGTCCCCATTGGGTTCAGGTGTAACCAGTCCTTTTTGTACAGTCATACCTTCCCCAGAAGAAATCACAATGGTCCAGAAACCTGAACCCCTGACACCTGCACCACTCCCTCAGCCAGTCATTCATATGCCATATCATTTTAACATCAAAGGCTCTACTTTCTACCAAAGGGACAGGCGGAAAGGCATAGGCGATGATGTGGCTCTGTTAGTAAGAGATGGAGCTTTTGGTTATTTTCAAGCAGTATCCAAAGTGGCATACTTATAGAGGGAATGGCCACAAGGGTACTCTGCACTAACTGGCTAGTCTCCTTCCCTCTCCAGGCAGTCACCCAGTTATCTTCATCCTGAAACTTAGGGGTGACGACACCCCTGTAGCTCCTTTCTATCACCTCATTTTTCTGTACGAGCCAAAGGCCATTCAGCTGCAGATCCTGTTGCTTATCACGGTCTCTTCATGGAGCTTCAGCTCGGTGCACGTCGTGTAGATGTGGTTATCAGGGAGTCTGGAGGTCTTCCAGAGTACCCCACATCTCACACAAGGAACATACCACTACCTCCAATCCATTCTCAGTACACTATATTAACAGAAAAAAAATCTTACTAGAAACTTATTCATTTACTTAGAATCTGCACCTTCTTGCCCAACCCTGCTGAGCAAAAGCCTGACCACTCTAACACAGGCCTGCTCCAACAGTGGCTGCTCAGCTTACACCTCCCTTCTTTCTATTGGCCCTATGCTGATTGGAACCCCCTGAAAATAACCAAAAGCTCCATCTCTTACTAACAGAGCCACACCACCGCCTATGCCTTTCCGCCTGACCTTTTGGTACAAAGTCTAGCCTTTGATGTTAAGCTCCCAACATAGGCCCTCTTTCAGCCACAATTCAGTGATGCTTGCAACGTCATACCGGCCAATCTCTAATTGCACCACGAGTTTGTCCACCTTATTCTGAATGCTTCAAACATTTAAATACCACACCTTCAGTCCTGCATTCTTTGCCCTTCTGAATTTTGCCTCTGTCTGCATTTGTACCCAATCATTGCTTGTCCTTCCTTACATTCGTATCACAGCCATCATCTACTTGTAAACCTGCTGGCTCACCCTCAACTGAATCTTACTGGTTCCTATCACCCTGCCATATTAGTGTAAACCAGTTAGTTTGAAGACAGGGAATGGCTCCTACTCTGCAGCAGCGTTATGTCATGAGGGAGCATAAAGTCAGGAAGCATGATGGTACAAGAGGTAATGGTAATCCTCCCATGGTGGAATCTTCAGATTTCATAGCAACATGGTGTTAAGTATCTCGGACAACAGTGTATTCCCCCCTACCCTACTCCCCAGCACCATCTGCCTGCTCTGGCAGAAATTATGTGACCTAACTCGTAACTGAATTATCTTGGATGGTGCTGAGACAAAATTTGCAACAGTTCATTAGGTGGAACACTTATCACACTTTTTGCATGAGTTGTACATGAGTCAGGACACCTCTGCTGCAATCTACCTTTTCTCTGCTCATGACCCACCCTGCCTGTTCTTCCTAGTGCTGTGGAATCTGCAATATGTTAACTAGAACAGAGCCAAGATGCTCTGAATGAATAATAAACCTTTCTTACACTTTACCAAACTCAGAAAAATGGGTAAAATATCCTCACAACGAGAGAAAGTACGTACATTATTCATGGACTGAGGGACCTTATGGTTTAAATCCACAGCTTCCTGGAAGTAAGGGCTCAGGTTGACAAGTGGATTAGGCAGCGTATGACATGTTCGCCTGTATTAGTTCAAGAGTCAGGAAGTTATGTCACAGCTTTATAAAACTCTGGTTTAGTTACATCTGGACTAGAAATGCAAAGGTAAATTTCAAAGCTCCCTAACAGTGCAATTCATAGCAAACGTAATGTCCAGGGTGTAGCACAGCAAAGAGCCTACTACATACACAGTCTGTAGCTCTGATCAATGAGACACGTGGGAAACAGTCCTGAACATATTGATATTCCCACAGCAGTTCATCGTCAGTGCAGATATAGTAAGAATCTGATATATTATCACTGGCTTAAGCTACATGAAATTTGAAGTTTTGCAGCAGGAGAATAGTGCAAAGATGTAAGATTACTGGGAAGTTCAAAAATAAAGAGTGCAAGGAGGAATAAGATGGTATAGTTAATGTGTTTTCGGTCCAATTGACAGGTCAGTAAAGTGAGAGTAGTAGAAGTTGAGCAGAGTGAGGTATTAGTGGAAATGGGGGTGGGGGGGCAGTGCTCAGCTGCTGACGGGGAGGGGAAGGGAGGGGAAAGTGGGAGGGAAGGAATAGTGCTGACAAAGAATTTGAAGAGATTGCAAGAGAGCTCCTGTGAGGCACCTCACAGCACACTGGCTGAAGGGGTTTCACACGCTAGGCTCCAGTTTGGAAAGTGCTCCCTTATAACTACACTGAAAGAGGACTTGCCGTCTACACGGCAGTAACATTTACTGAAGTGTTTAGCATGCTGTTACACACAGTCATTCAGATTCAGACACACAATCTCCCTCCTTGTCCTACGCTTCAACACACCAATGAAGAAAATTACTGATTGCACAGTCATTTGCCACCACATCAGTTTCTGCAACAAGATATCAAGGGCAGGATTCCTTCATGCTAAATTAAATGATTCCCAGTGCAGGTTTTATATAACAAAAGCAATTTAAAACAGTGATCGATCATTGCACTAACAGTACATGGGTACACGTGTGAGCACCCACATACACTTACGTTGCAATTTCAAAAAGAAACTCCTTGTGTCTGGCAAAGGCAGTTCATTGCTATGGCAACTGGTGTGCAATACTAGAGATATTCCAGAATTCATGTCACATCAGGAGCACCTGATTAGTTATTCTGACAGAAAATATATAATCATCATCATGATTATAAATATCTTAAAAAAGGTAAAAGACAGAAACAAACAACTGGGGTAGCTCAATATGTCAGGCAGCAGCTGTGGAGGCAAAGGGACAGTCGAGGCTTCAAGTCCTTACAGCAGGGCTGACAGTGGAGAGGGGATGTGGCCAGTATTAAGCTGTGAACAGGAGAGGCAAGGTCAAAGCTAGCAACAGGTGGATTCAGGTAAGGAGGGGTTGTTGGGCAGATGAAGCCAAGTAGAAGAGGGTGTGGAAACAAGAACAGAGTTAATGGTGGAAACAAAGGTCTGCTGATTGGCATTGATATATTATTGTCAAGTGTACTGAGACACAGTGGAAAGCTTGTCTTGCATACTGTTGACACAGATCAAATCATTACACAGTGCATTGAGGCAGAACAAGGTAAAATACAACGATAAGGCAGAATAAAGGCAACAGCTACAGATAAAGTGCAGTGCAGAGAAACAATAAGATGCAGAACAACAAGGTAGATTCTGAGGCCAAGAGTCCATCTGTCATACAAGTGGTCCATTCAAGCGTTTGATAACAGAAGTTGTTCTGGAGCCTGATGGCACTTGCTTTCAGGCTTTAGTACCTTCTGTCCAGAAGCAGAGGGGAGAAGGGAGAAGGGAAAATGCCCAGGCTAGGTGGGCTCTCTGATTATGCTGGTCACTTTACAGAGGCAGTGAGAAGTGTAGACAGAGTTGACAGAGGGATGCTGGTTTCTGTGATGTGCAGAGCTGTCCAGATCTCTGGAGTTTCTTGTGGTCATAAGCAGAGCAGTTGCCAAACCAATCTGTTATGTATCTCCATAGGATGTTTTCTATGGAGCATCCATAAAAAATGGTCTGATGCATGTACCTCAGCCAGGGCTACCACACTTTCTTTTCTCTAACTTCCCACTGTGTTGTCACCTGATCAGACCCTGGAGATTTATCTACCTTCATATGCATTAAGATATCCAGTATCTCTTTTTCTCATTAGCTATCTCAGGTTCCAGAGTTTTTATGTTCTTCTCCACAGTAAAAACAGAGAATTGTTCATTGAGGACTTCACTCATCTCCTGTAGCTCCACAGAAATGTCCACTTTGGTTGTTGACAGACTCTATTCTCTCCCTCTCATTGCTCTTTGGCTGCTAGCCTAGGATTCGATCCACTATCACATAATGCACAGCCCACCGACTAACTTTGCTCATTGATGGGGTGTTGCATCGGTCACAAAGTTGCAGTTGTTGCCCATTCTCCTCAAGCCAAGGGCTAGCTCAGCTATCACAGAACCAACCATTTCAATACCGCTTCATTTACCAGAACAACGGGGAAGGACTCTTCCAAACAGAAGACAATGGGAATCAGAATCCCAATGATCACTGGCATATATTGCGATACACAGTAATTAAAAAAAACTAAATTACAATGATATATATAAAACTAAGCTAGTGTGAAAAGAGAGCAAAAGAGAAGAAACAGTAGTGAGGCAGTGTGCATGCATTCATTGTCCATTCAGAAATCTAATGGTAGAGGGAAAGCACTCATGTTCCATGGTCACTAACAGATAAGGTTTTACATTCCATATATGTACATTTAATCAACAGTACTGACGTGGTGAGGTTTCATTTGCTGCTTTTAGATCATGAATCAAGAGCTCAGCCATTGGCGGACAGCACACTGTATAGTTCCAGCTCTGAATTCAAAGCAGCACTTCCTGTCCGTGCCCAGGGAGAGGAACTGATCCCAGACAACCACTTGGAGCATGGATGCTTGGAAGGTTTTGTTTTCACTCACCAGCCAGTTCAGCCAGAAGAATTTGATGAGTTATTATTGCAAACACTTCAGCTGATGCAATACTGCTCACTTTATTACACAAGCCTACAAAGACCATGAAAACGCTGAAGCAGAACTGAACTGGATCTGCTTTTCATCTGTCAGGAGACCTTCTCCAGGCTCCCAATTCTGCTCCACCTCCTGCTGGGATGATCCTCTCTCAAACATTTCTCTTTTGACTATAATTATTTGAAGAACTGGGATGGGATGACCTTTCCCAGTCCTTCCCTCACCAGACCAGCCCAGACCAGACACACGCTCAGGACAACTGCTGTCCTCACACCAAGCATGTTACACTGTTGGCTAAAGATGGCACAGGCTGGAAATAGATGGACAACAATTCATCTTCAAAGTTCAAAATAAAATTTATTATCAGACTACATATATGTCACCTCATACAACCCTGAGATTTCTTTTTCAATGGGCATACTTAGCAAATCTATAGAACAGTAACTGTTGTTACGAGAATACACATAAAATTAAGATGTTTGCTGGCCTGGGCTAGCATCAGTGGCATCAGCAGTTGGTCTGCCACCTGCCCTCAGGGGAAGGAGAGATAAGGAACAATGGAGCAGCGTCTGGAGATGTGTAATGAAGGGATGTGGGAGAGAGAGCTGTCTGGAGCTGCTCCCCCCTTTGAACCCTGAACTGTTTGAAGTGATGGACAGGCGATACCCCAGCAGGGGGATAAAAAGGGACAGGTTCGCTAAGGCAGGACACATGCCACCCGAGGTAACGAGACCCTGGAAGCGGTGCGCCTCTCACGAGTGGGTGAGAAGTGCCAGACAACGACAAGGGTGGAAAGGTACGATCAGCGGGAACCCGGTGTGTGTCCGCCCTTGCCTGGGTGCCGGGTTCACTGCAGAGGATCGACCGCATCTGGAGGAGGGGTCACAGTCGGTGACCTCAGGTGACATCACCAAGGACCCGCCCAAAAGCTGTTTGTGAGCCATATCGCTGGTCTGTGAGTGAAGCTGTTCTGAATGATCAGTTGTTCCTGTTCTCTCTCTCTTTCCCCCCACGTTGTCCATCACCATGGCAACGATTACTGCGAACTGAACTACTAACTGGACTGAACTTTGAGTCATTTTGAAATTGGTCATTTACCCCTAGACAACGATAGAGCTTGATTGATGCTGTTATCTTAATTCTGTGCACATGTGCGTTTATCATCGCTGAACTGTTGCATTTATTATCCTTTCGATTAATGTGTTGCTTGTTTCTTTAATAAAACTTTCTTAGTTCTAGTACTCCAGACTCCAACTGAGTGATCCATTTCTGCTGGTTTGGCAACCCAGTTACGGGGTACGTAACACTGTAAACAGGATCAATGAACAAACTGTACAAATGCAGATATAAGTAAACAACGAGCAAAGAGTTAAAAGATTGCTTAAATGTGTAGTTATCCCCTTTTGTTCAAGAGCTTGATTATTGAGGGGTGGTAACTGTTCTTGAACCTGGTGGTTCAAGTCCTGAGGCTCTTGTGCCTTCTACCTGATGGCAGCAGTGAATGAATCCACATCTCCTTGTAGGTAAATACATTGACAGCTCCCGTACGCCTTTCCTTCGTCTCAGGAGCTTGTTATACAGTTAAACTTCAAAAGTTCATCATGGAAAGCTTTTGTTAAATAAATTAATTGAGAGAAGCTCAACTCTGTGGGGTTCTAACATTTAACTGTCATTCATTCTTTGGGACACTCCTCTGTTTTCGTGGATATTTGCAAAGGAGAAGAATTTCAAGATGTATATCGTATACATTTCTTTGACATTAAATGGACCTACTGAAATCTATTGAAACTCTTGAGAATCTCTACACATTGGCTTTAAACTCAAGGACATTGTGCAATAACACAAGAGTTCATTGCATTAAATTCAGCCTAAACGACCTACAACTTCATTGTACAGCTTTCTACATTCAGAGCTGCACTGGCCAGTTATTGGACAAGTTCAAGGGAAATGCTTTTGCTGAATTAAATGTTAGGTGATTTTGCAAAGGCATTGCAGGGCTGCAAGTGAATTGCAAAAACATCAGGTCTGTGGTATACAATGATAACCCTCAGTAGTCAAGCTTACCCTCAGTAGAAAGCTGAGATATTATTACACGGCCTTGCAGAGCAACAGCTCCAGTCCAGTCATTACTGTGTCTCATCTCCTACTGACCAAACTATTAAGAAAACATGTAGCCAGCTCACTGCCAATCCTACAAGTTCCTTTCTGTTCATTAAATATTTCAGTAAGTCCATTCAGATACCAATCACTGACACTTTACAAGAAAGTAAGAAATTATCAGGAGTAGGCTACTGGTCTTTCAAGCCTGCCCTGCTATTTGATATGATCAAATACAGATGATATTTCTTTCTTTCCATCTGTCTCACTTTTTTGTCTTCCTCCAAGCAGATAATAAGAAATATAATTTCCAGTATTTAGCCTTAACTATTCCACATTATCAAGGTAGCTACTAGCAACAGAATCCAGCTGTTGTTTTTGGAGCAGAGGGAAAATTAAAAGTAAAAATCACGTATGAAGGGGACAATATCGACATGTGAAAGGCAAGTTATAATGTTCCAACCCTTGGCAGTGTTTTGCCTCCACTTCCTTGCTCCAGTGCCAATATGATTTGGAGCAGAGGAGAGAACTCTGGAAGATAGCAAGATTATGTCCTACTCTGCAGACCGGAGAAGAGAATCTAAGCTGACACTACAGCATATTATGGTGCCATTCTTTGAAAGTCAGAGGCACCATCTTTCTAAGATACAGTAATTGGAATTGGTTTATCATTATCACATGCACTGACGTACAGTGAAAAGCTTATCTCGCACATTGTTCATGCAGATCAAATCATTACACAGTGCATAGAACGACGAAATGCAACAAGCAGTACTGTACAGACTGACAATAAAATGTGAGAAAATAACAAGACAGCTTATGAGGTTAACAGTGCATCTTATTGTACAATTCAGTAGTATTATACAGTGGGACAGCAGCTGTCCTCGAACCTGTTTTCAGGTATATATGTGCCTGATGGGACAGGTAAAGACAGAATGTCTGGGCTGGGTGGAGTCTTTGATTATACTGACTTCACTGGTGCAGCAAGAAGTCCGTGGAGGGATGGCTGAATTCTAATATACACTAAGATGAGTCCAGAACTCTCTACTGTTTCTTACAGTCACGGGTTCAGCAGCTGCTATACCAAGTTGTCAGACATCCAGATGGGACGTATTCTGTGGTGCATTGATAAAAATTAGTAAGGGGCGACGAGGAAATGCCTCCTGAGGAAGTAGAGGTGTTGGTAAGCATTTTTGGCCATAATGTCTACAGTGTTGAATTAGGACAGGCTATTGCTGATGCGAACTCCTGACAACTCGAAGCTCTGTACCCTCTGAGCCTCAGCATCACTGATGACGATAGAAGGACATGCACCACCTACACCCCTCCCTCCACTCCTTTCTAAAGTCAAGGCATTGAAAGCAATGTTTTTGTTTGCACTAATGAATGGATTTAACTTGAAGGACAAGCAGGAAACTTCCCATTTATTTTCCATGATTTTAAACCTATAAATTAACAAGAAATGTGTCTAAGAAATGATCCATTTTTCAGTGTTCCTGAAGGTAATGCATTTGTAAGTTAATTGCTTAGTATGAAAATTCTAAATTGTTCATATGAAAATAGGTTTTAATTTATTCAATAATGATTTTATTGTCTTTTACAATCCTAATAGAGGATTTAACCTAGTGACCCAGTCAAGGCTCTTAGCAACCTATTTAGAGTACCTTCCAGATGCTTCTACACTTCTCTCCATTGCCAGCTGCTGAGAAACAGTGTGGATCTTGCTTTATAATTGTAATTTGGTTCACCAATTCCATATTTTATAAACTGAGATAGCAAGACGCTGGACTTTGATGTACAGGTTTCATTCAGCGGCAGAGTAGATTTGCCATATTGCTGAAGGCTGAGAGAACACTTGGACCTGACCCACTATGCTTGGCATGATTACTCACACTGTTAACCTCTCTTAATTGCAGTGGTACCAGCTCAATTAATAAATGACAACACAAAAGGCAGCCATTTGGACCCTGTGTCTGTGCTAGCTTTTAAAAGAGCCTTTCAACAACGCTACTCTCTCCTCTTCCTCAGCCATGAATATTTCCTGTTAATTAAAGCAAAATTTCTGCTTTACATGCAACCTCATTAAATCATGACATTTATTAATTATTCTGAACTTAAAAAGATTGGATATAGAACAAACACAGTTGGCTGTACAACATGGTACAGTGAAAAGTTATTCATTTTAACTAATTTAAAATAAGTTAGCATTTTGAAGGATTATATAAATATGAAAAATTATTTACTCAGATGTTGATGTTCCGTTTTCAGAAAGTGCTTTCAAATCTGATTTGGAGTGTTGGATTACAAGTATTGCCTGTGTGTGACTGTGACTGACTGATTAAACTGTAGCTGAGACCAAGTTCAATAAAGACAAAATGGTAAACCATTTGGGGGAGGTAAGAAACACTCACTGCGAACAAATTTGCAGTGTGTCTTAGGTCATAGTAATATAAACCAGCTTCTGAAAAAATGGCTCAGGGGGAAGATGGTCTGAAATTGGAAACAACAATCTCCAGATAGCTGTTGAAAGGCAGGAATCAGTGCCCTTTGTTTCCTGGTGTTTCAACAAGACAGATTCACCCCATGTCATTTTTGTTTTCTCTCCGTTTCCAAACCAAAAAGTGTAATCACAAATTCAGCAATACCTGTTCTGCAAATACTTTCTTTATCCTAATGATCGTCAGCTCCCAGGTCAGTGGAAACAACCGTCTCTCTGGCGGACCTCCAGGTGTAAAACGGCAGAGTAACAGCGCTGCTGCAGGGCTCGAGCGACCCCAGTTCAATCCTAACTTCGGGTGTCCTTGTGACTGCGTGGGGTTCCCTGCGTGCTCTGCCTTGCTCCAGCATGCCAGGTGGAAGGTTAATGAACTGCTGTCACTGTGTAGGTGCACGGTAGAATCTGTGGAGAGTTAGTTGGAATTTGGGGGTGGGGGGGGTACAGCAGATGAATGGAATCAGAATATAGATGGTGGAAAATGGAGCATCATATCTCCTTAGACTCATTGTGTAGGAGGATCCATTTCCATACTACATGACTGACACATTTCCATGATAATGAGACCATTGGTCCTGCCCTACCACTGGGAAAGATCAAGATTGATCAGGATCATCTTCCTGAAGTATTCCCCCACCATTCAAAAAGTATTAAAATATATTTTTCTCATACAGTATATGAAATAGCATGGATGGAACACCTCCACTTCTAGGGAAGACAGTTCCAAGGTATGTCAATCCTTTGAGAGAATGCAATGACACTTCAAGTACCATTTTTAATACCAAGGCTTCTCAAGTCCAGATACAACCATGTGAAAATACACCGAGGCACCTACAGATCAAATAGAGGACATCGTGATACATATTACTCAATATCAAAGTGATAAAAGCATCATCGACAGCACTCATCTCTAACACCCGAGCCTTCCTACAGCGCCCATCAGTAACACCAAAAATCTCTCCCACACCAACCATCTCTAACACCTAAAAGCCTTCCCACAGCACCCATCACTAACACCCAAAACCCTTCCCACACCAACCATCTAACACCTAAAAGCCTACCCACAGTACCCATCACTAAAATCAAAACCCCTCCCACACCAACAATTTCTAACACCCAAAACCCTTCCCACACCAACCATCTCTAACACTTCAAAGCCTTCCCACAGCACCAATCTGTAACACCCAAAAGCATTGGCACAGTACTCATCCCTAACACCTAAGAGCTTTCTCACACCTCATCTCTAACACACAAGTGCCTTCACACAACACCCATGTCAAACACCCAGAAGTCTTCCTACAGCACCCACTTCTAACACCCAAAAGCCTTCCCATGGCACTCATCACTAACAGCCAAAACCCTTCCCACAGCACCTATTTCCAACACCCAAAAGACATCCCACAGCACCCATCTCTAACACCCGAGCCTTCCCACAGCACCCATCTCTAACACCCAAGCATTCCAAGAACACCCATCTCTAACAGCTAAAGTCGTTTACTGAGCACTCATCTCTAATACCCAAAATCCTTCACACATTACTCATCTCTAACACCCAATCCTTCTCACAGCACCCATCTCTTACACCCAATCCTTCCCACAGCACCCATCTCTTACACCCAATCCTTCCCACAGCACCCATCTCTTACACCCAATCCTTCCCACAGCACCCATCTCTTACACCTAAAGACCATCCTACACCTTACCCCTAACACCCAAGTGTCTTCAAACAGCATGCATCTCAAACACACAAAAGTCTTCCCACAGCACCCATAGGTAACACCCAAAAGTCTTCACACAGCACCCATGTGTAACACCCAAAAGGCTTCACACAGCACCCATATGTAACACCCAAAAGGCTTCACAGAGCACCGATCTGTAATTCCCAAAAGTCTTCCAATGACACCCACCTCTACCACCCAATTCTGCCCACAACATTCATCCCAAACACCCAAAAGACTTCCCACAGCACCCATCTCTAACACCCAAATGCCATCCCAAGCACTCATCTTTATCACTCTAATGCCTACCCACAGCACCCATTCCTAACATCCAAGCCTTCCCACAGCACCCATCCCTAACATCCAAGCCTTCCCACAGCACCTATCTATAACACACAAAAGCCTTCCCACAGCACCCATGTATAACACCGAGCAGCGTCCCCACAGCACCCATCAACCCTTCTAACACCCAAGAGCATTCCCACAGCACCCATCTCTAACTACGACACACAGAGGGGCATAATAAAGCGTTCAACTAATCTCTGGCTCAGTAATCGGCACCCATCAACCAGCAGTCATCCTTGGCAACTAGTGGCTTCTGTGCAAACTCTTGGCCATTATTTGCCCAGGCTACTCTGACAGCAGCTCCCAAACTTGCTACCACCAAACAGGGAAGGACAGCAAAGTCATGAGAACACCATCACCTGCAGATTCCCATCCGGTTGACATATCACATCACTTGGAAATATCTTACCTGTCCTCCACCCCAATTGAATCTAAAACCCAGAGCTTCCATCCCAAAGGTACAATATTTACTTGACACGGCCTCAGAAGCAGCAAGGATGGGCAATACGCACTCATCTTACAACAGCAGTGCATAAACAAACCGAACCAAAGTGAGAGTTAAACACAGGTATGATGTTGTGGGCATCACAGAGTCATAGCTGAATGCAGATCACAGCTGGAAACTTAACATCAAAGTATATGCACAGTATCGAAAGAACAGGCAGGTGGACAGAGGTGGTGTGTGCGTTTGATGACAAAAGTGAAATCTGATGATTAGAAAGAAGGGGAACATAGTACTGTGCAAGTTAGACATACTGTATATGTAGCTAGGGTGCTTAGGACTTTTGCACTGTACTGCATATCATGTCTTTCCAGTTACCAAATAACACTTAATTCTACTGAGCTAATACACAGCTAAGTATTCTTATTTCTGTTTCCCAACCACCTTCCTATTTAAACCAGCATACAGTACTGTGCAAAAATCTTAAGCACCCTAACTATATACAGGTGCCTAAGACTTTTGCACAGAACTGTAGGATCAGCAGATGTACAATACTTATAGGCAGGGTTAATAGACTGCAAGGTCAAAAAGCCCTGATGTGAGTTATATCCAGGCCTCTGAAGAACAGCCAGGATGTGGGCTACAAACTACAAAGGGAGATAGAAAAGGTATGTCAAAATGGCAGTGTTACAACAGTCATGGGGGATTTCAATATGCAGGTACATTGAGAAAATCAGGTTAGTCCTGGATCCCAAGAGAGGGAATTTGTAGAACGGCTATGAGATGGTTTTTCAGAGCAGCATGTGGTTGAGCCCATAAGGGCAATTCTGGATTGGGTAGCTGTTGCATAACAAACCAGTTTTAATTGGGATGTTTAAGGAAAAGGATCCCTTACGGAGGCAGGAATCATAATGTGATAGAATTCACCCTCCAGTTTAGAGGAAGAAGCTAAAGTCAAATGAATCAATATTACAGTGGAGTAAAGGTAACCACAGAGGCATGAGAGAAAGCTGTCCAAAGTTGATTGGAAGGGGACAGTAGCAGGGATGTCAGCAGATCAGCAATGGCTGGAGTTTCCGGGAAAATTCAAAAGATGCAGGATTGCCTCACCCAAAGAAGAAGCAGTATTCTAATGGGAGGACGACGCAACCGTGGCTGACAAAGGAACTCAAATAGAGCTTAAAAGTAAAACAGAGGGCATATGATATAGCAAAGAAATGAGTGGGAAGTTAGGGGATTGGGAAGCTTTTGAAAACCAACAGAACCAACTAAAAAGCAATAACTATTTTGCATTAGTCTTCACTGCCAGACATTGAAGAGTAACAGTGCTGAGAAGTAACTGTAGTCACCATCACTAAAGAGACGGCTATTAGGAAGCTGAAAGGTCTGAATGTAGATAAATCACCTGGACCAGATGGACTACACCCCAGGGTTCTGAAAGAGATAACTGAAGAGATTGAGAAGGCATTAGTAGTTAACCTTCAAGAAACACTTGATTCTGGAAGGCTGGAAAATTGCTAATATCATTCAATGCTCTAAGAGGAAAGAAAGGCAAAAGGCAGGAAGTTGTAGTCAAGTTAGCCGAACATCAGTGGTTGGTGTCATGTTAGAAACCATTATTAAGGATGAGCTTTTGAGTTACTAAGAGCACATGATAAAATAGGCTAAAGTCAACATTGTTTCCTTAAGGGGAAATCTCACTTGATGACTCTGTTGGAATTCTTTGAGAAAATATCAGGCAGGAAAGACAAAGGAGAGTAAATGGGTGTTATTTACTTGGACTTTCAGAAGGCTAGAAACCTAGAAAACCTACAGCACAATACAGGCCCTTCGGCCCTCAAAGCCGTGTCAAACATGTCTTTACCTGAGAAATTACCTCGGGCTACCCATAGCCCTCAGTTTTTCTGAGCTCCATATATCTGTCCAGGAGTCTCATACCTGCCTCCACCATTGTCGCTGGCAGCCCATTCCACACACTCACGTAAAAAACTTACCCCTGTTATGTCCTCTGTACCTGCTTTCAAGCACTTTAAAGCTGTTCCTTCTCGTGTTAGCCATTTCAGCCCCGGGAAAAAGCCTCTGACTATCCACACGACCAATGCCTCTCATCACCTTATACACCTCTCATCCTCCGTCACTCCAAAGAGAAAAGGCCGAGTTCACTCAACCTATTCTCATAAGGCATGCTCCCCAATCCAGGTAACTTCCTTGTAAATCTCCTCTGCACCATTTCTATGGTTTCCACATCCTTCCTGTAGTGAGGTGACCAGAACTGAGCACAGTACTCCAAGTGGGGTCTGACCAGGGTCCTATATAGCTGCAACATTACCTCTCGGCTCCTAAACTAAATCCCACAGTTGATGAAGACTCTCTGCCTTCTTAACCACAGAGCCAACCTGCGCAGCAGCTTTGAGTGTCCTATGGACACAGACCCCAAGATCCCTCTGATCCTCCACACTGCCAAGAGTCTTACCATTAATATTATATTCTGTCATCATATCTGACTTACCAAAATGAACCACCTCACACCACCTAGGTTGAACTCCATCTGCCACTTCTCAGCCCAGTTTTACATCCTATCAATGTCCCGTTGTAACCTCTGACAGCCCTCCACACTATCCACAACACCCCCAACCTTTGTGTCATCAGCAAATTTACAAACCCCTCCGTCCACTTCCTCATCCAGGTCATTTATAAAAATCACAAAGAGTAGGGGTCCCAGAACAGATCCCTGAGACACAGCACTGGTCACCAACCTCCATGCAGAATATGACCCGTCTACAACCACTCTTTGCCTTCTGTGGGCAAGTCAGTTCTGGGTCCACAAAGCAATGTCCCCTTGGATTCCATGCCTCCTTACTTTCTCAATAAGCCTTGCATGGGGTACCTTGTCAAATGCCTTGCTGAAATCCATATACACTACATCTACTGCTCTGCCATCATCAATATGTTTCGTCACATCCTCAAAAAATTCAATCAGGCTCGTAAGGCAGGCCTGCCTTTGACAAAACCATGCTGACTATTCCTAATCATATTATGCCTCTCCAAATGTTCATAAATCCTGCCTCTCAGGATCTTCTCCATCAACTTACCAGCCACTGAAGTAAGACTCACTGGTCTATAATTTCCTGGGCTATCCCTACTCCCTTCCTTGAATAAAGGAATAAAATCCGCAACCCTCAAATCCTCCAGAACCTCTCCTGTCCTGATTGATAATGCAAAGATCATTGCCAGAGGCTCAGCAATCTCCTCCTTTGCCTCCCACAGTACCCTGGGGTACATCTCGTCCAGTCCCAGTGACTTATCCAACAAAATGCCTTTCAAAATGGAGATGCACATGAGGCTGTTAAACAAGCCATGGTATTGCAGGAAAGATACAAGCATAGAGAGAAGACTGGCAGAGTAGTAGAGGGCAAAGAGTGGTAATAAGGGGGCCTTATCTGGTTGGCTGCTGGTAATTAGTGTTGCTCCATTGGGGTTGGTTTGGTTCTGCTATTTATACGTTAATGATCTGGATGCTTACATTACAAGGCCGTATATCTGGGAAACGCGGTACAGGAAGGCAAAGAAGAAAATATATGGACAGTGTGAAAGAACTAACAGGTCTAAGTGTGCGAGATATCATTGACGCTGCGAGGGATCGTTCGATGTGGAGAGCCATGATCACCCAAGCGTGTAACGCGTAAGGCACATGAAGAAGAAGAAGCTGGAATTGATGGCTTTGTGGCCAGGTTTGCAGATGATACAAAGGTAGGTGGAGGGGAAGGTAGTATTGAGGAAGCGGGTAGTCTGCAAAAGAACTTGAACAATGAAGTAACAGATTGAATATTACATGGTCATAAACTTCAGGAGAAGGAATAAAAGCATTAACTATTTTCTAAACTGGGAGCAAATTCAGAAACCAGAGGTGCAAAGGAGGCCTTATGCAAGATACCCTAAAGATTGAGTTGGTAGTAAGGATGACAAATGCAACACTGTTAGCAGCCATTTCAAAAGGACTGGAATATAAAAGCAGGAAAGTAACGCTGAATACAAGTATTTAATGCTAATCCCAGGCATTGGTCAGACAACATTTGGAGTATTGTAAACTGTTTTGGGCTCCATATTTAAGAAAGAACGTGCTGGACTTGGACAGGGTCTAGAGGAGTTTATAAGGATAATCACGGGAATGAAAGAGTTAGCACATGAGCCTTTGATACCTCTGAGCCGGTACTCACTGAAGCTTAGGAGGATGAGGGGGAAGGGAGGATCTCATTCAAACTTACTAAGTAATGAAAAGCCTAGTTAGGATGTGGAGAGGATGGAGGATATTTCAAATAGTGGAAGAGTCCATGACAGAGGCCACAGCCATAAAATAGGCAGATGTCCCTTTTGAATAGAGAAGAGGAGGAAGTTCATTTGAGAGGGTTGTGAATCTGTGGAATTCATGGCCACAGACAGCTGTGGAGGCCAAGATATTGTGCATATTTAAAGTGAAGGTTGATATGTTGTTGATTAGTAAAGGCATCGAAGGTAACAGAGAAAAGGCAGGAGAATGGGGTTTGAGGGGGAAAATAAATCAGCCATGATCAAAGAGCAGCACAGACTCTATAGCTGAATAGCCCGAATCTGCTCCTATGTCTTACAGAATTATGTACACATCAAAATCTTATAAACAATAGATGACTAGGCAGTTAGAGCATTGCTCACATTACAGGTTGGTGGGGCCAGGAAATTCCAGACTCACCTTTGCATAGTGCTGAAACGTTGAACTGAACATTAAGACTAGACTTCAACAATTCCGTGCAGAAGAATGAATCTCCAGAACAGCGGTACCACTTCAGTTCCACATGGACAGGCTTGTATGTTGCCTTCCAGATTAAAGCTGCAACTAATCTTGTATAGTACAAGATGAGCCAATCCAGGTGTTCCCAAAGCAGAAACAATGGATGAACCAGGAGATCCACTCACTACTGAAGTCGAGGTTTGCAGCATTCAAATCAGGTTACCATGACCTTTACAAGAATACAAGATACAACCTCTGTAAAGCTATCAGAGATGCCAAGAGAAAATACCAGAGACCTGGACCAGCTGTCAGTTCTGGCAGGACTGGGCTGCAAAGTGAAGACTGGCAGCACTGGCAACAGCACATACCTTTCCCTTGAGCTTGCTGCATTCTGTGTACATTTGGACAGAGGAGAGCTGGTACGTCACAACAGTCTCCAGTGTAGCAATGCAGATGTCAGATCAGTCTTCTGGAGGAAACCCACGGAAAGTATCTGACCCAGAGGGTGGCCCTGGCCGCATCCTTAGATCCTGAGCAGATCAGCTGCCAGGGATACTTGCAGACATTTTTAACCTCTCCTTGCTTCAATCTGTGGTTCCCACCTGCTTTAAGAACACCACTATCATGCCAGTACCTAAGGAAAACAAGATAACATGCCACAATGATGACTGCCTGGTGAATCTGATATCCACCCTCATGAAGTGCTTTGAAGGGCTAGTCATGCAACTCATTAACACCAATCTTCCAGCCAACCTCCGTTCCCTATAATATGCCACTGAAACAGGTCTACAGTTGATGCCTTCTCCCTGGCACTCCACTCATTTCTAGAGCATCTGGACAGTAAAGATGTCTACATCAGACCACTGTTTATCGACCACAATTTCACCTCAATATGATAAACCCAAGCAAACTCATCACCAAGCTTTGGACCCTAGGAATCAATGTCTCCCTCTGCAAATGGATCCTTGACTTCTGGACTAACAGACTACAAGCAGTAAGGACAGGCAGTAACACCTCCTCTGCTTGCACCCTCCCCTACTCCCTGTACACTTCTGACTGAGAGGCCAGATTCTGCTCTGACTCCATCTACAAGCTGCAGAATAATCCACTGTACTGGGCCACATCTCAAATAATGGTGGGTCCGATTTCAAGAAGGAGAAAAAAAGCTCAGTGACATGGTGACATGATAGCAGCCTTTCCCCTCAAAATCACAAAACAAAAGAGCTGGTCATTGATTTCAGGAAGTGTTGTGCGGGGGGTGGGGAGGGGACAGTGCACATGGCCCTGTCTACATCAACAGGACTGAGGTTGAGAGCGTCAAGTTGCTAGGACTGAAAATCAACGATGACTGGCCCTGGTCCAACCAGGCCACGAAAGCTCACCGTGCCTCAGCTTCCTCCAGAGGCTGAAGTAATGTGGCGTATTCCCATTGGCCCTTACCAATTATTTCAAAGCACCATAGAAAGAACCCCCTCAGGATGCATATGGCTTTGAATGGCAAATGCTCTGCACACGACCACAGCAACCCGCAGCAAGCTGTGGACTTAGCTCAGTACACCATGGAAGCCATCCTCCCCTCCAAGGACACAATAAAGCAGTCAACATAATCAAAGACCCTACCCACCCCAAACATTTTCTGTTCTCTCCTCTTCCATCAAGCAGAAGAAACAAAAGCTTGCAACTACGTACCACCATGTTCAGTGACAGTTTCTGCCCTGCTGCTATTAAATGGTTTCCTCATTCTACAAGATGTATTCTTGCCTTACAGTCTATCTCCTTCTGTCCTTGCAGGTTACAGATTACCTGCACGACACGCCTTTCTGCAGCTGTTACACTATTCTGTATTACTTTAGTGTCTCACCTTGCTCTACCTTAATGCACTGTGTAATCAATTGATCTGTACCAATAGTATCCTGGAGGCAAGCTTTACACAGCACCTCAGTGCACGTGATAGTAATAACCAAATTCCTATTCCACGCCAACTTCTGAGAATAGAAACATAGAAACATAGAAAATAGGTGCAGGAGTAGGCCATTCGGCCCTTCGAGCCTGTACCGCCATTCAGTATGATCATGGCTGATCATCCAACTCAGAACCCTGTACCTGCCTTCTCTCCATACCCCATGATCCCTTTAGCCACATGGGCCATATATAACTCCCTCTTAAATATAGCCAATGAACTAGCCTTAACTGTTTCCTGTGGCAGAGAATTCCACAGATTCACCACTCGCTGTGTGAAGAAGTTTTTCCTCATCTCAGTCCTAAAAGGCTTCCCCTTTATCCTCAAACTGTGACCCCTCGTTCTGGACTTCCCCAACATCGGGACCAATCTTACTGCACCTAGCCTGTCCAATCCCTTTAGAATTTTATATGTTTCAATAAGATTCCCCCTAAATCTTCTAAATTCCAGCGAGTATAAGCCTAGTCAATCCAGTCTTTCTTCATACTGAAGTCCTTCCATCCCAGGAATCAATCTGGTGAACCTTCTTCGTACTCCCTCTACGGCAAGGATGTCTTTCCTCAGATTAGGGGACCAAAACTGCATACAATACTCCAGGTGTGGTCTCACCAAGGCCTTGTACAACTGCAGTAGTACCTCCCTGCTCCTGTACTCGAATCCTCTTCCTATAAATGCCAGCATACCATTTGCCTTTTTCACCGCCTGCTGTACCTGCATGCCCACTTTCAATGACCGGTGTATAATGACACCCAGGTCTCGTTGTACCTCCCCTTTTCCTAATCGGCCACCATTCAGATAATAATCTGTTTTCCTATTTTTGCCACCAAAGTGGATAACTTCACATTTATCCACATTAAATTGCATCTGCCATGAGAATAGTTTTGATTCTGTGATGAGAGTGAACTAGCTCTTTCTTATTTTGATCAATTGAAAGATCAAGATAAATTTTTTAAAATTAGAAGCTCATTCTATTCAATCACACAAGTTCAAAATCTATTCCTAAGGCTTTATTCGAATATATTCTTAACCAGGACTTCAATCCTAAATCTGAGCTGTCTGAAATTTATGGGAAATCTCAACATCCTCACAATTTTATATTATTGTGTTCTTCTTGTGCTACATCAGACCCAGAGTAACAATTATTTTGTTCTTCTTTACACTTGTGTACTAGAAATGGCATTAAACAATCTTGGTCCTTGATCCTGAACTCCCAGCTTCTTACCTCAGTCAGGTGTTCTTTAACCTTGAGTCTTGACCTCCATGCCCAAGGTTGTAAAAGAAGTGATGATAGTGCAGGCTTTTCTTTCCTTCCCAAATACTATTCATCAGTTAGACCAAAGAGCTGACTGTGGACAAGGGTAAGTTAAGGGGAAACACACCAATCTTCACAGAGGGATCAAAGGTGAAGGCAGTAAGCAATTTCAGGTTCCTGGGTGGTAATATCTCTGGGAATCTAACCATGTCCCAACATATCGATGCAGCCTTAAAGAAAGCAAGACAGCAGCTATATTTCATTAGGAGTTGAAGAAGATGGGGTGTGTCATCTGAAACACTAGAAAATTCCTATAGAGAGCATTCTGGCTAGTTGCATCATGGGGGGGGGGGGCTACTATACAGAATGGAAGTCAGCTGCAGCTCCATCATGGGTACTAGCCTCCACGCTATCCAAGTTATCTTCAAGAAGTGGAGCCTCAAAAAGGAGGCATCCATTAGTAAGGGCTCCCACCACACAGGACATGCCTTCTTTTCATTGCTACCATCAAGGAGGAGGTATAGGAGGCTGAAGGCACATTCAGTAATTCACAAACAGCTTCTACCCATGGCCTCCTCCACTGTTGTGATGAGACCATGCTTAGTTTGGAGGAATAACATCTTATATTCCTTCTGGACAGCCTCCAACCTGATGGCATGAACACCGATTTCCTGAACTTCCAGTAATGCCCCCTGCCCCTTCACCATTACCCATCCTCTTTTCCCTCTCTCGTCTTACCTTCTTGCCCACCCATTGCTTCCCTCTGGTGCTCCTCCCCCTCTTCTTTCTTCCATGGCCCTTTGTCCCAGTCTATCAAATTCCCCTTTCTCCAGCCCTGTATCTCTTTTACTAATCAACTTCCCGGCTTTTTACTTCATCCCTCCCCCTCTCGGTTTCACTTATCACCTTGTGTTTCTCTCCCCTTCCCCCACCTTTTAAATCTACTCCTTGGCATTTTTTCTCCAGTCCTGCCAAAGGGTTTTGGCCCAAAACGTCAACTGCTGCCTGGCCTGCTGAGTTCCTCCAGCATTTGGTGTGTGACAGCTTCTTGCCCTCTGCCACCCGATTTCTGAATGGACGTTGAACCCATGAACACTGCCTCACTACTTCTGTTTATTTTTGTGTTTGCAGTACTTATTTAATTTACTATTTAACATACATATATAAACTTACAGTAATTCACAGTTGTTTTCTATATTTATCATGTATTGTATTGAACTGCTGCTGCTAGGTTACCAAGTTTCACAACATATGCTGGCGATATTAAACCTGATTCTGATTCTTGACAATCCACTCATCTCATTGCACAGCTAATTGTGAAAACTCTGTACACTGAGGTTTTCAATATTCAGCTTCACTTTCAGTTACTCGCTAAAATGCTAAGCTTTTCCAGTTTGACATTAAGGTTTTACAACTACCGATAACTGCCTGGTTAAACATAATAAACCTATTAGTGGCTCCCATAGCTAATTGCAGTCTCAGAATCTCTTTTTGGCAGTGCATAAACTAGGTTGGACTTGAGTGGTGATACCTGGCCTAAAATGACAACAAAAACCTCTGTCAACTTACCAAGTCCGAAAATCAATGCTCAAAGATAATGTAGGAAATGAGGTGGATAATCAGCACACAGCTAACTCTCATGAAAGTGACACGTTTGGCAACATTAATTGACCCTTTTTGACCAGAACTACTGTGCTCCTCTTTAAAAATAGCAGCAAGTGACCTTTATTTTCACTTCTACCTAACAGAGCAAACAGCTTTAACGTTCCATATCTCACCTGAAGAGTATTACCTGTCAATGAAGAACTTTCTCAGTGCCACACCAGCTTAGATTTTGTTGCCAAAATCCCCGAAGGGCAACCTTCAAACCCCTAACATTATGTCTTAGGGGCAGAGACGCTGCTGCAACAAACAAGATGCAGGAAGACCTAAACAAGTCTGGCAGTATCTGTGGAGGGAAATGTAGAGTGGAGCTGTAGATGCTAAGTGAACTACAGCTGACGTACACAATGACCTACTAAAATTCAGATACGTAAACAGTCACACGAGTTCTTGGAAACAATAAACACCCACTTCACTGCTTCCTCGGATAACAGAGGGAACAAAAGAGATTTCTTGTAACACACATCAAAGTTGCTGGTGAACGCAGCAGGCCAGGCAGCATCTCTAGGAAGAGGTACAGTCAACGTTTCGGGCCGAGACCCTTCGTCAGGACTAACTGAAGGAAGAGTTAGTAAGAGATTTGAAAGTGGGAGGGGGAGGGGGAGATCCGAAATGATAGGAGAAGACAGGAGGGGGAGGGATGGAGCCAAGAGCTGGACAGGTGATTGGCAAAGGGGATATGAGAGGATCATGGGACAGGAGGCCCAGGGAGAAGGAAAAGGGGGAGGGGGGAAAAACCCAGAGGATGGGCAAGGGGTATAGTGAGAGGGGCAGAGGGAGAAAAAGGAGAGAGAGAGAAAGAATGTGTGTATATAAATAAATAAGGGATGGGGTACGAGGGGGAGGTGGGGCATTAGCGGAAGTTAGAGAAGTCAATGTTCACACCATCAGGTTGGAGGCTACCCAGACGGAATATAAGGTGTTGTTCCTCCAACCTGATTTCAACTTAGGCTCTTTTAAGATTAGTATATACTCTATAATCAGATATTCCTTTGATGGATTTGTTGTTTTAATCAGTTTTTGTTTGTTTCAATAAATGGCTTCTCAGAAGAACAAACTGAGATGTGAAGTGGATGAATGCTACTAACTTACTGTAGGGGACAGCCTAGTTGTTACAAATGGATATCCATATCTCTGCAGCTTGCAAGGCTCCAGCAGCATGCCTGCTATCTGCATACAGTTTGCCTCTTCTCCCAGTGACTCCCATCCCAAAGAGGTGAGTAGCAGTGGGTTAACTATAGTAATGGGCTGCTGTAAATGGTTGTGTGTGAGTGGAGATTACAGAGGAGAACGCACAATGGAATTAGTGTCACTGGGTTGGACTCAGTTTGAGTGGATGCTCTATTGTTATGGTATCAAAGAGATGTCACCAGACCCAGTAAACCTTCATCCAAACTGTAGCAAAGATCAGAGAACAGCAGCAAATACTTGTAAGTACAAATTGGCTCTTAACCATGATTCTAATCAGGACTTTTTTCTAGATACAAGAGTGGGTTAACACTTTCTGTTTCTGACCATCAAGATCAAACATTCTAATCTAAACAATTGATTATAGCAGAACTACCACAACTCAAACCACATAAAGGGTCCTCCTTAATGCACCAATACAAAATGTAAAGCAACACACACACACAAAATGCTGGAGGAACTCAACAGGCCAGGCAGCTTCTATGGAAATGAATAAACAGTCAACATCTCCAGCCGAGATCATTCTTCAGTAGAAAATGTTGCTGCTCTAACGACTAATCCCACCGCAGTTGTTTACTATTAGTCTCCGGCCGCAGAGTGGAATTCAGTCTGATAAATGTTGTGGGTTCACACCTACTCCACTTGAGCAGGGGAAGCAGAGACGAACACCAGTGCACAAACGTCCCAAGAGGCTCCCATCAACGTGAGTCACTATGCCACCGGGTCCATGCACACATGACAAACAGGTACGATTTTGAGGAAGAGTGCTGACAATGTCATAAAGATAAAAGATTTCAGTTCATTTGCTTGGTAGTTATCATTTACACAGGTTATAAAATAATCCGAGGAAGAATGAGTTGGGAGTGGTTCAGGCCAAGTTAGTACAGTACTGAAAATGCAATGTTGTAAAATATTAGTTTATATTCACGATAGGCGACAGGAATATGGAGCCACCACAAGGAGGAACGCCTGCGTCTCATTCACAAATAAGGGAACACATTCAGTACACGCTTCTGGAGGTTCAGGTCATTTCCAGATAATTCTCCGATGTTTCCAATCCAAGGTCCTGTGAGGTCATTCTGCGGCCGGCCACAGAATATTGAAGGAGCGGGGTGCAGGTGTCAGCCGTGCCCCTGTCAGGAAGATGCGGGCAAATGTGCAACTGCAGGATACTGAATCACCGGCCAGCTTCCTTGACAAGAGGGTGGGGTGGGGTGGGTGGGAGAGGCGGGGGCACTGGCTGGAATCCCCGGACAGTCTGAGTCAGGTTAACTGTGACCAGCAGCCCGGGGCTGGAAGTGACCTCTGGCAAAGACTTGACAAGCTGATGCGGTAGCCCAGCGCTGTCGGCGCCTTCACCTGACGCTGCCACGGTTCCAGCTGGGACTCCCTGCCCCAATCCAGCTGGAATCATTGCCCGTCTCTCTCCCCATCAGCCGCCGCACCGGCCGCTTCTCAATGTGTACATTCCCCGTTCTGCACTGCGCTACGCACCGTCCGGCGTGAATCCTCGCATTGGGGTGACACGCCAACCCATCAGCTTGTGTGTCGGGTTCTCTTCTAAATCTTACAGTAAGGCAAATAAGGTTATTAACATATGTCAGCGCTATCTGAAAACCACAACACGTACAGGTGACTCTATCCAAACCGTATGCAACAAAACAACCCCATCCTACCTCTCCAAGGGCTGCAAATGAGGACAGTTTCTCGGATGATCCACTCGCCCAGATAACGGCCGTGATCACCAAGAGTAGGGTGAATCAAAACCCTCACTCCCCGGGAGCCGAGGCTAGGAGAACGAGCACAGGACACGTGACGAAGATGAATTTGTATGCTTGCCTATCTCCACATGCAGATGTGGACCGCTATTCACTGAAGTTGCCTGCACTTTCCTCCGGGTTCAGATCCTGTGCAGCACCAGGAGTTGGCGAGTTCCAGATGTGACTGAGCCTGGATATCAATTGTCAATCAACACCTGGTTTAGCGGCGCCGCCACACAACCAATCAATGCTGGACCACAGGACGCAGCTGCGCCCGTTGCAACCAATCAAAATGGGCGATCGAACAATTGGTCGTTGCTGGAATAGCCTATCGGCTATTGGTCGAGGTAAAAGCAAACACGTTCGTGGTTGGTTGATTTAAGAACCTCCGGCTTGACGAGGGAAAAGGGGGAAATGTTTTTACGATGATTGGGGATCTAAAAAACTTTGGTTAGGTTCCTTTATGCAGTTTAAGACCAGCATGCAGTTTAAGTTCATCCGTGAGATGAGATAAATTACTCGTGAGAAGGTGGTGATAAGCCATTGCGCCGACCCACTGCAGTCCTGGTGAACGTGTTCTCACAAATGGGAGTTTCGGGATTTAGACACAGAAGGACCTGCAAAACATTTCTAAATCAGCGTGGTGTGCGCCTTAGAGAAAAAAAAACTGCATTCTGTGTTGTTCCCATTTGCCTGCTGTCCCTGTCCTTAGCTGAGAAATGTTGGGAGATTGCCTAAATGAGTAACTGCGAGAGATTAGTAACTGGTACAAACTCATCCGGATTATTGCTGATATTCTGGCATAGTGCCACGTTTCTGACATATCCTAATGTCTCTTCACCCTTTTAGTTTTGAAAAAATCCGTCAATGCCAGTTTTGAATGAACTCTGCCAAGGAGTCTTTATGGAGCTTCGAGGGTAGACAATTCCAATGGTTACACACCCTGCATGAAGAGGTTTCCTCATTTCACAATCCCACACAGCACACCGTTTATTCTGAGCCTGTGTCCATGGTTCCAAACTCATCAGCCTGGACAAACTCCTGGCTGCACCCATGAAAAAAAACATGCTGAAAATCTGAAATAAGAACAGGAAACCTGCTGAGTTCCTCCAGCATTTTCAGAATCAGAATCGGGTTTATTATCTCCGGAATGTGTCATGAAATTTGTTAACTCAGCAGCAGCAGTTATAATATAGAATGATAATAAATAAATAAATTACAGTATACCTATATTGAATAGATTAAAATTCATGCAAAAAGAAGAAATAGTGTATATTTAAAAAGTGAGGTAGTGTTCATGAGTTCAATGTCCGTTTAGGAGTCGGATGCCCTGGGTACTGGAGGTCCTTAATAATGGACGTCTTTCTGAGACACCGCTCCTTGAAGATGTCCTGGGTACTTAGTAGGCTGGTGCCCAAGATTGAGCTGACTGAATTTACAACCCTCTGCAGCTTCTTTTGGTTGGTCCTGTGCAGTAGCCCCCCCCCCCCCCATGCCAGACAGTGATGCAGCCTGTCAGAATGCTCACCACGGTACATCTATAGAAGTTTTTGAGTGTATATGTTGACATGCCAAATCTCTTCAAACTCCTAATGAAGTATAGCTGCTGTCTTGCCTTCTTTATAGCTGCATCAATATATTGGGACCAGGTTAGGTCCTCAGAGATCTTGACACCCAGGAACTTGAAACTGCTCACTCTCTCCACTTCTGATCCTTCTATGAGGATTGGTATGTGTTCCTTCATCTTACACTTCCTGAAGTCCACAATCAGCTCTTTCGTCTTACTGACGTTGAGTGCCAGGTTGTTGCTACGACACCACTCCAATAGTTGGCATATCTCACTCCTGTACGCCCTCAAGTCACCACCTGAGATTCTACCAACAATGGTTGTGTCATCAGCAACTTTATAGATAGTATTTGAGCTATGCGTAGCCACACGGTCATGGGCATAGAGGGAGTAGAGCAGTGGGCTAAGCACACACCCCTGGGGCGCACCAGTGTTGATCGTCAGTGAGAAGGAGATGTTATCACCAATCTGCATAGATTGTGGTCTTCCTGTTAGGAAGTCAGGGGTCCAATTTCAGAGGGAGGTACAGAGGCTCAGGTTCTGTAACTTCTCAATCAGGATTGTGGGCTGCTCTACTCTCTCTATATACCTATGACTGTGTGGCTGGACATAGTCAAACACCATCTATAAATTTGCTGGTGTTGGTAGAATCTCAGGTGGTGATGAGAGGGCATACAGGAGTGAGACATGCCAACTAGTGGAGTGGTGTCACAGCCACAGCCTGGCACTTTTGTGTGTGTTGCTTTGGATTTCCACCATCTGCAGATTTTCCATGTTTCTGAAAAAGGGAAAATGCTGGAAATATTCAGCAACTCAAGCTGTAACTGTGAAAAGAAAAAAGAATTAACACTTCAGCTGGAAGTATCTTGTCTGAACCTTCACTCTCTGTAGCCAAAGGGTATTGGAGGCAAATTAGGCCATTCAGCCCATCGAGTCAACTTCAGTGAGCCCTGTAATTCCTGACTTGCAGCTTGTGAGTTTGGGATGTCAGGATGTGAGTCTGTCACCACAGGATCCCCACCCTCTGAGAGGCTGAGATCGCCGCAGTGAGGCAGGCTTATCTGAGTTTTGAGTTAATGGTAGATCTCTACCCGAAAACACAGGCAAGACTCTAACAACATTTACAAAACACCCGGAGGTGCCCTTGAATCATGAAGGTGCAGTAGGCTATGAATCGAGTGCTGATAATTGGGATTTGTATAGGTTGTTGATGGTTGGCCAAAGAGCCTATGCAAAGTGCCATATGATCAGAATCAGAATCAGATTTATCATCACTGATGTGGAAATCAATTCTTGCGGCAGCAATACAATGTGGAGGCATAAAGTTAGCCCTGTTGTCTTGCTCTTGCTGCATGCGGCTATAAGCCGCTTCATTTCCTGAGGAGTTGGGAATCAAATTCAGCACCATGCAATCATCAGTGAGCATTGCCCCTTCTGCCTTTATGATGAAAGGAACGTCACTGATGAAGCAACAGGTTTTGTCTAGCTTGCCCAGAATTACTGCAGTAGCCCTGGGCAGGGATTATTGAATTCTGATGGCCTCAACCTATCATTGTCTGTATCAGCATGACCCCATCTATGAAATTGTTTTTTTTGTGAGATGAGGTGAGGGTGAGAGATATTCATGCATGTTGTGTCCTAGCTGTCTGGATATGCAAGCCTGGGCAGTACGATACGGAGAGCAAGCCGTTGCCCAGGTAGCAAGCTCTCCCTCTCCACACAGCTGATGAACCCAAAGGAACAACAGAGACCCATACAGTTTTGTACCAGCGACGTCGCAGTAGTTGCCAGCCAGCAATGTAGGACTCCTGGTTTTTTATTGTCTATTTATTTCAGTTTATCACGGGATCTCAATGCCAAACTTCCTTGATGCTAAGGACAGCCACTCTCGCCTCTGGAATTCAGCTCTTTGATCAATGTTTATACCAAGACGATGATGAACTGGATCTAGATCGTCCTGCTGGAGCCAAAAGCTGCTTATCATTGATTGTGCAAGTGCTACATGAGAGAATAAGTGGCATCCAGTAGCTCTACTGATGGCTCTTACCTTCATGGTGCTGCTGATGGACATAAGGACAATTGAGCAGTTATTAGCTGAAGGTGAATATGTAATGCTTTTTGTGAAGAGGGAATATCTGATAGATTTATCACTTTGCTGAGCAGATGTCACAATTTGGTTGGAGTTACAGATAGTTATGGAGAACAATTCTGCAATGCTCCAGTCAGGATGTTGTTTTCACTATACCCAATGCTGGATATCAAATAGAATGTATCTAATTGGTTGGGGAAACATAGAAACATAGAAAATAGGTGCAGGAGTAGGCCATTTGGCCCTTCGAGCCTACACCGCCATTTATTATGATCATGGCTGATCATCCAACTGAGAACCCCGCCCCAGCCTTCCCTCCATAACCCCTGATCCCCGTAGCCACAAGGGCCATATCTAACTCCCTCTTAAATATAGCCAATGAACTGGCCTCAACTGTTTCCTGTGGCAGAGAATTCCACAGATTCACCACGCTCTGTGTGAAGAAGTTTTTCCTAATCTCGGTCCTAAAAGGCTTCCCCTCTATCCTCAAACTGTGACCCCTCGTTCTGGACTTCCCCAACATCGGGAACAATCTTCCTGCATCTAGCCTGTCCAATCCCTTTAGGATCTTATATGTTTCAATCAGATCCCCCCTCAATCTTCTAAATTCCAACGAGAACAAGCCCAGTTCATCCAGTCTTTCTTCATATGAAAGTCCTGCCATCCCAGGAATCAATCTGGTGAACCTTCTTTGTACTCCCTCTATGGCAAAGATGTCTTTCCTCAGATTAGGGGACCAAAACTGCACACAATACTCCAGGTGTGGTCTCACCAAGGCCTTGTACAACTGCAGTAGTACCTCCCTGCTCCTGTACTCGAATCCTCTCGCTATAAATGCCAACATACCATTCGCATCTCAGGAGGAAACGGAGATGGGTCATTTATGAGGCACGTCTGGCTGAATGTGGCTGTGACTGCTTCAACCTTTAGCAATCTCGTGCTCGGCTCTGACACCATTCAGAAGAATTGGAACCAGATGTACTATCACTGTCTTGTATATCGTGAAATGTCTTGTTTTGCCGCAGTGGGGGACAGTGCAAAGATATAAAATTACAATCAATTGCAAACACAAATAAATAGGACAGAGAAAAGGAATAATGCGGTCGTGTTCATGGATCAGTCAGAAATCTGACAGCAGAGGGAAGGCAAACAACACGAATTCTGCAGATGCTGGAAATTCAAGCAACACACATCAAAGTTGCTGGTGAACGCAGCAGGCCAGGCAGCATCTATAGGAAGAGGTGCAGTCGACGTTTCAGGCCGAGACCCTTCGTCAGGACTAACTGAAGGAAGAGTGAGTAACAGATTTAAAAGTTGGGGGGGGAGGGGGAGATCCAAAACAATAGGAGAAAACAGGAGGGGGAGGGATGGAGCCAAGAGCTGGACAGGTGATTGGCAAAGGGGATACGAGAGGATCATGGGACAGGAGGTCCGGGAAGAAAGACGGGGGGGGGGGGTGACCCAGAGGACGGGCAAGAGGTATAGTCAGAGGGACAGAGGGAGAAAAAGGAGAGAGAGAGAAAGAATGTGTGTATAAAAATAAATAACAGATGGGGTACGAGGGGGAGGTGGGGCATCAGCGGAAGCTAGAGAAGTCGATGTTCATGCCACCAGGTTGGAGGCTACCCAGACGGAATATAAGGTGTTGTTCCTCCAACCTGAGTGTGGCTTCATCTCTACAGTAGAGGAGGCCGTGGATAGACATGTCAGAATGGGAATGGGATGTGGAATTAAAATGTGTGGCCACTGGGAGATCCTGCTTTCTCTGGCGGACAGAGCGTAGGTGTTTAGCAAAGTGGTCTCCCAGTCTGTGTCGGGTCTCGCCAATATATAGAAGGCCACATCGGGAGCACCGGACGCAGTATATCACCCCAGCCGACTCACAGGTGAAGTGTTGCCTCACCTGGAAGGACTGTCTGGGGCCCTGAATGGTGGTAAGGGAGGAAGTGTAAGGGCATGTGTAGCACTTGTTCCGCTTACACGGATAAGTGCCACGAGGGGGATCAGTGGGGAGGGATGGGGGGGACGAATGGACAAGGGAGCAGAGGGAAGGAGCTGTTTCTGAATCACTGAGTGTGAGTCTTCAGGCTCTTGTACTTACCCCTCATAGTAGTAACAAGAAGAGGCCAATCCTCAAATAGTAAGGGACTGTAGTGATGGATGTCACCTTCCTGAACCATTGCCTCTTGAAGATGTGCTCAATCATGGGGTGGAGACATTCTTGCACATATGGATGTTCTCTGAGCAGTCTCGTTCCATTTTCATTTTAGTTGTCAATCACTATTTCCTATGGATGGGACTGGAGAGCTTCAATCTGACCTTTAGTTCGTGAGGTTATTTGGCATTGTCTATTGCATATATACCATGACTGGGTCCAGATTTGGATTCTGTATTCTAACCTAGGACCATTGTTAGGCATGATGTGGGAGGTCAAATATAAAGGGACTATACAGAGTTAATGGCAGGACCCTAAACTGTGGGATAGTACAGTGGAACCTTGGGGTGCAAATCGATAAGTCTCTGCAAGTGGCTGTACGGGTTGATAGAAAGCGTGTGACATGATTGCTTTTACTAGACAGCACACTGAGTTCTAGAGTCAGAAAGTTATGTTGCAGCTTTATTAAAGTCTTGTTCAGCCGCATCTGAAGTTTTACTATCAATTCTTGTCATGCGATTGTAGGAAGGATATTGAGGATTTGGAAGGAGTGCAGAAGAGGTTTACCAGGATGCTGCCTGGAATAGAGAGCAAGTGTTAAAAGGAAATTTGGACAAATTGAACTTGTTTTCTCTGGGCGGTAAAGGCTGAGTGAAGGGAGATTTAATGGAAGGTTATGAGAGGCATATGTACAGCTGTCAGCAATTCACAATGACTACTAGTAGGGGTCACGGTATGACGGACTGGAGTGACCGGAGTGTCATGATATACACTGCACTCTCTGCGTGGAAGGTGATGGGTAGGTTGTCAATCAAGCGATTTGTGCCTTGTTGATGGTGCAAAGGCTTCAAGCTGTCAATAGGTGAGTCACTTACAACCGTGCTTGTAGCCATGGTACTTATGTGGCTGTTCCAGTTCTGGTGGATATGAGAAACTGACACCTGCAGTCGGAGCGATAGAGCAGTGAAAGAGGTGCATGGAGCAAAGTCAGATCTAACATATAGAGAGGCTTTGAGGAAAGAGAAGCAGAATAAACAGTGTAAAGGTAGTAAAGTAGAAGGGCTAAAGTGCATGTACTTCAATGCAAGAAGCATCAGGAACAAAGGTGATGAACTGAGAGCTTGGATACATTCATGGAATTATGATGTAGTGGCCATTATAGAGACTTGGCTGGCACCGGGGCGGGAATGGATTCTCAATATTCCTGGATTTCAGTGCTTTAAAAGGGATAGAGAGGGGGGAAAGGGGGAGGAGGGGTGGCATTACTGGTCAGGAATACTATTACAGCTACAGAAAGGGTGGGTAATGTAGCAGGATACTCTTTTGAGTCAGTATGGGTGGAAGTCAGGAACAGGAAGGGAGCAGTTACTCTATTGGGAGTATTCACAGTATGTTGACAGGTCGACCAGGAGGAATGCCATACTAGATCTAGATCTAGTACTAGGTAACGAACCGGGTCAGGTCACAGATCTCTCAGTGGGTGAGCATCTGGGGGACAGTGACCACCGCTCCCTGGCCTTTAGCATTATCATGGAAAAGGATAGAATTAAAGAGGACAGGAAAATTTTTAATTGGGGAAGGGCAAATTATGAGGCTATAAGGCTAGAACTTGCGGGTGTGAATTGG
Source organism: Mobula hypostoma (assembly GCF_963921235.1). Classification (NCBI taxonomy): domain Eukaryota; kingdom Metazoa; phylum Chordata; class Chondrichthyes; order Myliobatiformes; family Myliobatidae; genus Mobula; species Mobula hypostoma. The sequence goes on along the minus strand of NC_086113.1, from coordinate 66,777,469 downwards.
GATGATGTTTTTGCAGGGAAATGTACAATGGACATGTGGTCAATGTTTAGAGATCTCTTGCAGGTTGTAAGGGATAGATTTGTCCCGGTGAGGAAGATAAAGAATGGTAGGGTGAAGGAACCATGGGTGACAAGTGAGGTGGAAAATCTAGTCAGGTGGAAGAAGGCAGCATACATGAGGTTTAGGAAGCAAGGATCAGATGGGTCTATTGAGGAATATAGGGAAGCAAGAAAGGAGCTTAAGAAGGGGCTGAGAAGAGCAAGAAGGGGGCATGAGAAGGCCTTGGCGAGTGGGGTAAAGGAAAACCCCAAGGCATTCTTCAATTATGTGAAGAACAAAAGGATGACAGGAGTGAAGGTAGGACCGATTAGAGATAAAGGTGGGAAGATGTGCCTGGAGGCTGTGGAAGCGAGTGAGGTCCTCAATGAATACTTCTCTTCGGTATTCACCAATGAGAGGGAACTTGATGATGGTGATGATGGTGTTGATATTAAGGCAGAGGAGATGTTGGAGTTATTAAAATACATTAGGACAGATAAGTCCCCAGGGTCTGACAGAATATTCCCCAGGCTGCTCCACGAGGTGAGGGAAGAGATTGCCGAGCCTCTGGCTAGGATCTTTGTGTCCTCGTTGTCTACGGGAATGGTACCGGAGGACTGGAGGGAGGCGAATGTTGTCCCCTTGTTCAAAAAAGGTAGTAGGGATAGTCCGAATAGTTATAGACCAGTGAGCCTTACGTCTGTGGTGGGAAAGCTGTTGGAAAAGATTCTTAGAGGTAGGATCTATGGGCATTTAGAGAATCATGGTCTGATCAGGGACAGTCAGCATGGCTTTGTGAAGGGCAGATTGTGTCTAACAAGCCTGATAGAGTTCTTTGAGGAGGTGACCAGGCATATAGATGAGGGTAGTGCAGTGGATGTGATCTATATGGATTTTAGTAAGGCATTTGACAAGGTTCCACATGGTAGGTTATTCAGAAAGTCAGAAGGCATGGGATCCAGGGAAGTTTGGCCAGGTGGATTCAGAATTGGCTTGCCTGCAGAAGGCGGAGGGTCCTGGTGGAGGGAGTACATTCAGATTGGAGGATTGTGACTAGTGGTGTCCCACAGGGATCGGTTGTGGGACCCCTACTTTTCGTAATTTTTATTAACGACCTGGATGTCGGGGTAGAAGGGTGGGTTGGCAAGTTTGCAGACGACACAAAGGTTGATGGTGTTGTAGATAGTGTAGAGGATTGTCAAAGATTGCAGAGAGACATTGATAGGATGAAGAAGTGGGCTGAGAAGTGGCAGATGGAGTTCAACCCGGAGAAGTGTGAGGTGGTACACTTTGGAAGGACAAACTCCAAGGCAGGGTACAAAGTAAATGGCAGGATACTTGGTAATGTGGAGAAGCAGAGGGATCTGGGGGTACATGTCCACAGATCCCTGAAAGTTGCCTCACAGGTGGATTGGGTTGTTAAGAAAGCTTATGGGTTGTTAGCTTTCATAAGTCAAAGGATGGAGTTTAAGAGTCGCGAGGTAATGATGCAGCTCTATAAAACTCTGGTTAGGCCACACTTGGAGTACTGTGTCCAGTTCTGGTCGCATCACTATAGGAAGGATGTGGAAGCATTGGAAAGGGTACAGAGGGGAATTACCAGAATGCTGCCTGGTTTAGAGAGTATGGATTTGATCAGAGATTAAGGGAGCTAGGGCCTTACTCTTTGGAAAGAAGGAGGATGAGACGAGACATGATAGAGGTACACAAGATATTAAAAGGAATAGATAGAGTGGATAGCCAGTGCCTCTTCCCCAGGGCACCACTGCTCAATACGAGGGGACATAGCTTTAAGGTAAGGGGTGGGAAGTTCAAGGGGGATATTAGAGGAAGGTTTTTTACTCAGAGAGTGGTTGGTGCGTGGAATGCACTGCCTGAGTCAGTGGTGGAGGCAGATACACTAGAGAAGTTTAGGAGACTACTAGACAGGTATATGGAGGAATTTAAGATGGGGGTTATATGGGAGGCAGGTTTTGAGGGTCAGCACAACAATGTGGGCCAAAGGGCCTGTACTGTGCTGTACTATTCTACGTTCTGTGTTCTATGTATAATAATGCATATTTTTACTGGAGGTAATAAATGCTTTTCTGACTAATCTAGATAATATTATCCAGCTCAAAACTTGTCATAATAATAAAATATTTTTTAAAAGATTCCTGAACGCAGGTTAAATGGCAAACACATGTGGTGAGATGCAGGGCATGCTGAAACAGTGGCTAATGATGCTGATCCAGCATTGCCATAAGGTTAAGGCAAACCAGTAACAGGGTTGGTCTCCTTTGCCAAACTTGCTTCTGTTCCGCTCCTTATTCTCACTCTGTCATTTTGTTCTGTTGTGAGTGTTGGCTGTACAGTAGGAGTGGTCAATGCCTGAGGGGTCTTGCCTAAGACAATGCCGAGGGTCTTCAGACTGTTACATCGTCTTCCTTCCTTCTCTCTACCATTACCTCCTGTTGCTTCTCTTCTCCCTTCTCCTTCCTACCATTCCCTTGCTCCCATTCCATCATTCCTAACAGTATGTCTTCCCTGATTGTTTCAACCTCAAGCAGAGCCTGGACAGTGGTTAGAGTTACTAGGTAGACCCTTAACATTGCCATAAAATGAGGTTCTAGTATAAAATTCCTATTCAACCATAGGAACTTCTAGCACTGGCATTGATTCCTGTACTCATTCTTTTATTCAACACTTCACTTCGCTCCCTCTCCTGCAAGAATAAATAAAGAACATTTAACTTGGCAATTATCCAACAGAGAATGTGATCTGCCTTTTATTTGTTGTGCTTAAAAATCATCGGGCAGGTTCTGTGGACAAATAATCTAAACTGCCAATTACTATGCTGATGCCGAGGATAACTATTAATCTATACAACTATAGTCATAATGCTAAGTATCTCAGAAATAGGCCCTTCAGCCCAACTTGCCCATGCTGACCATGATGGCTTTCTATGTCATTCCCAAATACCTGTGTTTGATCCATATCTCTCTTAACCATTCTTATCCATGTACCTCTCCAAATGACATTTAATCTTTATAATCGTACCTGTCTCTATCACTTCTTCTAGCAGTCTGTTCCATATACTCAACATCCATTCTGTGGAATAAATTTCTCCTCAGATCCCCCAAGACCTTTCCCCATTTCAATGTCCTCTACTTTGAGACTCCACCACGCTGAGAAAAAAAGGCTATCAAAGTCCTCATGATTTTATATCTCTACTAGACAACAGGGTGACCCATTGGGGCACCCTTTGAGAGAAGGGTAGTGCAGTCTGATGTGACCAGAATGAACATTAAATTTTCCTGAATGCTATTGGTATCGCTTTGCTTTGGAAACTGAAGTAGAAAACCTCAGTTTTTTAAAGAAAAACGAGGCATAGCGAAGTATATATAGCACCCCCTCGTTTAACAAAGGACACTTTTGATGGCATAATTTCTGGTTTATCTGCCACCCTCATGCCTCTCGTTGTCATTCTGGAGACGTGCAGTCCTTTCATCCCCCGTCTCTTCATCTCTTCTGCTGTTTGTTCTTCGTCTCTGACCCTGGAGACGTGCATTTCTCAGCTCCTTTGTCTCTTCCTCTCTCCTCCTTCTGTGCCTGTTTTTGTCATTCTGGAGACGTGCAGTCCTTTCATCCCCTGTCTCTTCATCTCTTCTGCTGTTTGTTCTTCGTCTCTGACCCTGGAGACGTGCATTTCTCAGCTCCTTTGTCTCTTCCTCTCTCCTCCTTCTGTGTCTGTTTTTGTCATTCTGGAGATGTGCAGTCCTTTCATCCCCCGTCTCTTCAGCTCTTCTGCTGTTTGTTGTTTGTCTCTGATCCTGGAGACGTGCATGCCTCTCCTCCTCTGTCTCTTCTTCTCTCGTCTTTTTTTGTCCTGACTCTTTGATCCTGGGGTCGTGCGGCCCTGGCCTCATCCGATTCTTGTTCTCTCCCTCTTCTTGCTGCTTCCTGATGACATTTGGCATCATCTCTTGACCATAATATCCCCCTTCCCTTTCCACATGGCATAATTATGCTGACCATTTTTTTCCCCCTAATGCTGGATAGAAGATTCGAAGCAGTAACGCCAAAGGATGCTGATTATTCTTGATGATGTGGTTGGTGCTGTCCTAAATGGATGTGATATAGTCACCGCTGTCCTTTGACTGCAGCAAAGGGTTTTATGGGTGTCTCCAAGTACGTCATTACAATAATATTTAATTATCTCTTATTGACGAGTGGCAGTTAGATCTGTCCCAATCACATGCTGATGGTGATTAGCAGAATGTGACCCCTTGAAATAGAGCTGCCCTACCCTTTTGCTCCAGTAGGTGTTGCTGCTGAGGCTGGCCGTGCGCATGCGTCGGGCTGTGACGTCCCGATTTCCATGATGGCGGATCAGCTCTCAGGTGAAAGCGAGCCTGTTGATTTTGGTGAATGAGCAATTTTATACGAATAAATAACCCTGAACATTGCCTGCATTCTGTAAGTTAGCGCGTTTTAATTCGATTTAGCCAAGAAAAGAGCCGCTGTAATGCACCGTTTGCGCTAATTGGAGATCACAAACAGACAAACAGATAGACAGAGCATGAGAGTTTTAGAAGTATATAGATAATGCTCCCCTCGGCCCCCTTTGCTCCAGGGAAGTAAATGTCAGCCTATCCAATCTCTCCTTACAACTCAAGACCTCCAGTTCAGGAAGCATTCCTGTGAATCTTCTCTGATCTTTTCTGTTCTCTCTCTAGCTTGCAACATCCTTCCTATAGTGAAGCATCAGAGTGGCACGGGTGGCCTAGCCAAAGATTTGTACATGCCAATTCTTCTGCTCCGTGCCTCAGATGATGAAGATAATCTTCATAAGATAGGATGCAGAGGTGGGCTGAGAAGTGGCAGATGGAGTTCAACCCAGAGAAGTGTGAGGTGGTACACTTTGGAAGGACAAACTCCAAGGCAGAGTACAAAGTAAATGGCAGGATACTTGGTAGTGTGGAGGAGCAGAGGGATCTCGGGGTACATGTCCACAGATCCCTGAAAGTTGCCTCACAGGTAGATAGGGTAGTTAAGAAAGCTTATGGGGTGTTAGTTTTCATAAGTCGAGGGACAGAGTTTAAGAGTCATGATGTAATGATGCAGCTCTATAAAACTCTGGTTAGGCCACAATTGGAGTACTGTGTCCAGTTCTGGTCGCCTCACTATAGGAAGGATGTGGAAGCATTGGAAAGGGTACAGAGGAGATTTACCAGGTTGCTGCCTGGTTTACAGAGTATGCATTATGATCAGAGATTAAGGGAGGTAGGGCTTTACTGTCTGGAGAGAAGGAGGATGAGAGGAGACATGATAAAGGTATACAAGATATTAAGAGGAATAGATAGAGTGGACAGCCAGTGCCTCTTACCCAGGGCACCACTGCTCAATACAAGAGGACGTGGCTTTAAAGTAAGGGTGGGAAGTTGAAGGGGGATATTAGAGAAAGGCTTTTTACTCAGAGAGTGGTTGGTGCATGGAATACACTGCCAGAGTCAGTGGTGGAGGCAGATACACTAGTGAAACTTAAGAGACTATTGGACAGGTATATGGAGGAATTTAAGGTGGGAGGTTATATGGGAGGCAGGGTTTGAGGGTCAGCACAACATTGTGGGCCAAAGGGCCTGTACTGTGCTGTACTGTTCTATGTTCTATAAGCATACTTCACTATTCTTTCTACCCGTATAGCCACTTCCAGGAAACTATATACTTGTACCCCATAGTCTCCCTATTCAGTAACACTCCCCGGTCCCTGCCATCCACTGTGTGTGTCCATGCCTAGTTTACTTGCTCAAAATGCATCACTTTGTACGTGTTTGAGTTAAATTTCGTCTTCCCTTTCTTTTGTAACTACTGTAGTTGACCTAGACCTTCTAGTAATTCTCAGCAACGTTCTTCCCTGTCCACTACAGCACCAGAGATCAATAATCTATTGATTGTCGTAAAGGAGCAAGTTACACAACTTCCCACATAGTCTACTTAATCGCCATTTATAAGGGCTACTATACTGTCAACTCGAACCTTCAGAATGCAGCTCTAAAGATCATTGGAAGCTGCTCACACATCTCCGAAAGTGCTCAAGCTGAAGTAATTCCTGGGGCAAGAATCAAACGGATGTCTCAGTGGTCTCATTTTTTCATTGGGGCATCAGGGAGGGTCAGGGACTGCAGAGGAGAAACAACGGAACACCAACTGCTTTCAGAGACACAAGGTCCAACCTGACATTGCCTGTGATTTGCAGGCTCTGACTTTCACTGACATGCGTAACATTCTGCAGACAAGCTCGAAGGACTCAGACCCAGACAGTTGTCACACTCCAAGACACAGTATCATTCCAGGCAACACAGTTTGCTACTCATCCCTACTTTAGAGAGGACACCCAAGGTCTGTAGACAGTGAAATTTCACTGAGGAGCAAGTGTCAAGGTGTGCATTAGGATTTGCCAGCACAGCGGGCTTCCTCAAAGTGCAGATGGCCATGGCCAGTACTCATAGGCAGGGGAATTCCCCTCGAAAATGCTGGGGTTTTCATCAGCTGAGATACTGCCTCAGGAATATCCAGGCAGGATGGTATAATACTGTAGGTACCACTATACTGTCAGGTAGAACTGTAGCACAGCTCCAAAGACCCAAGTTCAATCTCAACCTTGGGTGCTGTCTATCTGGAGTTTGCATGCTCCCCCAGTAACTTCACAGTCAGTGCCACAGTGCTGCTCACTGTGTCACCATAAGACAACAGCTTTATCCATGTGCTTCGGTCTTTCATAGAAAACAATTCCTGTATTAAAAATCTCAGTAGGTAGGCGTGAAAAATCCTGAGAATCATCAAGGTAACAGGATCAAGTTATGTGTTCGGACAATATGTTATGTCATAAATATGCTGAGCAAGTAATGAGGCACAGATTATTTGTTAAAAATATCTCCAGGAATATACTCAATCCGTTACAGCAGCATTTGAATTTAAAAGCGTAACACTTGCAGCTTTACTGAAGAAGGGATCATCAGCAACATCATTCTGCATAGAATAATTTCACCATTTGTACAACTCACAGTGTGAACAGCAATGTTATCAAGTCTGTAGCCATGGAGTCAGAGTAATAGAGCACAGAAATGGGCCTTCTGAAGTTTTACCCACTGTTCTAACCTCTCTGCCTGCATGAGGACCATAACCTTCAATGCAACACATACAAAATGCTGAAAGAACTCATTGGTTCTGACAGTATCTGGAGGGGAATAAACAGCAGATGTTTCAAGCCAGGACCCTTCATTGGGGCTGGAAAGGAAGGGGCAGAAGTCAGCATAAGAAGCTGTGGGGGGGGGGAGGTGTTGTACAAGCTAGCTGGTGATAGGTGAGACCAGGTGAGGTGGAAGGTAAGTGGGTGCAGGATCACCCAGATTTCTCCACCCCCTCCTACTCCTTCGTGACTTATAATTTATTGTATATGCCCTAACCCTCTTTGACCTCCCAAAATGCATCATCCCACACTTATCAGGATGAAATTCCATGTGTCTGAGCTCTGCTCAACTTTCCATTTGACCAATACAGAGGGTGACATATACAGCACTATCTCACTGTATACCATCACATCACTGTGCATAGAGAGATACAGTGACATTTATACACCAACTCAAACTCACTGAGTACACCATTGTCTACACAGATTCAGATAAGCTAGCATGTTAACCCAGTGACCCAGAAGCACAACCATTGAGGCCTCTGAATAGTTACACAGTGGATTTTCACTGTCTAACTATTTAGAACAGAGGAATATCATCACACGAACAACAGTATTGTCATGTGTACAGTAATATTACCATGAACACTGCAATATCACCACATGTACAATAGTGTTATGACAGGTACAATATTAGAATGGGTTTACAGCAGTGGTCACATGAATACAGCAAAGTGGTCATTATACAACAAGGTCACCATGAATACAGCAGTCAATGTACATTGTAATGTAACTGTATGTGTTCCAATGTCTCTGAATATATCAATGTCACTGTGTAACTATAATGTCAATGTGTAACTGTAATGTCACTGTGTGTCCTGTAATGACACTGAATATATCAATGCTACTGTGTAACTGTAATGTCACAGTGTAACTGTAATGTCACTGTGTGTACTGTAATGACACTGTGAATGCAGCAATGTAAATACAGAGAGTCATGGACTAAGATACATAGACTATACAGCATCATAGAAAGCCTATTGATTGATTGCATTTAAACTAAACATCAACCACCTATTCACACTAATCACACTTTTCCCACATTACCATCAGTTCCCCCAGATTCTTCCGCTCACAATCATAAGACCATAAGACCATAAGACAAAGGAGCAGAAGACTGCCATTCAGCCCATCGAGTCTGCTCTACTATTTTATCATGAGCTGATCCATTCTCCCATTTGGTCCCACTCCCTCGCCTTCTTACTGCTTTCTCACCATAACCTTTCAGACCTATCAATCTCTGCCTTAAATACACCCAGTGACTTGACCTCCACTGCCGCCCATGGCAACAGATTCCACAGATTCACCACCCTCTGGCTAAAAAAATTTCTTTGCATCTCTGTTCTGAATGGGCGCCCTTCAATCCTTAAGTCATGCCCTCTCGTACTAGACTCCCCCACCATAGGAAACAACTTTGCCACATCCACTCTGTCCGTGCCTTTCAACATTCGAAATGTTTCTTTGAGGTCCCCCCTCATTCTTCTAAACTCCAAGGAGTACAGTCCAAGAGTGATCAAACATTCCTCATATGTTAACCCTCTCATTCCCGGAATCATTCTACTGAATCTTCTCTGAATCCTCTCCAACATCAGTACATCCTTTCTTAAATAAGGAGCCCAAAACTGCCCACAGTACTCCAAGTGAGGTCTTACCAGTGCCTTATAGAGCCTCAACATCACATCCCTGCTCCTATACTCTATTCCTCTAGAAATGAATGCAAACATTGCATTCGCCCTCTTCACCACCATCTCAACCTGGAGGTTAACCTTAAGGGTACCCTGCACGAGGATTTCCAAGTCCTGTTGCATCTCAGAACTTTGAATTCTCTCTCCATTTAATTAATAGTCTGCCCATCTATTTCTTCTACCAAAGTGCATAACCATACACTTTCCAACATTGTATTTCCTTTGCCACTTCTTTACCCATTCTCCTAATCTATCCAAGTCTCTCTGCAGACTCTCTGTTTCCTCAGCACTATTGGCCCCTCCACCTATCTTTGTATCATCAGCAAACTTAGCCACAAAGCCATCTATTCCATAATCCAAATCATTGATGTACAACGTAAAAAGAAGCGGCCCCAACATGGACCCCGTGGAACACCACTGGTAACCGGCAGCCAACCAGTATGGGATCCCTTTATTCCCACTCTCTGTTTCCTGCCAATCAGCCAACGCTCTATCCACGTATGTAACTTTCCCGTAAATCCATGGGCTCTTATGTTGTTTAGCAGCCTCATGTGTGGCACCTTGTCAAAGGCCTTCTGAAAATCCAAATACACAACATCCACTGCATCTCCCTTGTCTAGCCTACTTGTAATTTCCTCAAAAAATTGCAATAGGTTTGTCAGGTGGGATTTTTCTTTAAGGAAACCATGCTGAGTTCTGCCTATCTTGTCATATGCCTCCAGGTACTCTGTAACCTCATCCTTGACAATCGACTCCAACAACTTCCCAACCACCGATGTCAAGCTAACAGGTCTATAATTTCCTTTTTGCTTCCTTGCCCCCTTCTGAAATAGTGGAATGACAGTTGCAATCTTCCAGTCCTCCGAAACCATGCGAGAATCTATTGACTTTTGAAAGATCATCGCTAATGCCTCCACAATCTCCACAGCTACGTCCTTCAGAACACGAGGGTGCATTCCATCTGGTCCGGGAGATTTATCTACCTTTAGACTATTCAGCTTCCTGAGTACTTTCTCTGTCGTAATTGTGACTGCGCACACTTCTCTTCCCTGCCACCCTTGAGTGTCCGGTATACTGCTGATGTCTTCCTCAGTGAAGACTGATGCAAAATACTCGTTCAGTTCCTCTGCCATCTCCTTATCTCCCATTACAATTTCTCTAGCATCATTTTCTATCGGTCCTATATCTACTCTCACCTGTCTTTTCCTCTTTATATACTTGAAAAAGCTTTTAATATCCTCTTTGATGTTATTTGTTAGCTTCCTTTCATAGTTCATCTTTTCCCTCTTAATGACCTTCTTGGTTTCCTTTTGAAACCTTTTAAAAACTTCCCAATTGTCTGTCTTCACACTAATTTTTGCTTCCTTGTATGCCCTCTCCTTTACTTTAACTTTAGCTTTGACTTCTCTTGTCAGCCACGGTTGCATCCTTTTTCCATATGAAAATTTCTCCTTTTTTGGAATATACCTGTCTTGCACCTTCCTCACTTCTTGCATAAACTCCAGCCACTGCTGCTCTGCTGTCCTTCCCACCAGTGTCCCTTTCCAGTCAACTGTGGCCAGTTCCTCTCTCATGCCACTGTAATTTCCTTTACTCCTCTGAAATACCGACACATCAGATTTCGGCTGCTCTTTCTCAAATTTCTCATACTGGAGAAATTTACACAGTCAATTAACCTACCGACACATACGAATTAGGATGTGGGAGGAAACTAGATCAGCCAGAGGAATCCTACACAATTGCAGAAAGAACATGCAAACTCCACAGAGACAGCACCAATGTCAGGATTGTAGCTGGGTCTGAAGCTATGAGACTAGCTGTGACACTATGCTGTACTAGTACACAGCAACAACACTAGTATACATCAGTAAAGTAATGTCACCATATCACATCACTCTCTCCACATATAAACAAAGTTACAGCAAGTTAACTTGTATCAGCAATTCACCACATACACAGCAATGTATACTGGTAAGTCAATTGGCCTCATAAATTGCCCCAGTTGTCTAAAGGAATGGTAGAATATGCAGGGAGCACATGAGACTGTGGGGGTGGGGGGGAGGGGGCTATTTTGGAATTGGTGCTTGTTTGATTTTCAGTGTGAACTGAACAGGCTGAAGGACCTGTGCTGTAACTCTCTTTGACTATCTTCAGTTTTACCCTTGAACTCTTGCCTCTGGCTATAATGCAGGAAGTAGGCTGCTGAGTACAGAATCCCTAATGGCAGCTTTAGGAATTCTACATTATACTGTTCTTACAAACAGTTTCTTCAAATGCCAATAGTTTCATCATTATTCCCATATCAAATTCAAGGCCCATGGCCCTCTTCAATTTGTACCCATCCAGGGCAGGTGCATCACTGAAAGATTCACCTCACCCTGCTGCACATTTCACAGACCCATTCAGTTGTTTTTTTAAAAATTAAAAATGTTAATAATTTATTTCTCAATTTAGGCATAATGGTAAATGCTTTGTATATTTATAGCAGGGGCTCTTCGGTCCACTGATAGATAAATGCATTGTCAAGAAACAATTATGAAGATTTAGTGCTCATCCACAAACTATAATTCAAGGCATGTACAAGCTTATCTGTTTGTCCCACATCTAATTTAACTCATACCAAAATCACAAGTAGTAGTTTCCAACTAATAGGATTTGATTTTGGAACAGAAGGGGGAATTACTGAGAGTTTAATGGGGAAGAGAGATAACGCAATTCACTTCAGATAACTGAGGCAATGAATCAAGTCCATGATGCAAGTGTGAGATGAAAGGGTAGGTTAGAGAAACCTGTAAGCAAGTATCATTTCTGAAAACAAGCACAAGAATGTGCAATCTGAGATCTTCTTAGTCAATCGACTGTCTCTTGCACTCATTAAAGCAGCTGCTGTGCAGTTTGATAGCCCGCACTTCACCCTCACCCTCTAGTAACCAGCAGTCAGAGAGCTGCACCCTGTCACTTTCAGATCACAGAAATGACACAGCACCTGTTGGTGGTGTGGTGTTTCTCTGAAACATGCCAGGAGACACTTGTCAAATCTAAGGGATCAGGAGTGTTTTGTCGTGGATGTGTTATTATACAGGTTGAGTACCCCTTATCCGCAATTCCAAAATCCAAAAACCTCCGAAATCTGAATTTTTTTGAGCGCTGACATGATGTCACAAATGGAAAATCCCACAAGGCGCTGGGAAGTTTCGCAGACAGTGCCCAGGTCTCTGTGTGCTAGACAGTCCTGAGAAGTGACCTCACAATTGTAATGAACAGAAGTTAATGAAAAATAGAGAAGTGCTGCATAAAGCAAAAACTAAAGATCTTGATTGTGAATTGAAAGAGTGGATTTGTCAGCATTGATGCAAAGAAATGCAGCTTAAAGGTAAGCTGATCATGAAACAAGCAAAGATCTATCACAATGAACTGAAAACGAAGGCAATTCTTCCATGTACAAAATTATTAACAATATTATATAACTACCCCCTCCCATTGTAGTTGCTGTGGAAGTGGTGGCTGTTTGAACTCGATGGCAGATATGAAGCTAATCACAGCACAGGAACCTAATAATAGATGAGGTCAGGGGTGGTCATTCACCTCTGACTATCTGTGGAAGATCCAGTTCCATCACCTCAGACTGTGGTCCGATGGCAAACTGATCACCCTGAGAGCTTCACACCAGCTGTACATAAGCTGTATATGTAATGTAAATGAATTTCCATGTTTAGACTTAGATCCCACCCTCAGGTATCTCATTATATACATGCAAACGTTCTAAAGTCTGAAATCCAAACTCTAATGGCCACAAGCATTTTGGATAAGGGGTGCTCAACCTGCATAACACGTTTGGTCTGGACAAGAACTTGGGGGCAAAGAAAGCAGTATTGGAACCTTTCTCCGTTGCAGTATAGGATCTCCCTGCTCCTCCAAATCCTCCCCAGCAATAGTTTTAAGGATATGATCCTTGATTCTTGAATTATGCTGCCGTCTTTTGCTATGTGCTATTCATCCCCAACTTTAAACGGGTCGAGCAACACACATCAAAGTTGCTGGTGAACACAGCAGGCCAGGCAGCATCTGTAGGAAGAGGTGCAGTCGACGTTTCAGGCCGAGACCCTTCGTTAGGACTAACTGAAGGAAGAGTGAGTAAGGGATTTGAAAGTTGGAGAGGGAGGGGGAGATCCAAAATGATAGGAGAAGACAGGAGGGGGAGGGATGGAGCCGAGAGCTGGACAGGTGATAGGCAAAAGGGGATACGAGAGGATCATGGGACAGGAGGTCCGGGAAGAAAGACAAGGAGTGGGGGGGGACCCAGAGGATGGGCAAGAGGTATAATCTGTCCCCCACTTTTCCTTCGCTACATCGATGACTGCATTGGCGCTGCTTCCTGCACACATGCAGAACTCGTTGACTTTATTAACTTTGCCTCCAACTTTCACCCTGCCCTCAAGTTTACCTGGTCCATTTCCGCCCCTTTCTAGATTCTGTTGTGTGCTGGGGCAGCAGGCTGAGGGTAGCAGACACCCTTACTCACTCTTCCTTCAGTTAGTCCTGACGAAGGGTCTCGGCCTGAAACATCGACTGCACCTCTTCCTACAGATGCTGCCTGGCCTGTTGCGTTCACCAGCAACTTTGATGTGTGTTGCTTGAATTTCCAGCGTCTGCAGAATTCCTGTTGTTTGCGTTTAAACGGGTTGATATCTGCTTCGCATTTTTAGGTTATTCACCAATCAGAACTAATCTTGTATACCGAAAGCCATGTTTCATCAATAAGGACTAATCTTGCATACTGAAAGCCATGTTTCAAGCAGGCAAATTTCCTTAGACTAACACGGTTAATGGTTCTCACTAGAATCACATGCTCCATTATTTACACAGCAAGAACTTAGTGAGGACAAGAGCAGTTTCAGAAATGGAGGCAGAACCCATTCATTCCATTACGGTGAATTGGTTATGGGGAGCCAGGACATGGCAGACCAATTGAATAACTACTTTGGTTCTGTCTTCACTAAGGAGGACATAAATAATTTTCTGGAAATAGTAGGGGACAGAGGGTCCAGTGAGATGGAGGAACTGAGGGAAATACATGTTAGTAGGGAAGTGGTATTAGGTAAATTGAAGGGATTGAAGGCAGATAAATCCCCAGGGCCAGATGGTCTGCATCCCAGAGTGCTTAAGAAAGTAGCCCAAGAAATAGTGGATGCATTAGTGATAATTTTTCAAAACTCTTTAGATTCTGGACTAGTTCCTGAGGATTGGACGGTGGCTAATGTAACCCCACTTTTTAAAAAAGGAGGGAGAGAGAAACTGGGGAGTTATAGACCGGTTAGCCTAACATCGGTGGTGGGGAAAATGCTAGAGTCAGTTATCAAAGATGTGATAACAGCACATTTGGAAAGCAGTAAAATCATTGGACAAAGTCAGCATGAATTTGTGAAAGGAAAATCATGTCTGACGAATCTCATAGAATTTTTTGAGGATGTAACAAGTAGAGTGGATAGGGGAGAACCAGTGGATGTGGTATACTTGGATTTTCAAAAGGCTTTTGACAAGGTCCCACACAGGAGATTAGTGTGCAAACTTAAAGCACACGGTATTGGGGGTAAGGTATTGGTGTGGGTGGAGAATTGGTTAGCAGACAGGAAGCAAAGAGTGGGAATAAACGGGACCTTTTCAGAATGGCAGGCGGTGACTAGTGGGGTACCGCAAGGCTCAGTGCTGGGACCCCAGTTGTTTACAATATATATTAATGACTTGGATGAGGGAATTAAATGCAGCATCTCCAAGTTTGCGGATGACACAAAGCTGGGTGGCAGTGTTAGCAGTGAGGAGGATGCTAAGAGGATGCAGGGTGACTTGGATAGGTTGGGTGAGTGGGCAAACTCATGGCAGATGCAATTTAATGTGGATAAATGTGAAGTTATCCACTTTGGTGGCAAAAATAGGAAAACAGATTATTATCTGAATGGTGGCCGATTAAGAAAAGGGGAGGTGCAACGAGACCTGGGTGTCATTATACACCAGTCATTGAAAGTGGGCATGCAGGTACAGCAGGCGGTGAAAAAGGCAAATGGTATGCTGGCATTTATAGCGAGAGGATTCAAGTAGAGGAGCAGGGAGGTACTACTGCAGTTGTACAAGGCCTTGGTGAGACCACACCTGGAGTATTGTGTGCAGTTTTGGTCCCCTAATCTGAGGAAAGACATCTTTGCCATAGAGGGAGTACAAAGAAGGTTCACCAGATTGATTCCTGGGATGGCAGGTCTTTCATATGAAGAAAGACTGGATGAACTGGGCTTGTACTCGTTGGAATTTAGAAGATTGAGGGGGGATCTGATTGAAACGTATAAGATCCTAAAGGGATTGGACAGGCTAGATGCGGGAAGATTGTTCCCGATGTTGGGGAGGTCTAGAACGAGGGGTCACAGTTTGAGGATAGAGGGGAAGCCTTTTAGGACCGAGGTTAGGAAAAACTTCTTCACACAGAGAGTGGTGAATCTGTGGAATTCTCTGCCACAGCAAACTGTTGAGGCCAGTTCATTAGCTATGTTTAAAAGGAAGTTAGATATGGCCCTTGTGGCTACAGGGGTCAGGGGGTATGGAGGGAAGGCTGGGTTCTGAGTTGGACGATCAGCCATGATCATAATAAATGGCGGTGCAGGCTCGAAGGGCCGAATGGCCTACTCCTGCACCTATTTTCTATGTTTCTATGTTTCTATGTTACAGGTAATGACAGGAGAGAAGGGACAGTATTACAGGTAATGACAGGGAGAGAAGGAACAGTGTTACAGGTAATGACAGGAGAGAAAGGACACTGTTATAGACATTGACAGGGAGAGAAGGGACAATGTCACAGGTAAGAACAGGAGAGAAGGGACAGTGTCACAGGTAATAACAGGAGAGAAGGGACAGTGTCACAGGTAATGACAGGGAGAGAAGGGACAGTGTCACAGGTAATGACAGGGAGAGAACGAACAGTGTCACAGACAACGACAGGGAGAGAAGGGACAGTGTTACAGGTAATGACTGGGAGAGAAGGCACAGTGTTACAGACAATGACAGGGAGAGAAGCAAGAGTATCACAGGTAATAACAGGAGAGATGGGACAGTGTCACAGGTAATGACAGGGAGAGAAGGGACAGTGTTACAAGGTAATGACAGGGAGAGAAGGGACAGTGTTACAAGGTAATGACAGGGAGAGGAAGGACAGTGTCACAGACAATGACAGAGAGAGAAGGGACAGTGTCACAGACAATGACAGGGAGAGAAGGGACAGTGTCACAGACAATGACAGGGAGAGAAGGGACTGTGTCAAAGACAATGACAGGGAGAGAAGGGACTGTGTCACAGACAATGACAGGGAGAGAAGGGACAGTGTCATTGGTAATGACAGGGGAGAAGGGAGAGTGTTACAGGTAATGACAGGAGAGAACGGACAGTGTTACAAGTAATGACAGGGAGAGAACGAACAGTGTCACAGACAACGTCAGGGAGAGAAGGGACAGTGTTATAGACAATGAAAGGGAGAGAAGGAACTGTCTTACAGGTAATGACAGGGGAAAAGGGACAAAGTTACAGTTAATGACAGGAGAGAAGCGACAGTATCAAAGACAATGACAACGAGGGAAGGGACAGTGTTACAGGTAATGAAAAGAAGAGAAGGGACTGTCTTACAGGTAATGACAGGGAGAGAAGGGACAGTGTCACAGGTCATGACAGAGAGAGAAGGGACAGTGTCACAGACAATGACAGGAGAGAAGGGACAGTGTCACTGGTAATGACAGGGGAGAAGGGAGAGTGTTACAGGTAATGACACTAGGGAAGGGACATTGTTACAGGTAATGACAGGGAGAGAACGGACAGTGTCACAGACAACGACAGGGAGAGAAGGGACAGTGTCACTGGTAATGATAGGAGAGAAGGGACAGTGTTACAGACAATGACAGGGAGAGAAGGGACAGTGTTACAGGTAATGACAGGAGAGAAGGGACAGTATTACAGGTAATGACAGGGAGAGAAGGAACAGTGTTACAGGTAATGACAGGAGAGAAAGGACACTGTTATAGACATTGACAGGGAGAGAAGGGACAATATCACAGGTAATAACAGGAGAGAAGGGACAGTGTCACAGGTAATAACAGGAGAGAAGGGACAGTGTCACAGGTAATAACAGGAGAGAAGGGACAGTGTCACAGGTAATGACAGGGAAAGAAGGGACAGTGTCACAGGTAATGACAGGGAGAGAACGAACAGTGTCACAGACAACGACAGGGAGAGAAGGGACAGTGTTACAGGTAATGACTGGGAGAGAAGGCACAGTGTTACAGACAATGACAGGGAGAGAAGCGACAGTGTCACAGGTAATAACAGGAGAGATGGGACAGTGTTACAGGTAATGACAGGGAGAGAAGGGACAGTGTTACAAGATAATGACAGGGAGAGAAGGGACAGTGTTACAGACAATGACAGGGAGGGGAAGGACAGTGTCACAGACAATGACAGAGAGAGAAGGGACAGTGTCACAGACAATGACAGGGAGAGAAGGGACAGTGTCACAGACAATCACAGGGAGAGAAGGGACAGTGTTACAGACAATGACAGGGAGAGAAGGGACTGTGTCACAGACAATGACAGGGAGAGAAGGGAGAGTGTCATTGGTAATGACAGGGGAGAAGGGAGAGTGTTACAAGTAATGACAGGGAGAGAACGAACAGTGTCACAGACAACGTCAGGGAGAGAAGGGACAGTGTCACAGACAACGACAGGGAGAGAAGGGACAGTGTCACTGGTAATGGTAGGAGAGAAGGGACAGTGTTACAGACAATGACAGGGAGAGAAGAGACAGTGTTACAGGTAATGACAGGAGAGAAGGGACAGTGTCACAGGTAATAACAGGAGAGATGGGACAGTGTTACAGGTAATGACAGGGAGAGAAGGGACAGTGTTACAGGTAATGACAGGGAGAGAAGGGACAGTGTTACAGGTAATGACATGAGAGAAGGGACAGTCTTACTGGTAATGACAGAGAGAGAAGGGACAGTGTCACAGGTATTGACAGGGAAAGAAGGGACAGTGTCACAGACAATGACGGAGAGAAGGGACAGTGTTACAGGTAATGACAGGAAAGAAGGGACACTTACAGACATTGACAGGGAGAGAAGGCACAGTGTCACAGACAATGATAGGGAGAGAAGGGACAGTGTCACAGACAATGACAGGGAGAGAAGGGACAGTGTCACAGACAATGACAGGGAGAGAAGGGACAGTGTTACAGGTAATGACAGGAGAGAAATGACACTGTTATAGACATTGACAGGGAGAGAAGGGACAATGTCACAGGTAATGACAGGAGAGAAGGGACAGTGTCACAGGTAATAACAGCCCTTGTGGCTAAAGGGATCAGGGGATATGGAGGGAAGGCTGGTACAGGGTTCTGAGTTGGATGATCAGCCATGATCATACTGAATGGTGGTGCAGGCTCGAAGGGTCAAATGGCCTACTCCTGCATCTATTTTCTATGTTTCTATGTTTCTATATTATTAGGAGATGTACTCAGAGAAGAACAAGCAGGTTCACCCTGTCTCCCAAATCCATGAAATAAATTAATGATAAACATGTTTATGCACAATGCATCTGGTCATTCATTTATATTAGCTAGGTGAAGTTAGTAAGGAGTTTATTTCACTCGTAACTAAAAAGAGAAAAAAGACCTGCATTTTTACAGCACATTTCACCAAGTACAGAAAACACCTCTGTGACTGTAGAAAATGCAGCAGCCAGTTAAGAAGCACAAAAGCCAATGAATTGTCAGGAGATATAACCTGGTAATCTGCTACAAAGTAAAACCAAGCAATTTATGTGACAATAAGGTTTTCTTCCATCTGAGCTCAGTGCATTTTATGCTTGCTTTGACCAACCAAACCTAGAGGTACCTTCATGATCTCCCATAGCCCCCGATGGCCCTGTGCTTTGAGTCCCGGAGGCCAATGTGAGAGCACCCTGCAGGAGGTGAGCCCAGGGAAAACACCTAGCCCAGACGGTATACCTGGCCAAGTACTGAAGACCATGCTAATCAACCGACTGGAGTGTTCACTGAGATCTTTAACCTCTCATTTCAGCAGCCTGTGGTATCCACGTGCTTCAAGCGGGCTTCAGTTATACCCGTGCCCAAGAAAAATGTGGCAATACACCTCAATGACTGTTGCCCAGTAGTATTTACACTGTGGTGAGATGCTCTGAGAGGTTAGTGATGAAACGTATCAACTCTTGCCATCTCATTGGCTCTCCTCTCAACTCTGGAATATCTGGACAGTGAAGGTGCATACATCAGGATGCTTTTCATTGACTGCAGTTCTGCATCTAACACCACCATCCCTTCAAAACTGAACAGTAAGTTCCATGACCTAGGCCTCGATACCTCCTTGTGTAAATGGATCCTCAATTTCAGAGCCCAGTCAGTTTGGATTAGCAACAACATCTCCTCCACAATCACCATCAGCACTGGTGCACCACGAGGTTGTGAGCTTAGAACCACTGTTCTTCTCACTTTATACTTATGACTGCGGGGCTAAACACAGACTACCTACTCACCACACATACACAGAGCTACAGTTGTACTCTGACTACACACTCACAGCACACACAGAGCTACAGCTGGAGGTTTGGGAAGCTTTTAAAAACCAACAGAAGGCGACTAAGAAAGTCTTTAAGAAGGTAAAGGTGGAATTGAAAGTAAAGTAGCCAATAATATTAAAAAGGATACCAAAAGACTCTTCAGATACATAAAGTGTAAAAGAGAGGTGAGAGTGGATATCGGACAGCTGGAAAACGATGCTGGAGAGGTAGTAATGGAGCACAAGGAAATGGCAGATGAACTTAATAAGTATTTTGCATCAGTCTTCAATGTGAAGTGTGTGAAGTTACCACTACGAGGGAGAATGTTCTTGGAAATTGAAAGATCTGAAGGTAGATAAGTCACCAGGACCTGTCCTCCCAGAGTACTGAATTAGGTGTCTGAAGAGATTGTGGATGCATTAGTAATGATCTTTCAAGAATCACTAGGTTCTGGAATGGTTCCAGAAGACTGGAAAATTGCAAATGTCAAAAAGGGAGAGAGGCAGAAGAAAGGAAATTATAGGGCAGTTAGTCTGATCTCAGTGGTTGGGAAGATGTTGGAGTCAATTGTTATGCATGTGGTTTTGGGGTACTTGGGGGTACATGGTAAAATAGGTTGTCGTTAGCATGGTTTACTTAAAAGAAACTCTTGCTTGACAAATCTGTTGGAATTCTTTGAAGAAATAACAAGCGGGACAGACAAAGGAGAATTGATGGATGTTGTGTACCTGAAATTTCAGAAGGCCTTTGACAAGGTGCCACACATGAGGCTGTTTAACAAGCTATGAGCCCACGGTATTACAGGAAAGATTCTAGCATGCAGAAAGCAGTATCTGATTGGCAGCAGGCAAGGAGTGGAAATAAAGTGGGCCTTTTCTGACTGGCTGCCAGTGACTAGTGGTGTCCCACAGGGGTCTATGTTGGGACTGATTTTTTTTACATTACGTGCCAATGTTTTGGATGAAGGAATTGACAGCTTTGTTGCAATGTTTGCAGACAATATCAAGATAGGTGTAGGGGCAGGTAGTTTTGAGGAAGTAGAGAGGCTACAGAAGGACTTAGACAGATTAGGAGAACAGGCAAAGAAATGTCAGATGGAAGACAGTGTCGGGGAGTGTATGGTCATGCACTTTGGTCAAGAAATGAAAGGGTTGACTGTTTTCTAAATGGACAGAAAATGCAAAATTGAGGTGCAAAAGGACTTGGGAGTCCTTGTGTAGGATTCCCTGATGGTTAATTTACAGGTTGAGTCTATGGTGAGGAAGGCAAATGCAATGTTAACATTCATTTCATCAGGACTGGAATACAAAAGCAAGGATGTAATGCTGGGACTTTATAAAGGACTGGTGAGGCCTCACTTGGAGTATTACGAGCAGTTTTAGACCACTTATCTTCAAAAGGATGTGCTGAAACTGGAGAGGGTTCAAAGGAGGTTCACAAAAATGATTCTAGGATTGAACGACTTCTCATACAAAGAGCGTCTGATAGCTCTGGGCCTGTATTCACTCGAATTCAGAATAATGAGGGTGACCTCATTGAATAACGAGAGGCCTTGATAGAGTGGATGTGGAGAGGATGTTTCCATGGTGGGAGAGTTGAAGACCAAAGGACACAGCCTCAGAATTGAGGGGCAGCCTTTTAGAATGGAGATGAGGAGGAATTTCTTTAGTCAGAGAGTGGTGAATCTGTGGAATCCTTTGCCACAGGCAGCTGTGGAGGCCATGTCTGTATGTATGTTTAAGGCAGAGGTTGATGGATTCTTTATTGATCAGGGAGAAGGCAGGAGATTGTGGCTGAGAGGAAGATTGGATCAGCCATGATGAAATGGTAGAGCAGACTTGATGGGCCAAATTGCCTAATTCTGCTCCGATATCTTATGGTCTTCTAAAATGGTCAGTATGAGTGTGAGGCCTGAGGGGTCGGTTTCTGTGCTGTACAACATTATGAATTTAAAAACCATCCTTTCTGGTCTCTGAATATCAACTGTGACAATGCTTTAAATTAATGCGAGGGGTTTTCTTCTGCTGTCTTTGATCAGCATTACCTCCCAGGCAATATTTCTGTAAATGGACAATCTGCTGAGGTGCATGGATAGATTGAATGCTCACTGTCTTCTCTCCAGGGTTCAAGAATAAAGAACTAGAGGGCATAGGTTTAAGATGAGAGGGGAGAGACTTAAATGGAACTTGAGGAGCATATTTTCACCAAGGGAGTGGTCAGTATATGGAATGAGCTGCCATTTGAAAGGTACTTAGTCAGGTACATGAATAGCAAAGGTTTAGAGGGATATGGGCCAAATACAGGCAAGTTTTACTAGTTTAGATGGGAATGCTGAGTGGGCCGAAGAGCTTTCTCTGCTATATGACTTGGTGACTCTATGCTCACTGTCACAGAGCTGTTTGTGGAAGTTTACGACACAGAAATTGCTTGTTGACTAACTCAGCTTTCAACTATGATTCATTGGCTGCAAGATGTAATCGATGGCTTTGAGGTGTACATAAAATACTGTAGAATACAATCTTTACTTTCTTTCCAATAACAACTGATTGAAATCCTTAATTCAATCACAAAACTAAAGTGTTTGAGAGAATCACCAGTTTCTGCAACCATGTTCATGAGGAACGTGTGCTGTTTTAATTGTCTGTCAAAGCTGTGATGGTTGAATTTTGTGTAACTGAAAGAAGAAAGCAGAACACCTTAATTGAAGACTTTTTCTGCACTGGTATGAATGATTGTGCTGAAGTACACAGTCAGGTGTGTGTAATTCTGAACCAGCGACAGCAGTGTTTGAAATCCCAGCAGCTTTCAGCTGACAGAGATCAGCCGCTTCCTGCAGTGGTGATATTGCCAAGTGCAAAATAGTGTTGATAATAGCAGCATCGTGGCATGAGATCACAGCAGCAGTGTATCGGCAACAGGTTACTAGGTCTGTCACAGCAGCTGCAGCGTGTGGGTGAAGCATCTTGGATGAAGGGGCGGTGGTTCAGTGTAGGTGTGAACCGAAGTAGGAGTTACAGAAAGATAAAAATGAAATTACTCAGATACCTAAATGCTATCATTAAATGGAAGTCAAGGGTGAACAGCAGTTTAGCAGTGGCACATCTGTCCAGGATTACTGGTAATCGACTGGACACATTATACCTACAATGACAAGGACAGGGAATGGAAATTAAAACTCTTCATTTTTCTATGTTTTTATTAGAAATGTCTTGGTCCCTTCAGCAGAAAGTATTCCACCAACAGGTCCTTTGGAGCTTACGTACTGGGAAAAGTAACTGTGTGCAAATGAAGGCAAACTATCAGAGCCACAAGGGACTGCAGAAGCTTAAAACTAGAGCACCAGACAATCAGCAGGTTGAGCAGCACCTGGGGCCTGGGGTGCAGGGGAAGGGATTGTTGATACATCGGTAACGGTAACGAGGCGAGGTAGGTTTACCTGTGTTCATTGTTGATACATCGGTGATGAGGCGAGGTAGGTTTACCTGTGTTCATTGTTGATACATCGGTGACGAGGCGAGGTAGGTTTACCTGTGTTCATTGTTGATATATTGGTAATGAGGTGAAGTAGGTTTACCTGTGTTCATTGTTGATACATCGGTGACGAGGCGAGGTAGGTTTACCTGTGTTCATTGTTGATATATTGGTAACGAGGTGAGGTAGGTTTACCTGTGTTCATTGTTGATATATTGGTAACGAGGCGAGGTAGGTTTACCTGTGTTCATTGTTGATATATTGGTAATGAGGTGAAGTAGGTCTACCTGTGTTCATTGTTGATACATCGGTGATGAGGTGAGGTAGGTTTACCTGTGTTCATTGTTGATATATCGGTAACGAGGTGAGGTAGGTTTACCTGTGTTCATTGTTGATATATTGGTAACGAGGCGAGGTAGGTTTACCTGTGTTCATTGTTGATATATTGGTAATGAGGTGAAGTAGGTTTACCTGTGTTCATTGTTGATACATCGGTGATGAGGTGAGGTAGGTTTACCTGTGTTCATTGTTGATATATCGGTAACGAGGTGAGGTAGGTTTACCTGTGTTCATTGTTGATATATTGGTAACGAGGCGAGGTAGGTTTACCTGTGTTCATTGTTGATATATTGGTAACGAGGTGAAGTAGGTTTACCTGTGTTCATTGTTGATACATCGGTGATGAGGTGAGGTAGGTTTACCTGTGTTCATTGTTGATACATCGGTGACGAGGCGAGGTAGGTTTATCTGTGTTCATTGTTGATATATCGGTAACGAGGTGAGGTAGGTTTACCTGTGTTCATTGTTGATACATCGGTGACGAGGTGAGGTAGGTTTACCTGTGTTCATTGTTGATATATCGGTGATGAGGCGAGGTAGGTTTACCTGTGTTCATTGTTGATACATCGGTGACGAGGCGAGGTAGGTTTACCTGTGTTCATTGTTGATATATCGGTGACGAGGTGAGGTAGGTTTACCTGCGTTCATTGCGGAAAGGTAGTAGTATGCGTGTGAGGCCAGTTTTCTGTGCTGGATGTCAGATATGGGAGGTCCTGGAGTCTCCTAGCCTCCCAGACGGCCTTATCTGCACCCGGTGTGTTGAGCTGCAGCTCGATGACCTTTGTCTGGTCAGGGAGAGCGAGGAGCTGATAGAGAGGAGTTATCAGCAGGTGGTCACACCTGGGCCACGGGAGACAGACAAGTGGGTCACAGTCAGGAGAGGGAAGGGGAAGAGTCAGGTACTAGAGAGTACCCCTGTGGCTGTACCCCTTGACAATAAGTAGTCTTGTTTGAGTACTGTTGGGGGGGGGGTCAACCTGTCTGGGGGAAGCCACAGTGGCCATGCCTCTGGCACAGAGTCCGGCCCTGCGGCTCAGAAGGGTAGGGAAAGGAAGAGGAAGGCAGTAGTGATAGGGGACTCTATAGTTAGGGGGTCAGACAGGCGATTCTGCAGATGCAGGAAAGAAACTCGGATGGTGGTTAGCCTTCCAGGTGCCAGCGTCTGGGATGTTTCAGATCGTGTCCATGATATCCTGCAGTGGGAGGGAGAACAGCCAGAGGTCATGGTACATATTGGTACCAATGACATAGGTAGGAAAAAAGAAGAGATCCTTAAAACAGACTACAGGGAATTAGGAAAGAAGTTGAGAAGCAGGACCGCAAAGGTAGTCATCTCCGGATTACTGCCTGTGCCACGTGACAGTGAGTATAGGAATAGAGTGAGGTGGAGGATAAATGCGTGGCTGAGGGATTGGAGCAGGGGCAGCGATTCAGATTTCTGGATCATTGGGACCTCTTTTGGGGCAGGACAAAAAGGACGGGTTACACTTGAATCCCGGGGGACCAATATCCTGGTGGAGAGATTTGCTAAGGCTACCGGGGAGAGTTTGAATAGAATTGTTGGGGGGTGGGAACCGAACTGAAGAGGCTGGGGAAGAGGCATTTGGCTCACAGATAGAGAAAGCTTGGAGACAGTGCGAGAGGGAGGATAGGCAGGTGATAGAGAAGGGATACGCTCAGACTGATGGTTTGGGATGTGTCTATTTTAACGCAAGGAGTATTGTGAACAAAGTGGATGAGCTCAGAGCGTGGATCAGTACTTGGAGATATGATGTGGTGGCCATTACAGAGACTTGGATGGCTCAGGGACAGGAATGGTTACTTCAAGTGCCGGGTTTTAGATGTTTCAGAAAGGACAGGGAGGGAGGCAAAAGAGGTGGGGGCGTGGCACTGTTGATCAGAGATAGTGTCACGGCTGCAGAAAAGGAGGAAGTCATGGAGGGATTGTCTACGGAGTCTCTGCGGGTAGAGGTTAGGAACAGGAAGGGGTCAATAACTTTACTGGGTGTTATAAGCAGCCCAATAGTAACGGGGATATCGAGGAGCAGATAGGGAAACAGATCCTGGAAAGGTGTAATAATAACAGAGTTGTCGTGTTGGGAGATTTTAATTTCCTAAATATTGATTGGCATCTCCCTAGAGCGAGGGATTTAGGTGGGGTGGAGTTTGTTAGGTGTGTTCAGGAAGGTTTCTGGGCTGTAGATATGTAGATAAGTCTACAAGAGGAGAGGCTGTACTTGATTTGGTATTGGGAAATGAACCTGGTCAGGTGTCAGATCTCTCAGTGGGAGAGCATTTTGGAGATAGTGATCATAATTCTATCTCAATTACAACAGCATTGGAGAGAGATAGGAACAGACAAGTCTGAAAAACTTTTACTTGGAGTAAGGGGAATTATGAGGCTATCAGGCAGGAAATTGGAAGCTTAAATTGGGAACAGATGTTCTCAGGGAAAAGTACGGAAGAAATGTGGCAAATGTTCAGGGGATATTTGTGTGGAGTTCTGCATGGGTACGTTCCAATGATGCAGGGAAGTTATGGTAGGGTACAGGAACTGTGGTCTACAAGGGCTGTAATAACTCTAGTCAAGAAGAAAAGAAAAGCTTTCAGAAGGTTCAGAGAGC
The DNA here is from genome assembly GCF_963921235.1 of Mobula hypostoma. Classification (NCBI taxonomy): domain Eukaryota; kingdom Metazoa; phylum Chordata; class Chondrichthyes; order Myliobatiformes; family Myliobatidae; genus Mobula; species Mobula hypostoma. Next base: position 66,751,478 of record NC_086113.1, on the reverse strand, counting down.
TAGAGATCTGGAATATTATAAGGCTAACAGGAAGGAGCTTAAAAAGGAAATTAAGAGAACCAGAAGGGGCCATGAGAAGGCCTTGGTGGGCAGGATTAAGGAAAACCCCAAGGCATTCTACAAGTATGTGAAGAGCAAGAGGATAAGACGTGAAAGAATAGGACCTATCAATGAGTGACATTGGGAAAGTGTGTATGAAACCGGAAGAAATAGCAGAAGTACTTAATGAATACGTTACTTCAGTATTCACTATGGAAAAGGATCTTGGTGATTGTAGTGATGACTTGCAGCAGACTGAAAAGCTTGAGCATGTAGATATTAAGAAAGAGGATGTGCTGGAGCTTTTGGAAAGCATTAAGTTGGATAAGTCGCCAGGACCGGATGAGATGTACCCCAGGCTACTGTGGGAGGCGAGGGAGGAGATTGCTGAGCCTCAGGTGATGATCTTTGAATCATCAATGGAGACGGGCGAGATTCCAGAGGATTGGAGGATTGAGGATGTTGTTCCCTTATTCAAGAAAGGGAGTAGAGATAGCCCAGGAAATTATAGACCAGTGAGTCTTACTTCAGTGGTTGGTAAGTTGATGGAGAAGATCCTGAGAGGCAGGATTTATGTACATTTGGAGATGTGTAATATGATTAGGAATAGTAAGCATGGCTTTGTCAAGGGCAGGTCATGCCTTAAGAGCCTGACTGAATTTTTGAGGATGTGACGAAACACATTGATGAAGGTAGAGCATTAGATGTAGTGTATATGGATTTCTGCAAGGCATTTGATAAGGTACCCCATGCAAGGCATATTGAGAAAGTAAGGAGGCATGGGATCCAAGGCGACGTTGCTTTGTGGATCCAGAACTGGCTTGCCCACAGAAGGCAAAGAGTGGTTGTAGATGGGTCATATTCTGCACGGAAGTCGGTGACCAGTGGTGTGCCTCAGGGATCTGTTCTGGGACCCCTTCTCTTCGTGATTTTTATAAATGACCTGGATGAAGAAGTGGAGGGATGGGTTAGTAAATTTGCTGATGACACAAAGGTTGGAGGTGTTGTGGATAGTGTGGAGGGCTGTCAGAGGTTACAGCGGGACATTGATAGGATGCAAATCTGGGCTGAGAAGTGGCAGATAGAGTTCAACCCAGATATGTGTGAAGTGGTTCATTTTGGTAGGTCAAATATGATGGCAGAATATAGTATTAATGATAAGACTCTTGGCAGTGTGGAGGATCAGAGGAATCTTGGGGTCTGAGTCCATAGGACACTCAAAGCAGCTGCGCAGGTTGACTCTGTGGTTAAGAAGGCATACGGTGCATTGGCCTTCATCAATCATGGAATTGAATTTAGGAGCCGAGAGGTAAAGTTGCAGCTATATAGGACCCTGGTCAGACCCCACTTGGAGTACTGTGCTCAGTTCTGATCACCTCACTACAGGAAGGATGTGGAAACTATAGAAAGGGTGCAGAGGAGACTTACAAGGATGTTGCCTGGATTTGGGATCATGCCTTATGAGAATAGGTTGAGTGAACTCGTCCTTTTCTGCTTGGAGTGACGGAGGATGAGAGGTGACTTGATAGAGGTGTATAAGATGATAAGAGGGATTGATCGTGTGGATAGTCAGAGGCTTCTTCCGAGGGCTGAAATGGTTGCCACAAGAGGACACAGGTTTAAGGTGCTGGGGAGTAGGTACAGTGGAGACATCAGGGGTAAGTTTTTTATGCAGAGTGGTGAGTGCGTAGAATGGGCTGCCGGCAACGGTGGTGGAGGCGGATAGGATAGGGTCTTTGAAGAGAATTTTGGATAAGTACATGGAGCTTAGAAAAATAGAGGGCTATAGGTAAGCCCAGTAATTTGTAAGGTAGGGACATGTTCGGCACAACTTTGTGGGCTGAAGGGCCTGTATTGTGCTGTAGGTTTTCTATGTTTCTATGTTTCTATCAGCTCAAAACCTGATGCAAGGCTTCGACCCAAAACATCAACAACTCCCTTTGTCGCACAGATGCTGCCTGACGCACTGTGTTCTTCCGATAGATTGAGCATTGAAGCATCCAGAGACTTCACCACAGCAACAGGTTCAGAAAAGCTTTATCAATAATTTATGGAAGTCACAACAATACCAGATTGAAGTACATAAAAGCCAAGTGGTTGTGATCTGTCTGAAATCAATAATAACATGGGCATCTTTGAACAAAGGCAGTCATTTACATAATGTCTTCTCTTTCAGAATATACTGAGTTGCTTGAATCAGGGAAATATTTTTGGCATACAGTCACTCACATGTTGTGACAGCCTCAGCAGCCAATTAGTTCAAAGCAAGATTCCACAATCAGCATCCTGAACTGATGCTCAGAGGAATGATTAGTAGAGAAAGTGCCTCTGTTTTTCCCTTGCATAGTAACAAAGAATATCTCATATTGCCTCATCTCTGACAGATATTCATTCCTTTAGGATGATACTGGAATGCCAGTCTAGATTAATATTTTCAGACAAAACTTTTGGACCCCAAGGCAATGGTGCATGACACAAATCAACACCAGACGCTGATCTTGACTGTGAGAGGGGACATTGTCACCTCTGGTCTGTAGTGAATTTGAGTTGAGGACTGCGAGAGGGGACACTGTCAGCTCTGGTCTGTAGTGAATTTGAGTCGAGGACTGCGAGAGGGGACACTGTCAGCTCTGGTCTGTAGTGAAATTGAGTCGGGACTGCGAGAGAGACACTGTCAGCCCTGGTCTGTAGTGAATTTGAGTTGAGGACTGCGAGAGGGGACACTGTCAGCTCTGGTCTGTCGTGAATTTGAGTCGAGGACTGTGAGAGAGACACTGTCAGCTCTGGTCTGTAGTGAAATTGAGTCGGGACTGCGAGAGGGGACACTGTCAGCTGTGGTCTGTAGTGAATTTGAGTCGAGGACTGCGAGAGGGGACACTGTCAGCTCTGGTCTGTAGTGAAATTGAGTCGGGACTGCGAGAGGGGACACTGTCAGCCCTGGTCTGTAGTGAATTTGAGTCGAGGACTGTGAGAGAGACACGGTCAGCTCTGGTCTGTAGTGAATTTGAGTCGAGGACTGTGAGAGGGGACACTGTCAGCCCTGGTCTGTAGTGAATTTGAGTCGAGGACTGTGAGAGGGGACACTGTCAGCCCTGGTCTGTAGTGAATTTGAGTCGAGGACTGTGAGAGAGACACTGTCAGCTCTGGTTCTGTAGTGAATTTGAGTCGAGGACTGTGAGAGAGACACTGTCAGCTCTGGTTCTGTAGTGAATTTGAGTCGAGGACTGTGAGAGAGACACTGTCAGCTCTGGTCTGTAGTGAATTTGAGTCGAGATTAGAGAGATTAGAGCAAGACCAAGACTGAAATTACAACCCAGACACAAGACATTTGGCAAATGTTGTAAATCCAGAGAGACACGCACTAAATGCTGGAGGAACTCAGTAGGTCGGGCCACCTCAATGGAGGGGAATAAACAGTTAATGTTTTGGGCTGAGTCCCTTAATTAGGTCTGGAAAGGAAGGCCGAAGAAGCCAGAATAAGAAAGTGTGGAAAGGAAGGGGTACAAGCTGGTCGGTGGTAGCTGAAAGCAGGGGAGGGGGGAGGGGGTGGGTAGGGAGGAATTGAAAAGCTGGGAGGTGATAGGTGGAAAAGGTAAAGGGATGAAGAAGAAGGCATCTGATAGGAGAGGAGAGTAGACCATGGAGAAAGTGGAGGAGAAAGTGCACCAGAGAGGGACGATGGGTAGATACGGAGAAAAGTAAAGGTAAGAGGGAAGCCAGAATGGGGATGAGTAAAAGAGAAACGGGGAGGGGTAGAAATTACAGGAAGTTAAAGAAATTGATGTTCACGCCATGAGGTTGAAGGCTACCCAAACAGAATATGAGGTGTTGCTCCTCCAACTTGAGTCATCTTCAATTACGTCCAAGGTTTGACAAAGTGGGTCAGTATCATAGTCATAGTCATAGTCATACTTTATTAATCCCGGGACAAATTGGTTTTCGTTACAGTTGCTCCATAAATAATGAATAGTAATAGAACCATAAATAATTAAATAGTAATATGTAAATTATGCCAGTAAATTATGAAATAAGTCCTGGACCAGCCTATCGACTCAGGGTGTCTGACCCTCCAAGGGAGGAGTTGTAAAGTTTGATGGCCACAGGCTGGAATGACTTCCTATGACGCTCTGTGTTGTATCTCGGAGGAATGAGTCTCTGGCTGAATGTACTCCTGTGCCCACCCAGTACATTATGTAGTGGATGGGAGACATTGACCAAGATTACATGCAACTTGGACAGCATCCTCTTTTCAGAAACCACTGTCAGAGTGTCCAGTTCCATCCCCACAACATCACTGGCCTTACGAATGAATTTGTTGATTCTGTTGGTGTCTGCTACATGAAGATGCTTAGAAATCCTAATAGTTATTCTTAAACTGGTTGAAATAATTATTTATAACTATGCAATCTAATCAAGGAACAGGCTGATTGCTTCACTAATAGATCTAGTTTAACAGTGCAAGTGTACAAGTGTAGCTTCCACATGTACAGCGGGTATTGGAAAATTCCCAACTCAATCAATACGGCAAGATTCAGCAGTATATGAGAACATTAATTATTCTGAAGCATTAGCCAATCTTGTTAACAAAGAAACCAATAATGATTGGTGTCCTACATTCAATGGCCATTTTATTAGGTACACACCTGCTCATAATGTAACTATATAATGCAAATAGCCTCTGACAACCGAGTCCTGCTCCTGGCCTTCATGTCTGACTTAGCTACTAAGCCCAGCGGAACCACTTTGACTGACAGGAGAAGAGGCAAGGCGGGTTAGTAGCGCCTTAAAAACAGTTTCTTTGGGCAGATGAGGCTTGTCAGCTGTGGTTGGCAGCTCATTTAGGAAAAGGAAAACTTTGATCTCAAGCCTCCTCTGCCTTGTGGCTATACTCACACCTGGGGAAGGCTTCAGAAGCACATCCCAAGGGAAAAATCTGGATTTGGAGTCCCAAAGGCAGTCCCACATTGAGTTCAATGTTGACTGGCAACTCCTGTCACTCTGCTGATACCAAATTGGATCAGTGTCTGTTGTTTCTTTGGATTCAGCAGATGGGTGGGGAGGGGGAGCTTGCTCTGCATTTCGTACTGCCCAGACTAGGACACAATATCTATGGTCAACTCTGAATGAGGGAGACCTCAGCAGCAGCTACAACGCAACTATCTAATCAGCCAATCATGTGGCAGCAACTCAATACATAAAAACATGCGTACGTAGTCAAGAGGTTCAGTTGTTGTTGAGGCCAAACATCAGAATGGGGAAGAGATTCAAGGGGAGATTTGGCGTAGTGGTAATTACTACTGGATCAGTAATCTAGAAACCTAGTTATATGCTGGGTACATGAGTTCAAATCCCACCATGGCAGATGGAGACTTTAAATTCAATAAAAATATCTGATGACCATGAAACCATGTTGATTGCCTTAAAAACCCGTCTGGGTTTTTGTCCTTCAGGGGAGGAATGCTGCCGTCCTTACCTGGTCTGGCCTATATGTGACTCCAGACCCACAGCAATGTGGTTGACTCTTAAATGTCCTCTGAAATGGTCGAGCAAGCCACTCAGTTGTATCCATCTGCTAGAAAGGAAATAATAAGGAATGAACCTGGACAGACAACTCAGCATTAACCTAGGCAGTGGAAACGACAACTGCAAAACCAGCCCTGTTGACCCTGCAAAGTCCTCCTTACTAACATCTGGGGACTTGAGCCAAAGTTGGGAGAGCTGTCTCACAGACCAGTCAAGCAACACCCTGACATCGTTGTACTGACAGAATCAGACCTTACAGTTAACATTCCAGACTCCACCATCACCATTCCTGGGTACGTACTGTCTCACTGGCAGGACAGACCTGGCAGAGGTGGTGGCACACAGTGGTATAGAGCAGAGAGGGAGTTGCCCTGGCAACTCTCAACCTCGACTCTGGACCCCATGAAGTCTCATGGCACCAGGTTAAATACGGGCAAGGAAACCTCCTGCTGAATACCACGTCCCGTCCTTCCTCGGCTGATGAATTAGTACTTCTCCACGTTGAGCAGCACTTGGAGGAGGCATTGAGGGCGGCAAGGACACAGAATGTACTCTGGGTGGGGATTTCAATGTCCATCACCAAGGGTGGCTCAGTAGTACCACCACAGACCGAGCTGGTCGGGTCCTACTGGACAGAGCTACCAGACTGGGACTACAGCCGGTGGTGAGGGAACCAACAAGAGGTCATTCTCACCAACCTGCCTGCGTGGAAGCATCTGTCCATGACAGCATTGGTAGAAGTGACCACTGCACCGTATGTGTGGAGACTAAATCCCATCTCCACATTGAAGAAACCCTCCACTGTGTTGTGTGGCACCACCACTGTGCTAAATGGGAGAGACTTTGAACAGATCTAGCAGCCCAAGACTGGACATCGATGACACACTGTGGCCCATCAGCGGCAGCAGAATTGTACTCAACTACAATCTGTAACTTCATGGCCTGGAATATCCCTCACTCTAACATTACCAGCAGGCCAGGGGATCAACCCTGGTTCAACGGAGAGTGCAGGAAGGCATATCGTGAACAACACCAGGCATACCTCAATATGAGGCGTCACCCTGGTGAAGCCACTCGCATTGCCAAAGTAACAGACAGAGCCAAGTGGTCCCACAACCAACGGATCAGATCTAAGCTCCGTAGTCCTGCCACATCCAGCCATGAATAGTGGTGGACAATCAAACAGCTCACTGGAGGAGGAGGCTCCACAAATATCCCCATCCTCAATGATAGAGGAGCCCAGCACCCCTGTGAACAAGGTAAGGCTGAGGCATTTGCAGCAATCTTCTGTCGGAAGTGTCGAGTAGGTGATCCGGTTTGGCCTCCTCAGAAGTCCCCAGCATCCCAGATGTCAGTAGCAGACAATCCGATTCACTCCACGTGATATCAAAAACGACTGAAAGCACTGGACACTATGAAGGCTATGGGACCAGACAAAATCCCGGCAATAGTCCTGAAGACTTGGGCTCCAGAACTTGCTGTGCCACTAGCCAAGCTGTTCCAGAACAGTTACAACACCGGCATCTACCCGGCAATGTGGAAAATTGCCCAGGTATGTCCTGTACACAAGAAACAGGACAAGTCCAACCCAGCCAATTACTGCCCTGTCAGCCTACTCTCAATCATCAGCAAAGCAATGGAAGGGGTCAGCAACAGTGCTATCATGCAGCACCTACTCGGCAATAACCTGCTTACGGACGCTCAGATTGGGTTACGTCAAGGCCTCTCAGCTCCTGACCTCATCACCTCCTTAGTCCAAACATGGACCAAAGAGCTAAATACCAGAGGAGAGGTGACAGTGATAGTCATTGACATCAAGGCAGCATTTGACTGAGTATGACGTCAAGGTGCCCTGGCTAAAATGGAGTCAATGGGAATTAGGGGAAAACCCTCTCCTGACACAAAGGAAGATGGTTGTGGTGGTTGGAGGTCAATCATCTCATCTTCAGGACATCACTGTAGGAGTTCTTCAAGGAAGTGTCCTCGGACCAACCATCTTCAGCTGCTTCATCAATGACCTTCCTTCTTCATAAGGTCAGAAGTGGGGATGTTCACAGATGACGGCACGATGTTCTGCACCATTCGTGACTGCTCAGATAGTGAGGCAGTTCACACCCAAGTGCAGCTGGACCTGGACAATGTCCAGACTTGGGCTGACAAGTGGCAAGTAACATTCGAGCCTCACAAGTGCCAGGCAATGACCATCTCCAACAAGAGAGGCTGTAACCAATGTCCCTTGACATTCAGTGACATCACCATCACTAAATCCCCTACTATCAACATCCTGGGGTTTACCATTGACAGGAAACTGAACTGGTCTAACCATATAAACACTGTGGCTACCAAAGCAGGTCAAAGGTTAGGAATCCTGCAGTGTGTAACTCACCTCCTGACTCCCCAAAGCCTGTCCACCATCTACAAGGCTCAGGTCAGGAGTGTAATGGAATACTCACCACTCACCTGGATGAATGCAGCTCCATCAACACTCTAGAAGCTTGAGACCACCCAGTACAAGACAGCCCACTTGATTGTTCCCCCTTCCACGAGCATCCAGTCCCTCCACCATCGACGAACATTGCAGCAGGGTGTACTATCTACAAGATGCACTGCAACAACACACCAAAGTTCCTAAGGCAGCATCTTCCAGACCCATGACCACTATGTGAACAGCAGACACTTGGGAACACCCCTCCTAGTCACTCACATCCTGACTTGGAAACATATCGCTGTTCCTTCATTGTCACTGGGTCAAAATCATGGAATTCCCTCCCTAACAGCACTGTGGGTGTACCCACACCTCAGGGACTGCAGCGTTTCATGAAGGCAGCTCGTCACCACCTTCTCAAGGGCAACTAGGGATGGGCGATAAACGCTGGCTGAGCTAGTGACACCCACATCCTGTAAATGAATAAATAAAAACGTGATCTAAGTGACTTGGACCATGAAATAAATGTTGGTGGCAGACGACGGTTTGAACATTTCGGAACACAGATCTCCCGGGATTTTCTCACACAATAGACTCCAGAACTTACAGAGAATGTGTAAGAAACGAAAAAGCATCCAGTGAGCGAGTGGCAGTGCTGTGGATAAAAGTGCCTTGTTAATGGGATGGCCGGACTAGCTCAACCTAACAGGGAGGTAACAGTAATTCACATAACTACACGTTACCATGGCGGTGTGCAGGAGAGCATCTTTGAATGCACAACCCTTCATACCTTGAAGTGGATGGACTACAGGAGCAGAGAACCATGAATGTACATGAGACATCTAATAAAGTGGCCACACAATGGTATATATTCAGTAAAAATTAAACACAGAATTAAATTATGTTCATGTGATATCTAGTAGCAACTGCTTGAAATTTGGTTTAAATAATTTCAAATGACAAGATTATAAAAGACAGTGCTTTCATTAATAAAATATTTTAAGATTTCTTGCTTCAAAAGTCTCAATTATACAAATTAGATCAAAATATAGTCCTATGGACAAAAGCATCTGACTACTCTGGTTAGCTCTTGCTTGCTCTTTAGACCACAGAGTATTCACCACCTTGTTTCCTTGAAGAAGTACGTGTTTTAAGCTAATTACAACGAAGTAGTGTTCCATCATTTTTATATGTCACTTCTACATCAGACTCAGAATCAGATTTAATACATTGACGTATATTGTAGAATTTGTTGTTTTGTGGCAGCAGAACATTGCAATATATAGTAACAAAAACTGTAAATTTCAGTAAGTATATATATATAAATTAAATACAGTCAGTGGTGCAGAGAGAGAAGGAAGAAATGGTGACAAGGTGTTCATGGGTTCATTGTCCATTCATCAATCTGATGGAGAGAAGAAGCTGTTCCTGGACTGTTAAGCGTGAGAAAGCTGTTAGAACACCATCAAATATTCATTGCTTACTTCCAACTGTAGAGCTCTCAGAAGAAATAAACACCTATTCCACATTTAAATGTAATTTAAAAAAATCATCTATGGGGTGAGGATGTTACGTGTATTGACTCGAGAAGCTGGTGTCAAGCCATGTCCTGAATGGCTGCAGTTAATACGCATGAGATGCTCCCATAGTGGATGGAGCTCCAGGATTTATTGATCACATTTACTCACCTGTGACTCACAATGTGGTAAAAAATTCAGAGGGACCCAGAATTCAGGACATCCTGAACCACTTTACAGCCAACGATGTCCTTCTGAAATCAGGCCACTGGAAAAGGGCAGCGAAATTGCACAGTAAGCTCGCACACAAAGCAACAAGATAACTAGCTTTCTCCATTTCAGAACAGTACTCAGGACATTATATATTCACCGAATAGATTGGATACAACCTCGCTTTAAACATCTTATCCAAGCGAGCCTCCTTCAGTGCAGCACTGCAGTGTCAGTCTAGATCTTTGTGCTGAAGTTAAAACAACAGCCTTCACAATGTTGCTGTCTTTTGAATCTTGGCACACACTGGGCATTATATTACATGGCATTCACTGTGATTTACATTACATATACACTGGGCATTACATTACATGGCATACACTGTGCATTAAATTACATGGCACACACTGGGCATTACATTACATGGCATAAACTGGGCACTTACGTTAAATGGCATACACCAGTGGTCCCCAACCACCGGGCCGCGGACCGGTACGGGGCCGCAAAGCATGTGCTACCGGGCCGCCAGGAAACAATATGATTTGGTGATATGAAACAATATGAGTCAGCTGCACCTTTCCTCATTCCCTGTCACGCACTGTTGAACTGGAAATAACCTACCAAATCATACCAAATCACACATAAAACCTAAAATAACACTAACGTATAGTAAAAGCAGGAATGATATGATAAATACACAACCTATATAAAATAGAAATAATGTATGTACAGTGTAGTTTCACTTAACAGAATCGGGAAGATCAAGCCAAAACCGATTTGTAGAAAAAAATTGGCACATACGCACGTCATGTATGTGCACCGTCACGCATGTGCACACAAGTGCCCGCGCAAGGTTTCATGATCATGGTAGTCTTTCTCGGGGTAAACACAAGTGTCCCGTATTTGACTGCTACTTTTGTCCCTTATTTGGGAGTGAGAAAGTTGGCAACCCTACTTGAACACCACCACCAACCCCCGCCCCCCCAGTCGGCCGGTCCATAAGAATATTGTCAAGATTAAACCGGTCCGCGGTGCAAAAAAGGTTGGGGACCCCTGGCATACACTGAGCATTATATTACATGGCACACACTGGAGATTACACTACATGGCATACACTGGGTGTTGCACTACATGGTATACGCTGGGAATTACACTACATGGCATACACTGGGAATTACATTACATGGCAAACACTGGATATCATACTACATGACATACACTGGGAATTATATTACACAGCATACACTGGAAATTACACTACATGGCATACACTGGGAATTACATTACATGGCATATACCGGGCATTACACTACATGGCATACACTGGGCGTTATACTACATGGCTACACTGGGGAGTACATTACATGGCATACACTGGGCATTACACTACATGGCATACACAGGGCATTACACTACGTGCCATACACTGAGAGTTCCATTACATGGCATACACTGGGAATTCCATTACATGGCACAGACTGGGCATTACATTACATGGCACACACAGGGCATATGCTACATTGCATACAATGGGCATTACACTAGAAGGCATAAACTGGGAATTACACTCATGGCATACACCGATGATTACCCTACATGGCTAAACTGGTGTTTACCTGGACATTACACTACATGGCATATATTGGGCATTTCATTATGGGGCACACACAGGGCATACACTACATGGCATACACTGGGCGTTACACTATATACATACACTCAGAATTATACTACATGCCATACACTGGGCATTACATACACTGGGTATTTCATTACATGGCACACACAGGGCATACACTACATGGCATATACTGGAAATTCCATTACATGGCATAGACTGGGCATTACATTACATGATATACACTGGGAATTACGCTACGTGGCATACAATGGGCATTACACTATATGGCATAAACTGGGAATTACACTCATGGCATACATTGGTCATTATCCTACATGGCTACACTGGGGAGTACATTACATGGTATACACTGGACATTACACTACATGGCATACAGTGGGTATTACACTACATGCATACACTGGGAATTATATTACATAGCATACACTTGGGCATTACACCACATGGCATACACTGGGCATTAAATACACTGGGTATTTCATTACATGGCACACACAGGGCATACACTACATGGCATATACTGGGAATTCCATTACATGGCATAGACTGGGCATTACATTACATGGTATACACTGGGAATTACGCTACGTGGCATACAATGGGCATTACACTATATGGCATAAACTGCAAATTACACTCATGGCATACACTGGTCATTATCCTACATGGCTACACTGGGGAGTACATTACATGGTATACACTGGACATTACACTACATGGCATACAGTGGGTATTACACTACATGCATACACTGGGAATTATATTACATAGCATACACTTGGGCATTACACCACATGGCATACACTGGGCATTACTACATGGCATACACTGGGCATTTCATTATATGGCACACACAGGGCATACACTGGGAATTCCATTACATGGCATAGACTGGGCATTTCATTACATGGCATACACTGGGAATTACACTACATGGCATACAACGGGCATTATATTACATAGCATACACTGGGCATTACACTGCATGGTATACATTGGGTATTATATTACATGGCATACACTGGACATTACACTACATGACATAAACTGGGAATTACACTTCATGGCATACACTGGGAATTACATTACATGGTATAGGATAGGCAATACATTACATGACATAAACTGAGCATTACACTACATGGCATATCCTGGGCATTATACTACATGGGACACACTGGGCATTACAGCACATGGCATACAGTGGGCATTACACTACATGGTATACACTGGGCATTACACTACATGACATGCACTGGTATTTATACTACATGGCATACACAGGAGATTCCATTCCTTGGCATACATGAGGCATTACAGTACGTGACATACACTGGGCATTACACTACATGGCATACACAGGGCATTACACTACGTGCCATACACTTAGAGTTCCATTACATGGCATACACTGGGAATTCCATTACATGGCACAGACTGGGCATTACATTACATGGCACACACAGGGCATACACTACATTGCATACAATGGGCATTACACTAGAAGGCATAAACTGGGAATTACACTCATGGCATACACCGGTGATTACCCTACATGGTTAAACTGGTGTTTACCTGGACATTACACTACATGGCATACATTGGGCATTTCATTATGGGGCACACACAGGGCATACACTACATGGCATACACTGGGCGTTACACTATATACATACACTCAGAATTATACTACATGCCATACACTGGGCATTACATACACTGGGTATTTCATTACATGGCACACACAGGGCATACACTACATGGCATATACTGGGAATTCCATTACATGGCATAGACTGGGCATTACATTACATGGTATACACTGGGAATTACGCTACGTGGCATACAATGGGCATTACACTATATGGCATAAACTGCGAATTACACTCATGGCATACACTGGTCATTATCCTACATGGCTACACTGGGGAGTACATTACATGGTATACACTGGACATTACACTACATGGCATACAGTGGGTATTACACTACATGCATACACTCGGAATTATACTACATGGCATACACTGGGCATTACACTACATGGCATACACTGGGTATTTTATAACACGGCATAGACTGGGCACTACATTACATGGTATACACTGGGAATTACGCTACGTGGCATACAATGGGCATTACACTATATGGCATAAACTGGGAATTACACTCATGGCATACACTGGTCATTATCCTACATGGCTACACTGGGGAATACATTACATGGTATACACTGGACATTACACTACATGGCATACAGTGGGTATTACACTACATGCATACACTGGGAATTATATTACATAGCATACACTTGGGCATTACACCACATGGCATACACTGGGCATTACTACATGGCATACACTGGGCATTTCATAATATGGCACACACAGGGCATACACTGGGAATTCCATTACATGGCATAGACTGGGCATTTCATTACATGGCATACACTGGGAATTACACTACATGGCATACAATGGGCATTATATTACATAGCATACACTGGGCATTACACTGCATGGTATACATTGGGTATTATATTACATGGCATACACTGGACATTACACTACATGACATAAACTGGGAATTACACTTCATGGCATACACTGGGAATTACATTACATGGTATAGGATAGGCAATACATTACATGACATAAACTGAGCATTACACTACATGGCATATCCTGGGCATTATACTACATGGGACACACTGGGCATTACAGCACATGGCATACAGTGGGCATTACACTACATGGTACACACTGGGCATTACACTACATGACATGCACTGGTATTTATACTACATGGCATACACAGGAGATTCCATTCCTTGGCATACATGAGGCATTACAGTACATGACATACACTGGGCATTACACTACATGGCATAAACTGAACATTACACTACATGGCACACACTGGGCATTACACTACATAGCATAAACAGAGCATTACACTACATGGCATACACTGAGCATTACACTACATGGCATAAACTGGCATTGTACTACATGGCATAAACTGAGAATTGCATTTCATGGCATTCACTGGGCATTACACTACATGGCATACAGTGGACATTCAATTACAGGGCATACACTGGAAATTACATTACATGGAACATGCTGGGCATCACACTACATGGTACACACTGGGAATTGCACTACAGGGCATACACAGGAGATTTCTTTCCATGGCATGCACTGGGCATTACATTACATGGCATACACTGGGATTTACACCACATGACATAAACTGGGCATTATATTACATGGCATATGCTGTGAAATACAACACATGGCACACACTGGGCATTACACTACATGGCATAAACTGAGCATTACACTACATGGCATAAACTGAGCATTACACTACATTGCATATGCTGGGCATTACATTCCCACATTATCTTAGTCAGCTCTTCTATTCCATCCCAGATTTCAGCGCATTCATATGAAACCCATCTCCTTGTAACCTATTCCATCTCACTTGCTCATCAATATCCCCCGATTCTAATGCCCACACATTAAGGAGAATTTATAGCAGCTAATTAACTTACCAACCCACACTCCTTTGTGATGGGGAGGAGGAAGGGGAGCTGCAGCAAGATGCAGCCGCAGAGAAAGTAAGGAAACTCCTGACAGACAGTCCAAGAGGGCAGGATGAAACCTGGATCCCTGTTGCTGTGTGGTATCAGCATTACCTGCTGCATGATTGTCATTTCCCTTATAATCAATACAAGATCTACTTTGCAGAGCTGCTATGAGCCTAATGCTGAAATTTCTAGCAGAAAATCAAAATTGCCATTATGTTGTAACATAGAAACATAGAAAATAGGTGCAGGAGTAGGCCATTTGGCCCTTCGAGCCTGCACCACCAGTCAGTATGATCATGGCTGATCATCCAACTCAGAACCCTGTACCTGCCTTCTCTCCATACCCCCTGATCCCTTTAGCCACAAGGGCCATATATAACTCCCTCTTAAATATAGCCAATGAACTGGCCTCAACTGTTTCCTGTGGCAGAGAATTCCACAGATTCACCACTCTCTGAGTGAAGAAGTTTTTCCTCATCTCGGTCTTAAAAGGCTTCCCCTTTATCCTTAAACTGTGACCCCTCGTTCTGGACTTCCCCAACATCGGGAACAATCTTCCTGCATCTAGCCTTTCCAATCCCTTTAGGATTTTATACGTTTCAATCAGATCCCCCCTCAATCTTCTAAATTCCAGGAAGTATAAGCCTAGTCGATCCAGTCTTTCATCATATGAAAGTCCTGCCATCCCAGGAATCAATCTGGTGAACCTTCTTTGTACTCCCTCTATGGCAAAGATGTCTTTCCTCAGATTAGGGGACCAAAACTGCACACAATACTCCAGGTGTGGTCTCACCAAGGCCTTGTACAACTGCAGTAGTACCTCCCTGCTCCTGTACTCGAATCCTCTCGCTATAAATGCCAGCATACCATTCGCCTTTTTCACCGCCTGCTGTACCTGCATGCCCACTTTCAATGACTGGTGTATAATGACACCCAGGTCTCGTTGCACCTCCCCTTTTCCTAATCGGCCACCATTCAGATAATAATCTGTTTTCCTATTTTTGCCACCAAAGTGGATAACTTCACATTTATCCACATTAAATTGCATCTGCCATGAATTTGCCCACTCACCCAACCTATCCAAGTCACCCTGCATCCTCTTAGCATCCTCCTCACTGCTAACACTGCCACCCAGCTTCGTGTCATCCGCAAACTTGGAGATGCTGCATTTAATTCCCTCATCCAAGTCATTAATATATATTGTAAACAACTGGGGTCCCAGCACTGAACCTTGCGGTACCCCACTAGTCACCGCCTGCCATTCTGAAAAGGTCCCGTTTATTCCCACTCTTTGCTTCCTGTCTGCTAACCAATTCTCCACCCACACCAATACCTTACCCCCAATACCGTGTGCTTTAAGTTTGCACACTAATCTCCTGTGTGGGACCTTGTCAAAAGCTTTTTGAAAATCCAAATATACCACATCCACTGGTTCTCCCCTATCCACTCTACTAGTTACATCCTCAAAAAATTCTATGAGATTCGTCAGACATGATTTTCCTTTCACAAATCCATGCTGACTTTGTCCGATGATTTCACTGCTTTCCAAATGTGCTGTTATCACATCCTTGATAACTGACTCCAGCAGTTTCCCCACCACCGACGTTAGGCTAACCGGTCTATAATTCCCCGGTTTCTCTCTCCCTCCTTTTTTAAAAAGTGGAGTTACATTAGCCACCCTCCAATCCTCAGGAACTCGTCCAGAATCTAACGAGTTTTGAAAAATTATCACTAATGCATCCACTATTTCTTGGGCTACTTCTTTAAGCACTCTAGGATGCAGACCATCTGGCTCTGGGGATTTATCTGCCTTCAATCCCTTCAATTTACCTAACACCACTTCCCTACTAACATGTATTTCACTCAGTTCCTCCATCTCACTGGACCCTCTGTCCCCTACTATTTCTGGAAGATTATTTATGTCCTCCTTAGTGAAGACAGAACCAAAGTAATTATTCAATTGGTCTGCCATGTCCTTGCTCCCCATAATCAATTCACCTGTTTCTGTCTGCAGGGGACCTACATTTGTCTTTACCAGTCTTTTCCTTTTTACATATCTATAAAAGCTTTTACAGTCCGTTCTTATGTTCCCTGCCAGTTTTCTCTCATAATCTTTTTTCCCCTTCCTAATTAAGCCCTTTGTCCTCCTCTGCTGAACTCTGAATTTCTCCCAGTCCTCAGGTGAGCCACTTTCTCTGGCTAATTTGTATGCTTCTTCTTTGGAATTGATACTATCCCTAATTTCTCTTGTCAGCCACGGGTGCACTACCTTCCTTGATTTATTCTTTTGCCAAACTGGGATGAACAATTGTAGTTCATCCATGCAACCTTTAAATGCTTGCCATTGCATATCCACCGTCAATCCTTTAAGTGTCATTTGCCAGTCTATCTTAGCTAATTCACGTCTCATACCTTCAAAGTCACCCCTCTTTAAGTTCAGAACCTTTGTTTCTGAATTAACTATGTCACTCTCCATCTTAATGAAGAATTCCACCATATTATGGTCACTCTTACCCAAGGGGCCTCTCACGACAAGATCGCTAATTAACCCTTCCTCATTGCTCAAAACCCAGTCCAGAATAGCCTGCTCTCTAGTTGGTTCCTCGACATGTTGGTTCAAAAAACCATCCCGCATACATTCCAAGAAATCCTCTTCCTCAGCACCTTTACCAATTTGGTTCACCCAATCTACATGTAGATTGAAGTCACCTATTATAACTGCTGTTCCTTTATTGCACACATTTCTAATTTCCTGTTTAATACCATCTCCGACCTCACTACTACTGTTAGGTGGCCTGTACACAACTCCCACCAGCGTCTTCTGCCCCTTGGTGTTACGCAGCTCTACCCATATCGATTCCACATCTTCCCGGCTTATGTCCTTCCTTTCTATTGCGTTAACCTCTTCTTTAACCAGCAACGCCACCCCACCTCCCCTTCCTTCATGTCTATCCCTCCTGAATATTGAATATCCCTGAACGTTGAGCCCCCATCCCTGGTCACCCTGGAGCCATGTCTCTGTGATCCCAACTATATCATTAATAACAATCTGCACTTTCAATTCATCCACCTTGTTACGAATGCTCCTTGTATTGACACACAAAGCCTTCAGGCGCTCTTTTACAACTCTCTTTGCCCTTATACAATTATGTTGAAAAGTGGCCCTTTTTAATGCTTGCCCTGGATTTGTCGGCCTGCCACTTTTACTTTTCTCCTTTGTACTTTTTGCTTCTACCCTCACTTTACACCCCTCTGTCTCTATGCACTGGTTCCCGTCCCCCTGTTGTGAACTAACCTCCTCTCGCCTAGCCTCTTTAATTTGATTCCCACCCCCCAACCACGCTGCTCAACCCCCCGAGTTCTTTTTGAAGCTTGTCTGTTGCTGCCAATCCCAGGGTCACAACCACGGGCTTGGCAGTGCAACAGATTCGGCAATTGCACGCGTCAGCTAATTACTTCATTATGGTGGTATTTAACTCCCTCCTTTTCATCATAGCGCTTGTCGAGATGAGCAAATCACTGCAATGTTATGCTGCCTGCTTGCATTCAGCCTTGACTGAGAAACTCTCCTGTCAAGTCACTGACAATGAAGACTAGCAGTCTTCATTTTATATTTAGATATTCTTTTCAGCCTGTGTTGGCTTCTAGTTTTCTATTTTGAGAGTTTTAGTCATTGGCCTGTTTGACCTAGTGTTTATTTTTTTGCTGTCCTTTAAAACACTATTTGAATTAAAGTCTGTGATCTATTGACCGACTTCAGAGTCTCTCTCTCTCTCTGTCCGCACTTGGGCTGTATCTGAATGTAGTGACATCTGTGTCTCCAACAGGAACAAGAGTCGGCCAGTCTGATCCTTCTCTCTTAATCTATGCGATCAACACTGACCTGCTCCAGGCCTTATATCCTTTCTGTGGCAGTCCAAGCGGCTCTCAAAGATTGGCATACCTCCTCTGGCCTACCAGCATGTGTGGTTCACTTTGGCACTAACAACATAGGGACAATTAGTAAGCAGGTTCTTTTGAGGGATTATGTTGAACCTGAAGAAAAATTGAAGAGCAAAGATTAATTCTCAAAATGGTCACTACAACGCCAAATTATTTATTTATAACTATGAAACCTAATCATAGTTGCACCAACATATCTGATTTTACTGTGTAGCCAAAGCCTGCATATTTATGCCAGGTATTGGAAAATTCCCAACTCAGATGATCTCTGGACAGTAATGTGAGCTACTTGCAAACTGCGAAGAGTTAAAAGGGTTGTAGACTCAGAGCTTGCTGTGGAATAAGTGTGTTCTGATTTATTAGACACTCAACCAATATTAAGAAAGAGAGAGATGTTCCATTGGGATGGGTGTCACATGCTTCATGCTGGAGCCAATGTCCTGGCAAATCACATATCAGTATCACAAATGAGAGAAATCCTGCAGATGCTGGAAATCCGAGCAATGCACACAAAAAGCTGGAAAAACTCAGCAGGTCAGGCAGCATCTATGGAGAAAAGTACAGTCCTGCCAAAGGGTCTTGACCCAAACCATCAACTGTACTTTTTCCCATAGGTGCTGCCAGGCCTGCTGTGTGTGTGTTGCACATAAATAACATTGTGCAAGAGCTTTAAACTGAAGAGGAGTGAGTGTGCGGCAAGAACAGGATGTTTAATAAATCAGGGTGAAATGAGACAGCAGTGACATTGGGAGGAAATTACAAGGCGTGATAAGGGACAGGAAATATAAAGTAAAAACAACTGAAAAAAGTCAAAACTTAATAGCCTTTTTTGGATGCACACAGCATATGGTAGGTGATGAACAGCAAATCATGTTACTCCAATGTGGGAGAATAAAAATGGAAATTATTGTAGGATTACTGTAAGGAGGTGGTTGATGGTAGGTTTAGAGTAGATTAGATTAGATTCAACTTTATTATCATTGTGCTGAGTACGGAAACAAAGCCAATGAAATGCATTTAGCATCTGATCAGAAATGCAAAGAATAGTGTTATTTACAAAATAACTGTGAATAAAAAAAGTGCTACAGCACACAAATATAAAAGTAATGAGACAGTACAATATGGGTGCAGTACTGCTTAGCGCTGTGATGAGAGGTTCAGCAGGCTCACAGCCTCAGGGAAGAAGCTCTTCCTGTGCCTGCTGGTGCGGGAGCGGAGGCTCCTGTGGCGCCTACGGGATGGGAGGAGAGTAAAAAGTCCATGGTTAGGGTGAGATGCATCCCTGATAATGCTTTTCGCCCTGCCCAGGCAGTGTTTATGATAGATGTTCTCAATGGGCTGATTTACGTTCTATATCTCTCTGAGACTCTGTAAATAAATGTTGCTGAATATACCAGGGAGAACTTCTTTGTTTTTCCAGAAAACAGTGTCACACAACCTTCCTTTCAAGAAGAGAGTAAACATGTACTTGCTTCAAGCAGTTAGTGGCTAAAATGTCAGTCTGTGCCTTTTGTGCTTCAGTGAGACAAAGGCGTTGTGCTCTACCACAACAGTATAATGCTCCCATTGATACAGAGGAAGGGTTATGTGCTTTGCAAGTGGAGACTAAAGGCATACTGATCTTCATCCCATCCTCCCACTATCCTTTACAATTGACCTTCCCTGGTGGGGCAAGTGCTTCCCCAGTGCAGGAGGCCTGAGGGGGCAGAGCATCCTGATCTGACACTCAACCACCTCAAGAGGTGTTTAGGCAGATGATCAAAAACAGAGTCAAAGAAACGGCTCTTATGGAGTGCTTCAGAACAGGAAGAAGATAAGAGGGAGAAAAGTTCTGGGACAGAATTCCAGACCTTTAGGATCATGGCAGCTGAAGGCACAGCTGCCAAATGTACAGAAATTAAATTTAGATATGTGTCTGAGGCCAGAGTCACAAGACTGGTGCTACCCCAGAGGCTTGTCTGGCTGGAACAGATGGCAGAGAAAGAGAAGGGTGAAACAGCAAATCTTCAGACGACTTGAAGTTTACTAAGGTTTCTGAGAGATGCTGACCAGGAACCACCAAAACTGGAGAAAATGTACACAATTACTAAAGTTTTTTGAAGCAAATGAGATGAGCCAGGGCATGGTAGACATGTTAATATAGTTCTTTACTTAGAGTTCATCTTGGGGACAAATATCAGACAGAAGTTCTAAATAGAACATCTTTTCACCAAGAGGTTGAAGTGTGTGTGTGTATATATATATATATATATATATATATATACACACACATATAAGTTTTATATTTTCTGTAAAACACTTTATCCTTGCAGACAAGTGGGCAGAACAGAACAGTTCACTGAGCATAGTTGATGGATGATGGATGATTATCTTGAGGACACAAACAGAGCATGGGAAGATAAAATACACTGGGTAGTAACTATTTGCAAGTTTCCATTTTGATCATAAGTAGAAAAATTACCAGAAGGGTTATAACAATAACACAGTGAGTGATGACCTTTTAACTAAAGAACATCCAATTCTGTCACTCCATGAAAACGTACTGATGTGAAAGGCTATTTAATTCCATGCACCTAAATCTGTAGCAGAATTCCAATTATTTCTAATGTTGCTTTTGCAATTTAGCTGTATGTTTTCTCCTACCAGATTCTGAGCTTAATGCTGTCTTCCCCCTCTCTCTCAGCATGGAGTCTTATAAAATATGCTTGGACTGTTCTTTTCAAAGATCATCAGCTTCATTGAACAATATCTCTTCTGACAACTTCTAGCACAGAACCGATGAACAAGGTGAAAAGATGGAATTGAAATATCAGATTTCTGCATGATAATTTATTATCTGTGATCAAAGCAATATCTTATAATATGACAATAAGGCAGTAACAGCAGGCAGAGGTAATTTATATGCATGGATATAATTTAGGGTCCATCATAGATAAGTACTGAAAGTAATCAATGGATGATATCCAGGGTCGTGGAGTTCAATGGAGACTGATGTCAAGCTCCAGAGATACATAACACTGGATGGCCCACTGGGTCAGGTTCATCTCAGGATCCCACCCCTGGAATGCTGGGAGCAGCTCTGGCTCCCACCTCTGGAATGCTAGGAGCAGCTCTGGCTCCCACCCCTGGAATGCTGGGAGCAGCTCTGGGACCCTCATCTTGGGAAAGATGCGCAGGCTTTGGGTATATTAGTGTAGAGTTACAGGGTGATTTCAGTTTCTTTTAAATATTAAATTTCAGGAAGGATGTAACTTCTAGGGAAGTTATGGAAAAACGCTGAGGTGCAGGACCAATCTACACTTGATCAAGGATAGTCTGGGTAGGTGGCAGAGGCTAGCGATCCAGTCCGATCAGTTTGGCTGAATTTTTCAGAGACAGCTAAGTACAGATGAAAGTTATGCAGTTAATGTGGTCTACCTGGACTTCAGTAAGGCCTTTGACAAATGTCAAATGGGTGACTGATTCAAAAGATTACTGCCCATGAAATCCAGGGCAAATTGGTCAATGGAATTCAAAATGTTATTTGTGATGGGAAGCAGAGGGCAATGGAGGAAGGTTGTTCGTGTGATTGGGAGCCTGTAACATATAGTAATCCATAGGACTGGTACTGGGATCGTTACTATTTGTTAAAGATTTGAATAAGAATACAGGCGGTATGATTGGTAAACTGCGGTGTTGGCAGTGAGGATAGTCACAGGACAATGCTCATCATCGGTAAAATCAATCAGCAATGGCAGATGGAATATAAACCTGATAAAAATGAGGGGGAAGTAACAAGGAGAGAGGTGAAAGATTTAAAAGGGACCTGAGGGGCCACCTCTTCACAAGTGACCTGCCGGAGGAAGACTGTAGGCAGGTACAATAACAAACCTTAAAAATGTGTTTGGATTAGTCCATGGATGGGAAAGGCTTAAAGGAATATGGACCAGGTACAGGCAAATGGGATGAACTCAGTGGGCACCAAAGTTGACGTGGATGAGTTGGGCCAGAGGGCCTGTTTTGTGCTGTGAGACTCTAAGGCTCTCTAAGGGTAGGACATACACAGTGAAAAGCAGGATATTAGGAAGTATTCAGGGACAGAGAGAACTTGGAGGATAAGTACAATGATCCTTCAAGGTGGCAAAACAGGTAGGTAAGGTGATGAAGAATGATTCAAGATACTTGCCTTCATTAGCTGGGGTAAGTCATATGAGTGCAAGGATGTTATGGTGCAACTTTGTAAAACTTTGGTGTAGTCATAGCTGGAGTATTTTGTATGGCTCTGCTTACTGCACTATAACAAGGACATGATTGCACTGGAGAAACCATAAGATATTGGAGCATAATTAGGCCATTCAACCCATCAATTCTGCTCTGCTATTCAATCACGGCTAATATTTTTCAACCCCATTCTTCTGCTTTCTTCCCATAACCTTTAATCCCTTAGCAAACAAGAACATTTCAATCTCTACTTTAATTGCAGCCATTGTCTTGGGCTCCACAGCCCTCTGTGGCAATGAATTCTATAAATTCACCATCATCTGGCTGAAGAACCCCGCCCCCCCATCTCAGTTCTAAAGGGACGTCCTTTTATTCTGAATCTATTGTCTGTCTTGGATCCTAAACTCTCTTACTAACAGAAACATCCTCTCCATGTCTAGTCTCCAGGCTCTTCAGTATTCAGTAAGTTTCAATGTGAAACTCTTCATCCTTTCAGAATCCATCAAGTATAAGCCCAGAACTATCAAACATTCCTTAGTTCCAGGATTATTCTTTGAACTTCCTCCAAGAACAGCATACTTCGTTAGGTAGAGCCAAAAATTGCTCATAGTCTTCCAAATGTGGTCTGTCCATTGCCTTATAAAGGCTCAGCAGTACATACTTGTTTTCATACTCGAGTCCTCTCATAAGGGTGTCAAAGGATACAGAGAGAATGCAGGAGAATGGGGTTGGGAGTGACAATAAAATAAGCCATGATGGAACGACAGAGCAGACTTGATTGACTGAATGACCCAATCCTTCTCCTATGTCTTATGGCTTAATATTGCATTTGTCTTCATTACTACTGACTCAGTTTACAATTAATCCTGAAGGATTCCTGATCTAGGCTTCCTAAATCCCTTTACATCTTCAATTCTACTGCCTTTTAGAAAATAATCTACAACTTTATTCTTTCTACCAAATTGCATAGCCCCACACTTTCCTATACTGGACTCCATCTGCCACTTCATTGGCTATTCTCTCAACCTTGATTGTGGCGAGGGTGCAGTGCAGACTGACCAGGATGTTGCCTGGGATGGAACATTTCAGTGACAGAGAGAGATCTCATCTCTGAGCTCCTCCTTGTGGTAGCCTGTTCTCTCATTTCTCTTCTGGAGTTTTCTTGCAGACAGCAGAGTGCTAACTCACTCGATCAAACTATGGACGGTGTAGTTCAAAAACAAAATTAAGATAAAATGAATAAGTAGAAGATGTAGAAAAACTGAAATGATTGACTAACTGGAAAATGTTGCCTGAGGAATCGTTGTTCACTGGCTCCATCTTTTCACAAAGGCAGGAGAATCCTCTCAGTAAGTAAAATGAAAAGCACTTAATCACTAGATGTTCCAGACCAGGAGAACCAGATTGTGACAAGACCACTACATCTGAGTGCCACAACGAGTCTATCATGAAACATAGACCCCCACCCCTTGCCTTCTCTGAATCAGCAGTTTGATCTATCTGATGGATCGATAAACACTCTGTCTGGAGCATTGTATCCAGCGTGTCCAAATGAGCCATGTCCCCGTGCAACAGAGAATGCAGCAATCCCACATTTCCCTCCAATTCAGAGAGTCTTGATCATAGGAACTCTATCTTGTTCTTCACTGATTGTACATTTACTAACAAGATGATGGATAGAGGAAGTTTTACACTCAGACGTTTTACTCTGGCTTAGAGTCCTCCACCTCATGCCTCACTTCCAGGTATGACAATTGACCATCATCCACTTCCGAATCAGAATCAGAACCAGGTTCATAATCACGGGCATGTGTCATGAACTTCGTTAACTTAGCAGCAGCATTACAATGCAATACATGATAATTTAGGAAAAAGATAAATAAATAAACAAACAGACAAACAGATCAATTAATTAAGTATGTATATTAAATAGATTAAAAATAGGTTCGAAACTAGAAATAACATATTAAAAAAGTGAGGCAGTGTTCATGTTGAGTGCCCATTTAGGAATGATATGACAGAGGAAAAGAAGCCATAAATGAGCTGTACCAAGTCCACCAGGTGCTTCAGGAGATCATAAATTGCTAGTTCAATCAGACAGTTCAAAAGTACATTACGTAAAGAGAACTTACAGGCTACGTATTGCAAATATTCAGTTGTTTTACAACAGCGGGATAGAAGGTTTCCTTGATCATGGTGGTATATGCTTTCAGGCTTTCATATCTGCCCACTGGGAGGGAGCAGAGAAGGGAGACTGTCTGGGGTGATTAGGCTCTTTGATTATGTTGGCAGAGTATAGACAGAGTCCTTGGAGGGGAGGCTGGTTTCCGCAAAGGACTGAGCTGTGGCAACATCTCTCTGCAGTTTCTTGTCATCTCAGGCTGTTGCTGTAGCAAGCTGTGAAGTACCTAGATAGGATGTTTGCGCTGGTGCATTGGTGAAGGTCAAGAAAGACCATTGACTTCATTGACTGATCATCCAGATAGGATGTTTTCTATGGTGCATTGGTGAGGGTCAAAAAAGACCATTGACTTCATTAGCCTGCTAGGCAAAATGTTTAAGGGGGTTTTTTTCATTCAGAGGATGGTGAGAGTGTGGAATGAGCTACCAGCAGAAGTTATGGATGTGGGTTTGATTTCAGCATTTAAGAGAAGTTTGGATAGGTACATAGATGGGAAGGGTATGGAGGGTTATGGGCCAGGTGCAGGTCGATGGGACTAGGTGGAATAATAATTTGGCACCGAATACGTTTTCAGTTTCTGTGCTGTAGTACTCTATGACTCCTGAGGAAGTAGAGGCTCTGGTATGCTTTTATGGCCGTGGCCAGACCAGGAGAGACCACACAAATACTGTGGCTCAGAGGCTGAGCATCCTGCAGTGGAAGTCTCACACCACTGTCACACAAATGTCATTTCACTATCTAGACGGCACAAGTCCTGTCTTCCATAGATGCTGTATGCAGAGGATGGAGGGATAGGGACCATGTGCACCAGAGGGGATTTGGTGTCATTCACCTCACTAGTTCAGCACAATGTTGTGGCTGGAGGGCCGGTTCCTGTTCTATGTCCCATGTTCCAAGTCAGAAGCTCCACTTGCCTGAATGAATCGAGGTCCTACAACTCTCAAAGCATGACAATGTCCAGAACACACCAGGTTATTAATTCACACCCTGTCTACCATTGTAAACATGCAGAATACACTTCTTACCTATTCTACTTACACACCACCCCCAAAACCTTGACATTTACCACCAAAAATGACAAGGACAGCAGGTGCAAGGACCTACCACCACCTGGATGTTCCCTATCATGACTTGGAAAGATATCACTGTTTCTTAATCGTCAGTTGATTTTAATCCTGGAGTTCTCTCCCCAACAGCACCGTAAGAGGGTTTTCACCAGACTTGATGGGCAGAGTGGCCTATTTCCAGTCTTCATGATCTCATGGTCTAACTTGTGTGTTGTCAGGGCAGTGATCCAATCAAAATGAGTCCTGTGCAGAGTCCGGTTGTCGGTGGCTATCAGCACCTGAAAGGATTCATTGGGAGACGCTCAGCCACATCTTTGTGATATACAGAAACTCACAGCCAAGACTTTGAACTGGACAGAGTGCAGAGGAGGTTCTCCAGCGTGTTGCCTCAGCTGGAGGTCTTCAGTGATGGGGAGAGATTGAATGAGCTGGTTATGTTTTTCCTGGAGCGAAGGAGACTGACTGCTAACCTGATTAAAGTACATGGGATTATGACAGGAATAACTAGGGGAGAAAATGAAAACCCATCTCTCCAAGCTGAGGTATTCAAAATAAGAAAGCAGAGGTTTAAATTGAGAGGTATCAGAGATAAAGTGGACCTAAAGGGAAAGATTTTTTAAACAGAGAGTGATTGGTATCTGGAACTCGTTGCTAGAGAAGGTGGGGGTGGAAGGAGCAGAAACATAAATAGCTTATGGTCCTAATGGAGTCAAATAGGGTTCATGTAGATGGGCTCGAAGGTTGGCATAGATATGGTGGGCTAAAGACCCATCCTTGCCCGTATTTGTCCCTTAACCAATATCACAAAAAAATGTAATCTGGTTATTGTAGCTGTTTACAGGAGGGAACTCGCTGTAGACAATCTGGCCTGCTGCGTTTACCAGCAACTTTGATGTGTGTTGCTTGAGACAATTTGGGTGTTGTGTTGAAAATGCAAAATAATCTGGAAACCAGAGCAAAAATAGAGAATGCCAGAAACACTCAGAAGTTCAAGCATCATCTGCTGAGGGAGAAACAGAGTCAATGTTTCAGGTGCAATCCATCGAAATTGAAAAGGGTGATGAATACAGAACTAAAGGTGTTACATTTGAACACATACACTATATGAAATAAGGAAGATGATTTTGTAGCACATTTAAGATTGGCAGGTATGATGTGGGCATCACTGAGTTGTGGCTGAAAGAAGGTCATAGTTGGGAGCTTAACATCCAAGGATACACTTGTATCAAAAGCACAGACAGGTAGGCAGAGGGGGTGGCATTGCTCTGTTGGTAAAAAATGAAATCAAATCATTAGAAAGACTGGAAGATGTAGAATCCTTGTGGGTAGAGTTAAGAAACTACAAGAGTTAAAAAAAATCCTGCTGAGTGTTATATACAAACCTCTGTACAGTAGCCGGGATGTGGGATACAAGTTACAATGGGGGGTAGAAAAGGCATGTAAAAAAGGCAATGTTACAACAATCATGGGGGATTTCAATATGCAGGTAGATTGAGCAATTCAGATTGGTGCTTGATCCTAAGAGAAAGAATTTGTAGAATGCCTACAAGATTGCTTTTTAGAACAGCATGAGGTTGAGCCCGCTGAGGAAAAGGCAATTCTGGATATGGTGTTGCATAATGATGTAGATTTGATTAGGAAGCTTAAGCTAAAGAAACCTTAGGTGACCGTAATGATAATGATAGAACCCACCCTGAAGTTTGAGAGGGAAAAGCTAAAATTAGACATGGAAATCATTTGAAAGATGTGCAGCTCAGGGGGTCAATGGTTGGGTTGAATTGTTCTCCGATCTTGCTAATTTACTTACAACTGTTTCTTCACCATGCGAAGAGTCATCATTAGTGCATTGCTGATCGTGATGTGTCCTCCGAATGCTTGGCCTTTATATACTTCTCAATCAGCTGATGGGACATCATTTCAGAAACTCAATTATGATGTGTGGAGGAAATCCCTTCACTGTATGGTGAGCTGTGGTATGGAATCTTGCCCTCATTGGCTCATAAATAGGATCAAAGTCTAAGTGTTTTTTTTTATATATAGAATTGTGTGTGGAAAACAAAACTTCTAGGAATTCTCTTGCATGTTGTATGTTCACTTGCATCATGAGTTTCACTGATGCCCAGCCAAATTTGTGTGCCTCTCGATCTTCATTGGTAGAGATGAGGGAGCAGAACATAAAATTTCAGCCATGCACAAGCCAACAGCAATGCTGAGGAGAGTACCTTGCAACCCAAAAGAACAAAACAAATTATTTGACAAGGTCAATGTGCTCTACAAAATCCAATGCAGGGACTGCAGCAGAAGAACGTCATATCAGGAGAACGGGCAAAGAAATGACAGATGGAATGTAGTGTAGAGAAGCGTATGGTTATGAACTTCAGTGAAAGGAATAAAGGTGTGGACTATTTCCCAGATGGGGAGTAAATTCAAGTTCAAGTTCAAGCTTAATTGTCATGTAACCATGCTTGAATACCCATGAATACAGCCAAACCAAATAGTGTTACTCCGGGGTCAAGGTGAAAATCACAGTACCAGCAGTCTTACACGGCACAAGGCACATATAGCACATATAAGATAACAGTAAAATACAATCGTACAAAAAAAATTGTCCAAGTCCCTGATTCCATAAATGTTGCTGTTGAACACAATGCAACTTGTTTTCTGCCGAGCAAACACTCGAGGGCAACACTGACTCCAGTGTGAATATTTACACCTCCAACACTCCAGTGGAGCACCCAACTCCTAAGCCTTCCCCTCGGAGGCTGCAAACAGGTGACACCACGGCCTGAGGCCGAGTCTTCGCCACAGCTGAGACCACACAGCTTCCCCACCATTCACCAATAAACCAATGAATTGATCAGAAATCAGAGGCAGCATTCCCTAAAGGTTTACTTGCAGGTTGGGTCTGTGGTGAGGAAGACAAATGCAAAGTCAGCAGTCATTTCGAGAAGACTAGAATGTAATGCTGAGGCTTGGTAGGGCATCGGTCAGATTGAACTGGAGTATTGTGAGCAGTTTCCGGATGCAGTATATCACCCAGCTGACTCACAGGTGAAGTCAGTGAAGTCATCTTTCCCTCCCCCCCCCCCCGCTTTCCGCAGGGATCACTCCCTACATGATTCCCTTGTCCATTCGTCCCCCCCCATCCCTCCCCACTGATCTCCCTCCTGGCACTTATCCTTGTAAGCGGAACAAGTGCTACACATGCCCTTACCCTTCCTCCCTCACTACCATTCAGGGCCCCAGACAGTCCCTCCAGGTGAGGCGACACTTCACCTGTGAGTCAGCTGGGTGATATACTGCGTCCGGTGCTCCCAATGTGGCCTTCTATATATTGGCGAGACCCGACGCAGACTGGGAGACCGCTTTGCTGAACACCTATGCTCTGTCCGCCAGAGAAAGCAGGATCTCCCAGTGGCCACACATTTTAATTCCACATCCCATTCCCATTCTGACATGTCTATCCACAGCCTTCTCTACTGTAAAGATGAAGCCACACTCAGGTTGGAGGAACAACACCTTATATTCCGTCTGGGTAGCCTCCAACCTGATGGAACGAACATTGACTTCTCCAACTTCCGCTAATGCCCCACCTCCTCCTCATACCCCATCCATTATTTATTTTTATACACACATTCTTTCTCCCTCTCTCCTTCTTCTCCCTCTGTGCCTCTGACTATACCCCTTGCCCATCCTCTGGGGTTCCCCCCCCCGTCTTTCTTCCCGGACCTCCTGTCCCATGATCCTCTCGTATCCCCTTTTGCCAATCACCTGTCCAGCTCTTGGTTCCATCCCTCCCCCTCCTGTCTTCTCCTATCATTTTGCATCTCCCCCTCCCCCTCCCACTTTCAAATCTCTTACTAACTCTTCCTTCAGTTAGTCCTGACGAAGGGTCTCGGCCTGAAACATCGACTGCGCCTCTTCCTATAGATGCTGCCTGACCTGCCGCGTTCTCCAGCAACTTTGATGTGCATTGCTGGAAGTTTGAGATTAGTGTTTTCTGTCTCCTAGATAAGCTACCAACCGCAGCTGATGAGCCCCAGCTGTCTGAAGTGACTGGTTTTAAGGCACCTGTAACCCAACTTTGTCCCTTCTCCTGTCAGTAGAAATGGTTCTACCAGGCTTAGAAGCCAAGCCACACCTGAAGGCCAGGAGCTGGAGTTGATTGTCAAAGGCTATACGAGGCGCACGCCATTAGGAGCATTTAATAGGTAGTGAAAGCTTGTTCCCATTACCACCTCTGGTTATGACAACCTTGAGGAACTGATGGGATTGAGTGGGATAATAAATAGCCGCGATGGAATAGTGGAGCAGTCTCAGTGACCTGTTTCTGCTCCTATGTCTTATGGTCTTAGTGTGTACAATCATAGATTGCATAGTATAAAAGATAGCCTTTGGCCCATTACTGATCAAAAAAATAATTCTTCTCCCTAATCTTACCTTCCAGCACTGTACCTTTTTCTCTGCGGGTCACTGCTTTTCAAACACATGTCCAAGAGTTCCCTATCTGTGATGAGAGAATCTGCTTCTTCTAATTTTCAGGAAAGAGAATTTATGTCACCTAACTAAATAAATGTACTATATCAACTTTAGTTAGGCTGCATATGGAGTATGGTTTGCAATTCTGGCCCTCCAGTACAGGAATGATGTTGAGAGAGTGTAGAAGATACTTTACAGGATGCTCCTGGATTAGAGGGCATGAGAGAGGACAAATTTCGGTTGTTTTTTTCTGCAGCAGCAAAAGCTGAAGGGAAATGCAATAGAACTCAACGGGATTATGAGAGGATAGATATATCATGCAGCCAGTCTTTTTCCCAAAGTACAAATAACAAACACATGTAAGGTGTGAGGAGCAAAGTTTAAAGGGATATTCAGCGCAAGTCTTTTTTTTAAAGCAAAAAGAGTGTCACGATCTTCTGATGAGCGGACCCAGTTGCAGAGTAAACTCAGGACTCTATATTGCTAATAGAAATTAAAAATAAAGGTTTGGAGAATAAGACAGAATAATCAAACTAAAAGCTCTCTGACTCAGGACTTGAGCACACACAACAGTGGTTCATATAGGACTGCGATGAGTACTAGTCCAGAATAGCCTTGAATAGAACACAAAACAGGAAACCCATGTGGGCCACCATCAAAAACTTAACACTTAAGAAGGGGAAAGATGAGGAAACCGTATTCACATAACAACCATCAGGAAAAACAGTGACAGCTTAATGACAAAAGTAGTCATCACACAACGCAAATAAATGACGTTCAGGCGGATAGAGACTACTTGGCACCCCTCACTGGTCCAAAGGGTTCATGACTAAGAGCAGTAGATGCCAGGAACAAGGTGCCAGAGGTAATGGTGAAACAGACATAAAAATAGTGTTTAAGAGATTGTTATTGACACACGGGTATGCAGGGAATGGAAGGATATTGATTATGTGCAGGGAGAAGGGATTCAGTTTAATCTGACATTGTGTTCAGTGCAGATACGGGTCTGTGTCTGTGCTGTACTGCTCTATGCGCCATGTAGATCTGTAATATTAATAATAAAACTGATCTCATTAGTGGCAGCTGCCAACTACTGGATTCTTTAAAAACCTACATAGTATTGTAAACTTATCTACCAGTCGCACTACCAGGTTCGGATATGGCCCAAGTGCGAAGTGAGAGACACTGAAGCAGGTCGATAGTTCACCAACTTTAATGCGAACGGTGTTAAAGGGAAAATAAACAATAAACGCTAGGCCAAACAGGGGAAACGAAGCCTACACTGTGGTTGAAAAGAAAATCCAAACGCTAAACGAATACCGCTAGTCTTCGAAGTCAGTTGACTCAAAAGTCCAATTTCTCAGGGAAGGCCAAAAGCAAACAGGCAGCGAAACGTTGCTGTGCTCTGTCCAAGTCTCAACAAGCACTACGACGACAAGTATGGAGTTAAGTACTATCACGATTAAATTATTAGCTGACACATGCAAATTCACAAGCACAATTGCTGTATCTACTGCGCTGACGATTCCGTGGTTGTGACAGGACCCCGTCTCCAGGCACAGCCCCTGATGCGCCACAGACCTGTGTCCGCTGGAAGTCCCGGATCAGCGACTGGTCCGAGATGTCCTTCGCCGGGTTCCCAGTACGTTCTTCTGGGCCATACCCTTCCCACTCCACAAGGTACTGGACCTTACCACGTACCCGGCGAGATGCCAGGAGATGCCGCACAGTATAGACAAGGGAACCATCTACCAGGCGGGGAGGTAAGGTGACTGGGGCCAGGGGAGAGGTAGTAACCAGCTTCAGCAGGGAAACATGGAATACTGGGTGAATCTTCAGTGATGCTGGTAGACGCAATCTATAGGACACCTTGTTGACAGCCTTTTCCACTACAAATGGTCCCACGTAGCGCGGTGCCAATTTCCTGTTCTTGACTTTCAGGGGGAAGATCCCTGGATGCCAACCAGACCTCCTTTCCTGGCTTGAATGGCCTTACCCGTTGACGGAGCCGATCAGCCTGCCGGGAATGCTGTTTCTGGGCGTGCAGCAGAGAAGCCCTGGCTCGTCTCCAGGTGCGCTTGTAGCGCTGGATCAGCTGTTCAGCAGCAGGAACTCCTACGTCGATCTCCTGATCAGGGAAGAGCAGGGGCTGGAATCCCTTCTGGCATTCAAAGGGAGACATACTGGTGAAGGACGAATGGAGGTTATTGTGGGCGACCTCTGCCCAAAACAATTGGGAGCTCCAGGATGTGGGGTTGGAAGAGGCAAGACAGTGCAGGGTTGTCTTCAACTCCTGGTTCACTCTCTCAGTCTGGCCATTAGATTGGGGGTGGAAGCCAGACAAGAGGCTGGTCGTGGCTCCTACAAGACAGCAGAAGGCCTTCCAAAAGCGGGAAGTGAACTGTGGTCCACAATCGGACACTATGTCTTGAGGAATGCCATGGAGCCTGAACACGTGTTGAACCACGAGTGTGGCAGCCTCATCAACTGCTGGGAGCTTGGGGAGGGCAATGAAGTGGGCAGCCTTGGAAAATAGATCCACAACGACCAAAATAGTGGTGTTTTCATTAGACGGGGCAGACCAGTGATGAAATCCACTGAGTGGTGGGACCAGGGGCAGTGGTTCACAGGCAGTGGACATAACAGACCCGCAGGATGCTGGCGTGATGTCTTGTTCCGAGTGCAGGTGAGACAGGCAGATACAAAGTCGTGGACATCCTGGGACACAGGTGGCCACCAAAATTACCTGTTTATAAACTCCTGAGTCCGTGAACTCCCAGGTGTCCAGCCAGGCGGGAGGAGTGACCCCATTCCAACACTTTGGAACACACCACAGCCGGGAGAAACAACCGGGCTTGAAGGAAGTTGAGTCTTTCAGCATCCTGAATATTGGAGAGATTCTTGTAATCTGTCCAGACAAGAATGGATGCTCTACACCTCCAGCCAGTGTCACCATTCCTCCAGGGCCTCCTTGACAGCCAGAAGCTCCCGGTTCCCAACGTCGTAATTCCTCTCGGCCGAGTCAAGCGACGGGAAAGAAAGGCACAAGGGTGCAGCCGGCTATCCGCAGACGAACTTTACTAGGGTCCATTTGAACACTGGATGGGGTAAGTATATAGCCCAAAAATGACACCTGGTCTTTATGGAATTTACATTTTTCAGGCTTGGCGTACAGGTTATTTTCCAGAAGGCATCTGAGTAGTCTCCGGACATGCTCCTGATGAGAGTGGGAATAGATAAGGATGTCACCTAAATACACGTGTCCTTGAGCACGTCGTTAACCAAGGCCTGGAATACGGTT
This sequence comes from Mobula hypostoma, assembly GCF_963921235.1. Taxonomy (NCBI): domain Eukaryota; kingdom Metazoa; phylum Chordata; class Chondrichthyes; order Myliobatiformes; family Myliobatidae; genus Mobula; species Mobula hypostoma. Next base: position 66,717,356 of record NC_086113.1, on the reverse strand, counting down.
GGCCAGACCTAAAGGCATCACCAGGTATTCATAGTGGCCATTAGAGGTGCTGAAAGCCGTTTTCCACTCATCCCCTTCTCTTATGCGAATCTGATTGTAAGCATTGCGCAGATCAATTTTGGAAAATATGTTGCTCCCTGGAGATGTTCAAACGCAGACACCAGCGAGGGAAGAGGGTAGTGGTTCTTCACAGTGATGTTGTTCAGGGTCCGATAATCGATGCAGGGATGGAGCTTGCCATCTTTCTTGCTCACAAAAAAGAAGCCCGCTCCTGCCGCCGAGGTTGACGGACGGATAAACCCCATGCTCAATGCCTCCTTAATGTATTCCTCCATGGCCACCGTTTCAGGCCGAGAGAGGGAAAGGAGCTGGCCCTGGGGAGGTCTATGGCACAGCCGTATGGCCGATGTGGGGGCAGGGTGGTGGCCTTTCTTTCACTGAAAACCTCAAGGAGATCCGCATATTCAGCCGGAATCCTAGACAGGTCCACATCCTTAGCTGACACAGGAGGGATTCATGGAATGGAGCTTGAGCTGGACCCAGACAGGTAGACAGGCATGACGGTCCCCACTCTTGGAGTACCTTTAGAGACCAATCGATCCGTGGGTTATGTCAGGATAACCAGGGGAGACTGAGTACCAGGAGCAGTTCAGGTGAATTAACCAGATAAAAAGATATTTCTTCATGGTGGTTGCCTTCGAGCACCAGTTGGAGGGGTTGGGTGGAAAGGTGGATCTCGCAGGCTCCCAGAGGTTGACCATCCAGTGCCTTGACGTTGATCTTTTCTCTTAATTCCTGAGTTGGAACTCCCCATCCTTGAGCGAGAGAGGTGGCCGTAAGATTCCCAGCTGCACCAGAGTCAATAAATGCCTTAAGTTCATGGGTCTGGACCTCCATGACAAGGAAGCTGCGAGCATTACAGAATCAGGGGAAGCTGACTGAAGAGGCTTCCCCTCCCTGCTGACAGGTTTTCTCTTTTACTGTAACATGCCACCCGGAAGTGTCCTGGATCACCACAGAAGAGGCAGGAACCTGTTCTCCAGCGCTGCTCTCATTCCTCCTGAGACTGGCGCATGTGCCCCACTTGCATAGGCTCCTCCATGGGCTGGGTGCTGGGTGGTGAGGGAGGGGAGAAGCTGCTGAATTGAGCTGGCGAGAACGTCAATGGCTGTCGGCTGATACTGGCTGTTCACAGTAAGTTTGTGGATGGCAGCCGTGAGTGTGGATATTGCAGACACCTGAGTCTGGTTGTCTGTGGTGAGCTGTTGAACAGTTGTGGCTCGGGATGATACCTGTTCCTCCAAGTGATACTGGGCTTGGCGGCACGAGGTTATCTGCCTCATTGCCTCCGTAGCTTCACTGAGAACAGATTTCATTGCCTGTATGTTGTCTCCTACCTGACCAATGAACCTCACGGCCTAGGTCAGCTGCTCTCTCTCTGCTGGGTCCATCTTTGTGTATTCGAGACTTGCTGTTACCAGGTTCGGATATGGCCCAAGTGTGGAGTGAGAGAGAGTGAAGCAGGTCAATAGTTCACAAAACTTTAATGCGAACAGTGTTAAAGGGAAAATAAACAACAAACGTTAGGCCAAATAGGGCAGTGGTCCCCAACCTCCGAGCCGTGGACTGACACTGGGCCGCGAAGCATGCAGGGGTGCAGCGGTGGCCGGAACGCACCCAGCACATCTTTAAGAAAAAAGCTGAAATAAACAAGCTAATTAATTAGGTGCCACCCGGCACGTAAATGTCGGCCCAGATCAGAGGCGATTGCTGATTTCGCTTGCTGTACGCGATGTTCACTCCTCTTTCTAGGGCGCTGGAGCCTTTAGCTGTTCCATTATTTAGTCAATTTAAACGCCAGCCCAGACAGGCTGAAAAGACAGGGCTGTTAGGATCGAGGTGACATGTTGAACCTACACAAACTTCTAATAAAGTATAGGCGCTGCCGTGCTTTCTTTGTAATGACAGTTACGTGCTGGTCCCAGGACAGATCCTCTGACACTTTTCAGAGAGAGAAACGTCAATCCTTAATACCGAAGAATTTAAAGTTATTGACCCTCTCCACCTCAGTTTCTTTAATGAGGATTGGCTTCTGGGAGGTACCTAATTAATTAGCTTGTTTATTTTGGCTTTTTCCTTAAAGATGTGCTGGGTGCGCTGCGCTCCAGCTACCGCTGCACCCCTGCATGCTCCGCGGCCCGGATGTTGGGGACTGCTGAAACAGGGCCGTTAACTAAAACTCTCAAATGGGAAACCGAGTCTGAAAAGGAAAGTCTAAACATTAAACGAAGGCCAAAAGCAAACGGGCAGTAAAGCGATGCTGTGCTCTGTCCAAGTCTCGACAAGCACTATGACAACAAATATGCAGTTAAGTGCTATCAAGATTAAATAATTAGCTGACACGTGCAAATTTACAAGCACAATTGCCGTATCTACCTCACTGCCGAATCCGTGGTTGCGACACTACCAGACTCTTAGTGTAAGTTTTATCCCCTTCTGATCTCACTACCAATTACTTCAAATCAATGTCCCAGTTCAAGTTCTAGTTTAAATGTCATTCAAACATAGACATTTATACAGCTAAACAAAACAGCGTTCCTCCAGTGCCAAGGTACAAAATACAGTGCATACAGTCACACATGGCACATATAGTTACAATAGCACACACCGTCATAGAAAAATAACATTAGCACAAGTTCCTAAGTGGCGTGACCTGAAGATTGATGGTGCAAGAGATGTTGTCCTGGAGCCAGGTTTCTGCATGAACAAGTATGCAGCAGTTCCTCATCTCATGCTGGTTCAGCAGATAAAGGCAAAATAGCTTTGTCTTGCACTGGGTCAGCCACAGGCAATCCAGCTTCTCTTCCTGGGAATGAACATAGGAGAGACGCACCAACCGGAGGGGCCAACCCCAACCAGGCATGGATGATACTTCTAATACGCCTGCCACACCTCTGTTCTTTCCCACATCACTCAGTTCGATCCCACAGTGCCTCCAGACAGCTAAGTGTTGCACCTCCTCTCCATCTCCATTCAGAGCCTCAAATAGGTGAGGCATCACTTCAGTTGTGAATGGAAAGAGTACAGGGAGCTGCCCAGATTCGAACTCGAGACCATTTGCCTCCAAGTCTGATCCTGATGCCACCACACCATCGGTCAGTTAGAGGTTATTGAGAACGGCCAAATAACCTACCAATCTATGTGCCTTTGGGATGTGGGAAGAAAATAGAACAAAGAATATGCAAATTCCACACAGGCAGCCCCCGATGTCTGTATCAAATCTGGGTCAGTGGAGTTGTGAAGCAGCAGCGCTAGGCACACTTCATCTTTCTAGGTGCTTGAACGTCAATACTAGTCTCGAGTTTTAACTTCAAATGACACGTCCTTCTCATTACTGCCACTGGGGAGGTCATACGGGGCCTTATGACCCTGTACAGGGTACAGGGAGTGAAGTTTAAAAGGGGAAAGTTTTGTGGGAACTCGGCTATAACTGGGTCACCAGTTATGAGTTGGAGAGCTCCGAGAGAGGAGGTGACACACAGGTCCGGGAGTGAAGTTTAAAAGGGGAAAGCTTTGCAGTAACTCGGCTGTAACCGGAGCACCAATCGTGAGTTGGAGAGCAGAGAAGGTTCAGGCATAAAAGGGAGACATTGCCTAACGGAGTGGTCATCAAAGGAGTGGTCTGAGGCAGAGTAGGAGGGCTTTGGCTCATTCGGGCTTCGGCGAGTTAGGTGGACTTCATTTTCTTTTCTTGCAATTTTTTTGGAGGAATAGAGAGCATATTCGTAGGGTTAGTACTTTGCTCTGAGTGTCAGATGTGGGAATCCTGGGAATCTTCCAGCCTCCCAGATGGCCACATCTGCACCAGGTGCACGGAGATACAGCTTCTGAGAGACCATGTTAGGGATCTGGAGCTGCGGCTCGATGACCTACAACTTATTCGGAAAAGTGAGCAGGAGATAGAGAGGAGCTACAGGGAGTTGGTCACCTCGAGGCTGCAGGAGTTAGATAAGTGGGTGACGGTCAGGGAAGAGATAGGAAGAGCTCAGATAGTACAGAACACCCCTGTGGCCATCCCCCTCTCAGTAATCGTTAGCTCGTTTTGGATGCTGTTGAGGGGGATGACTTGACAGAGGATGACCACAGCGATTGGATCTCTGGCACTGAGCCTGGTTCCATGGTGCAGAAGGGAGAAAAGAAGATGAGGAATGCAGTAGTCCTAGGGGATTCCATAGAAGGGGAACAGACAGGAGGTTCTGTCAGCCTGACAGAGATACCCACATGGTGTGTTGCCTCCCACGTGCCAGAGTACAGGATGTCATGGATCAGGTGCAGAGAATTTGGAAAGGAGAGAGTGAACAGCCAGAAGTCTTGGTACTCATTGGTACCTGTTGTGTATGTGGCCTGGTTACACAAAAATGCTGGAGACGGGAGCTAAGGTTCATGGTTCTTTACTGGCAGAAACTGAACTCGGCACACACATACAGATCAATAGCCGCCCAATAGCACATGCAATGACGTGTTACTAAAACATAAAATAATCCCTTATTATAAATGTAAGCTATACGGTACACTCCTCCCCTTTTATTTTAATAGTGTATCAACTTTTTTTTAACTGGGGCATTATGCTAAACAAATATGTTTGCCCTTAACATACAAACGCCTACCATCTGTTTACTTAGCAACTTAGTAATATTAAATTGCAACAAAGTAACATAATAATATCAAATTATAACAAGCCATTTTTTTTACTTTTGGTCTAAGACCCATTTATAACTCAAATCTCTGGGGGGGGTAGGGTCTTCTAGATTGTCCGGCACTGAAGCAAATAGGTCTTCACTCTATTGTCTGGGATAAGTTGAACAATCCACAAATTGGCAGGTTCCAGCCATAAAGCGTGGTCACCTCCATCTTGTAAAGATGATGAAAGCAAAGTGAAATCCGTGAAAATGATCATTATTCTTAAAAATATGTACCATCATCAAAACTGATCTGGCATTGGAAAGTGTCTTCAAATAGTGTGTTCTTCAGTTTGTCAATAAACTTGTTTGTTTTAATACAGATTTCCATATAAAAGTCATGAACAGTTGACCTCTGAGCATAGGGAGTTAAGAAGATGTGCGCCTCCAACTTGGTAAGAGTTCTAGGCAGCAGATCGCCTCTGTATAATGAAGACTCCTCCATGCAGCTGTCCTAGATATATAATGCATCTTTGTGCTATCACTTGTCTTCCTTACCCATATCTCATTTGTTTCAAATGATCTAATTACACAGCCAATCTTCGTATTCTTCTTAGATTCCAAGTAGGTAACCTGACCTTTATGATACCATCTCTTATTGTAATATAGCTTTCTATCTTCTATTCATGCTTCATATCTTTGTACTGGAGGTTTTCTTCATCACTGGAACAATAGGCATGGCCCATTCACTCCAATCCACCTTTGACAGGACCCCAGTCTGTTCCAGATTTTTCAGCTCTGCCTCTACTGTAGGATGGATTGCATATGGCACAGGTCTGGCATTGTGAAATTTTGGACATGCATGTCCCTCAATCTTAATCCTTGTCTTCATGCCCTGAAGTGTTCCTATTCCTTTCATGAATACTTCCTCAAAGTCAGCAAGTACTTGTGACAGTCTCTCAGACGTAGCCTTGCTGCCTTCCTTTACTGACACATCTAGTGCCTTGATAGTGTGCCAATCCAACTGGATTTTCCTGAGCCATTCACGTGATCCTCCATTTTTCAGTACATAGAGCTTCAGTTGCTGTGTTTTATCTCTGTAGGTCACTGTCACTTTAATTTTGCCTTCGGGATGCACTTTCTGTCCTGTGTAAGTCTTTAGCAGAAATTTTGTTTGTTTCAGAAGTATGTGCGAAAACAGTCGTTTGTAGTCATGTACAGTGATCACTGTTAAAGTAGAGCCTGTGTCCAACTCCATTTTCAGTCTCACGCCCGCCACTTGTGGAGTGATCCATATTACTGTATTACTGTTCAATCATCTGTCTCTTTCATGTTGTGAAGTTGCCAACAAGACAATTCACTTTCATCTGAGTCATTTTCATCAGAACTGCTTTCATCAGAAATGCCTTCTTTCATTTTGTGTACCTTGTTGTGTTTTCCTTTCTGGAGTTTGTTGTTTCTCTGTATTTTGCCCTTTTTCTGCTGCTGACTAGCTTTGCATACTCTGGCAATGTGGCCCTGTTTGCCAGTTTCTGCATTCTTTGTCTTTAAACCAACAGTCATCCAGGTCATGTGACCTGGTCCCACAAGGATAACATTTCTGTCCTTCATTCCTGTTCAGTGACATTTTACTTGTGGCAAATTCCAGAGATTTTTGTTGTATCTCAGAAGCAGCCCGTGCTGCTGTTTCCGTTGATGTTGCAATGTTTAGCGCTTTCTCGAATGTAAGGTCTCTTTCACACAGAAGCTTCTTCTGGATGGTTTCACAGTGCATGCCACACACTAACCTGTGCCTCAATGCGTCCAATAGACCAGCTCCAAATTGACACTGTTCTGATAATTTGTGCAATTCAGCACAATATTCAGAAATGCTTTCATTTTTGCTCTGATTCTGTTTGTGAAATTTAAATCTTTCAGCAATGACCAGTGGTTTGGGGTTTAAATGTTGTTGGAGAGTGTCTACTATTTGCTTGATTGTTTTGTCAGCTGGCTTTTCAGGGGTTAACAAGCTCCGTAGCAGGCCGTATGTTTTTGTTCCCGTAATACTGAATAAGACGCTGGCTGTCTTTTCATCATTAACACCGCTAGCCTTACAAGATAACTCCACTCTCTCAATGTAAGTTGCCCAGTCTTCAATGCCACTATTAAATGCTGTAATGGTTCCAATCATCGCCATCTTTGCTATGTTAATTAAGCCCCGTTCTCCCCTTATTTTCCTTTTTGACTCATGTGTCCTTTTTGCTAGCGCCACAAGCGCACTCCGTCTAGGCGTGTATGTCGCCCTTTTTATCTTCCTTCTGGGGCAGGCAGACCCTCAGCCCCTGGGGGTCAGAGCCGGCTGTGGTCTTGCCTGGACGTGCTGCGGCTCCGACTGCATCTCTTGGTCTCCCAACATTCCCGACCCCGGCTGTGCTCCCGCTTCCTTTCAGACTCATGGCCTCGCTCTGCCTCCTTCTCCCGCTCCTTGGCTTGTTCCTTGCACTCTTCTTCCAAGTGTCGTTATCAATTAAAACACGGTGTTCCGATATGATGTAGGTTCATTAACCTCGTCGCCAATTTGTTGTGTATGTGGCCTGGTTACACAACAATACTATTAATAAAAATGCTGGAGACGGGAGCTAAGGTTCATGGTTCTCTACTGGCAGAAACCGAACTCGGCACACACATACAGATCAATATGCACCTAATAGCGCATGCAATGATATGTTACTAAAACATAAAGTAGTCCCTTATTATAATGTAGGCTATACGGTACAGTACCAATGATATGCGTAAAAAAGGGGAGGAGGTCCTGAAGAGAGAATTCAGGAGTTGGGTAGGAAGCTGAAAAGCAGGACCTCCAGGATAGTAACCTCAGTATTGTGGCTTGTGCCACGTGCTAATGAGCGCAAGAATAGCATGATCAGGCATATTAATGTGTGGGTGAGAGACTGGTGTAGGGGGCAGGGCTTCAGGTTCCTGGATCACTGGGACATCTTCTGTGGGAGGTACGACCTGTACAAAAAGGACAGGTTACACCTGAACCCAAAGGGGTCCAATATCCTAGCAGGCAGGTTTAATAGAGCTGTTAAGGACGGTTTAAACTAATTTGGCAGAGGGATGGGACTGGAGTGATAGGGCTGACAAATGGAAAAACAGATATAAATCAAAGCTAGCGTGCAACAGAGATTATAGAAAGAACAGGCAGATGAGGCTTAATCACAGACAGTGGCATGAGTTACAGGGCAATAGAGACGTGGTGAAGTTAAAACAGAGAAAGCAACAAATATTGGCCAGAAAATGTTATATTTGAATGCACACAGCATAAGAAATAAAAGGTGGGAGGAGAAGATGGCAGCACACCACGCGTGCGCAGCTCTCCGGTGAAAAATTATGTCGTATCTGTTAAACAGGGGCCGTGGACAATTTCTGATTTGATGGAGATAGACGTGAAAGCACAGAGGAACATCTGGAGAAATTTCTCAAATGCCCATCCACTGCTGTCATTACTGTGTGGTTGGGAATCTTTCAGAGGGTAGGCCTCAAAATCCCCGGCCTTGCCTGCTTTTGGTGACTGAGAAAGAGGTCGAATCGTTCGGACAGAGATGGCGCTCAGTACTCAGTGTCGGAGAGCTGATCAGAGCTCGAAGTTTTCGGATGACTCAGAGTCAGACCGTGGTCAGGTATGGCAGGGAGAGTTTTTCTTCCTTCTCCCGTCTGCGTGAGATGTGGGACATTTGAGAAACTTTGAATTTTACTGTGCTCACGGACTTCATCAAGTTATGGTATTGTTACACTGTTTGTAACTATATGTTATAATTATGTGGTTTTGTCAGTTTTTTCAGTCTCGGTTTGTCCTGTGTTTTTATGATATCACACCGGAGGAAATAATGTATCATTTCTTAATACATGCATTACTAAATGACAATAAAAGGGGACCACGTGTCTTCATAATCTGAAAAAAGAATGGACAATCTTGAAATTCAGCTACAGGTTGGCAAGCATGACGTTGTGGCCATCTCTGAAACTTGGCTAAAGGATGGCTGCCATTGGGAGCTGAACATCCAAGGATATACGGTGTGTCGGAAAGATAGGTCAGTAGGCAAAGTGGGTGGTGTGGACCTGCGTATAAGAAATAATATTAAATCATTAGAAAGGGATGACATAGGATCAGAAAGTGTAGAGTCTCTATGGGTTGAGTTAAGAAATGACAAGAGTAAAAGGACCCTAATGGCATTTGTATACAGGCCTCCAAATAGCAGCCGGGATGTGGATTACAAATTAGAGCAGGAGATAGAAAAGGCGTGTCAGAAGGGCAATGTCATGATAATGGTTGGGGATTTTAACGTGAAAGTTGGAAAGCCAGGCCAGTACTAGACCTTAAAAGAGAGAATTTGTAGAAAGTCCAAGGGATGGCCTTTTAGAACAGCTTGTTGTTGAGCCCGCTAAGTGATCGGCTGTTCTGGACTGGGTGTTATGCAATGATCCGGAGGTGATAAGAGAGCTTAAGGTTAAGGAACCCTAAGGGAACAGTGATCATAATATGATCGAGTTCACTTTGAAATTTGAGAGGGAGAAACTGAATTCCAATGTGTCAGTATTTCAGTGGAATAAAGGAAATTACAATGGCATGAGAGGGAAATTGGCCAAGGTTGACTGGAAAGAGACACTTGTAGGAAGAACAGCAGAGCAGCAATGGCTGGAATTACTGCAAAAAATGAGGGACGTGCAGGACAGATATATTCCAAATAAGAAGAAATTCTTGAATGGAAGAAGGACACTACCGTGGCTGACAGGTGAAGTCAGAGCCAAAGTAAAAGCAAAAGAGAGGGCATATAAGGAAGCCAAAGCTAGTGGAAGATAGAGGATTGGGAAATTTTGAAAACTTGCAGGAAGAAACAAAGAAAGTCATTCGGAAGGAAAAGATTAATTATGAGAAGAAGCTAGTGACTAATATCAAAGAAGATACTAAAAGCATTTTTAAGTATATAAATAATAAAAGAGAGTTGAGGGTAGATATAGGACCAATAGAAAATGATGCTGGAGATATTGTAATGAGAGATGCAGAGATGGCAGAGGAACTGAATGGTATTTTGCATCTGTCTTCACAGTGGAAGACATCTGCAGTATATCGGACATTTAAGAGTGTCAGAGAAGTGAAGTATGTGCAGTGAAAATCGCAACTGAGAAGGTGCTCAGGAAGCTTAATGGTCTGAGGGTGGATAAATCTCCTGGACCTGACGGAATGCACCCTCAGGTTCTAAAGGAGGTAGCTGGAGAGATTGCGGAGGCATTAACGATGATCTTTCAAGAATCAATAGATTCTGGCATTGTACCGAATGACTGAAAAATTGCAAATGTTACTCCGCTATTTAAGAATGCTGGGAGGCAACAGAAAGGAAACTATAGACTTGTTAGCCTGACATCAGTGGTTGGGAAGTTGCTGGAATCGATTGCTAGGGATGAGATTACAGAATACCTGATAGGCCAAGATAGGCCAAAGCCAGCATGTTTTCCTGAAAGGAAAATCCTACCTGACTAACCTACTGCAATTTTTTGAGGAAATTACAAGCAGGGTAAAGAAAGGAGATGCAGTAGATGTGGTGTACTTGGATTTTCAGAAGACCTTTGACAGGGTGCCACACGTGAGGCTGCTTAGCAAGATAAGATCCCATGGAATTACAGGGGAGTTACTAGCATGGGTGGAGCATTGGCTGGTTGGCAGAAAACAGAGAGTGGGAATAAAGGGATCCTATTCTGGCTGGCTGCCAGTTACCAGTGGAGATCTACAGCTGTTGGTGTTGGGACTGCTGCTTTTTACAATGTATGCCAATGACTTGGACTATGGGGTTAACGGATTTGTGGCTAAATTTGCCGCTGATTCAAAGGTAGGTGGAGGAGTGGGTAGTGTTGAGGAAACAGAGAGCCTGCAGAGAGACTTAGATAGTTTAGGTGAATGGGCAAAGAAGTGGCAAATGAAATACAATGTTGGAAAGTGTATGGCCATGCACTTTGGTGGAAGAAATAAACAGGCAGACTATTATTTATATAGGGAGAGAATTCAAAATGCAGAGTTGCAAAGGGACTTGGGAGTCCTTGTGCAAGATACCCTAAAGGTTAACCTCCAGGTTGAGTCCATTGTGAAGAAGGCAAATGCAATGTTGGCATTCATTTCTAGAGGTATAGAATTTAAGAGCAGGGATGTGATGTTGAGGCTCTACGAGGCACTCGTGAGACCACACTTGGAGTATTGTGTGCAGTTTTGGGTTCCTTATTTTAGAAAGGATATACTGACATTGGAGAGGGTTCAGGGAAGATTCATGAGAATGATTCCAGGAATGAAAGGGTTACCGAATGAGGAACGTCTGGCAGCTCTTGGGCTGTATTCCCTGGAGTTCAGGAGAATGAGTGGGGATCTCATAGAAACATTCTGAATGTTAAAATGCCTGAACAGATTAGATATAGCAAAGTTATTTCCCATGATAGGGAGTCCAGGACAAGAGGGCACGATTTCAGGATTGGAGGATGTCCATTTACAACAGAGCTGCGGAGAAATTACTTTCGACAGAGGGTGGTAAATCTGTGGAATTTGTTGCCACGAGTGGCTGTGGAGGTCAAGTCACTTGGTGTATTTAAGGAAGGATAGATAGGTTCTTGATTAGACAGGGCATCAAGGGATATGGGGAGTAGACAAAGGAGTGGGGATGACTGGAGTAATTGGAACAGCCCATAATTGAATGGTGGGGCAGACTCGATGGGCCAAATGGACTACTTCTGCTCCTGTACCTTATGGTCTTATCTTATGGACCCACACTCAATGGTTTAGGAACATCTTCTTCAGCTCCACCATTATATTTCGGAATGGTCAATAAAACCGGGAGCATTACCTCACTTTATTTGTGTGTTTATTATTGTAATTTATAGTAATTCTTATGCCTCATACAGTACTGCAGCCATGACATGTGTCAGTAATAATAAACATGATTCTTATTCTGTCAGTAGAACTTCCAACGCATCAATACACAAGAGGTTCTGCAGATGCGGGAAATCCAGAGCAATACACAAAATGCTGGAGGAACTCAGCAGATCAGGCAGCATCTAAAGAAGGGATTGAATGGTTGACGCTTTGAGCTGAGACCCTTCACCAGGACCTCTTCATAGGTAAACACCCAACGAAGGGTCTCAGCCTGAAACATCAACAGTTTATTCATTTCCATAGGAATACATGACCTGTTGAGTTCTCCAGTATTTTGTGCGTATCTCCAGTCCTTCTTTTATGTACTCCAGACCTCAGCATCTGTAATTTCCTGTGTCTCCTGATGGTTTTTGGAATTTGATTCTCAGTTAATCAAAAAAAGAATTTAGTTTTTATCTGTATGATTCTCTGGTCCGCTGAGTTCACACAGCTTTCTGTACATTCTTTCAGATTCCAGAATCTAGCAGGATCTTTAGTCTACATTAATTTTGCTTCTCAAACTTTCTTTTCTCTCTCAGCTGAAGCAACTTGATCAGCTATTCATTTGTGACATCTTCCTTTGCCAGGTGCTGGAGACTAAAGGGTACGATGAGTCAGGAGACTGTACCATATCACCCCCATGAAATGCAGAGATCCTCTCCTTAGTCATATCAACCATGTCCTTCTCGCTGACACTTGTGGAAGAATGATCATGTCGACATTTTATTTGCAGCAAACTTTGCAAAAGAGAAGGAATTATAGACTATCTTGGTTTTCAGGCTGTGTACAATTTGCCAGCAAAGCTGGTGTGCATTTGTCTTATCGAGTTCCTGTGATTACCACCATCTGGTCATTAAGTAATGGTTCTGTTAATTCGTCTTTGGGGACTTCTGGCCATTATCTGTTGCATTAGTCCACCTGATCACATAGCTCATCCTATGCAAAGCAGTGAGTGTGCAGGTTTTAAATGAGCACAGGCTGCTGGGCATCAATGATTTTGGGGATGGTAGCTGGTTTATTGAAATACAACCAAATTCAAATTTAATTCAGATCAAAGGTGGTGAATGCAGGAGTGTCCAGCCTCATCTCCTACCCCTTTGTAAATATTTTCAACCAAAACCTTTGAACATCCTTGGATTAGGCTTAAAAACAACAGTGCAAATGAAAAAAACAAAGATGGGTGGCAGCTCATAAAGCAAGAAATACAACCAACTTCTTTACTAATGTCAGGTTTTCTGCGGTAAACTATCACCACAAACAATGAAGAGGCGAGTGAAGGTGAGGCTGACACAAAGGTCGAGGCTTGTGGGTGTGATGCGAGGTTGGAACAAGGTCGAGGCATGTTGGAGACAGAGTTAGGGTCAGAAACGATGCTGGAGTGAACGGACTGGAGAGAAGTCAGAGTGGAAGAGTGTTGGAGCCCGTCCACCTAAACCGAGGGTGAGGTTGGATCAGTCTAAGCATGGGGCTGATTTGGAAAGCTCGGTTACAGCCAGACGTTGTGGTGGGGTCCAGGCCCACAGGGTACTGCTGCAACAGGGTCTGGGTCCTAGTGTGGGGGAATGGCCCAGTGTCTGGACAATTCAAACGCCAGGCCAGATGGACTGAAAAGGCAGGGTACTGGGATTGGGGGTGAGGGTCGGGCCATTTCTGCTCAGAGCTCCGCGAGGTTTACTCTGCCGAGGCTGACGCTGTGACCTGCTCCGGCTGCTCTGGGCTTCATGCGACAATTTTCCCTACTGTGTGATGTAGCGATGCAGAGGCTGTGTCCTGCCTGAGCTGCTCCTGGCTTGTGCCTGCGAGCTTCACAACGATTTGCCCCATTGCGTCACGAATGGAGACTGAGGACCTGCTCCGGGAACGAGTCTATGGACTCACTTTCATTGCGAATACTGTTGCTTCCTCTTATTGTTTGCATGAATTGTGCTTTCCTTTCTACCCCTGTGCATTGGGTGTTGGTTTTGTTTTTTACTGGATTCTTTCGGGTTTCTTGCTTTGCCCTGCCTGTAAGCAGACAAATCTCAAGGTTGTATAATTTAGACGTGCTTTAATAATAAATGTACATTGAACTTTGAAATTCTCATCCGATTAACCAGTGGATTAAGAAACAAACAGCATTTCTGGTCAATGACCTGTCTTCATTCCGGTGAAAGGTCACCAAGCTGACCATTACAGTCTTACTGGACTCATCAAACAGTTCAGCAAACCAGGTCATCAGTAGTCCAGTGTTGTCTGCCTTTACTTCACTTTTTTCGGCTTTGAAAGGTTGACACAATATTGTGGCTGAGTGGCCTGTACAGCACTGTGCTGTAGTGCTGTATGTTTTAAATTCTATTTTCAGCATTCACATTTTCCTTTGTTAATGGCTGATAACAATTCAATCTCACCCACTTTCACTCCTCCAGAACACCCTAGAAACATTATTTGTTGTTCTCTCACCTCACTGTTTAGTTTCTCCTGTCTCCACCATGCTTCACGCCTTCTCGTCTGTTCTTTGTTCCCTCTCCTTTCCCTTCCAATGTCTAGTAAAATTCCTGTAGTCAGCACAGAAAGATTGTCCAGACACAGGGTGTAATGGTGTACCGATTGTCCAGACATAGGATGTAATGGTGTAGGACAGACAGGTTGTCCAGACACAGGATGTAATGGTGTAGGACAGACAGGTTGTCCAGACACAGGATGTGATGGTGTAGGGCAGACAGATTGACCAGACACAGGGTGTGATGGTGTAAGGCAGACAGATTGACCAGACACAGGGTGTAATGGTGTAGGGCAGACAGATTGACCAGACACAGGGTGTAATGGTGTAGGGCAGACAGATTGTCCAGACACAGGGTGTGATGGTGTAAGGCAGATAGATTGACCAGACACAGGGTGTGATGGTGTAAGGCAGATAGATTGACCAGACACAGGGTGTAATGGTGTAGGACAGACAGGTTGTCCAGACACAGGGTGTGATGGTGTAAGACAGATAGATTGACCAGACACAGGGTGTGATGGTGTAAGGCAGATAGATTGACCAGACACAGGGTGTAATGGTGTAGGGCAGACAGATTGTCCAGACACAGGGTGTAATGGTGTAGGGCAGACAGATTGTCCAGACACAGGGTGTAATGGTGTAGGGCAGACAGATTGTCCAGACACAGGGTGTAATGGTGTAGGGCAGACAGATTGTCCAGACACAGTGCCTAAGAAGAATAATGTGAACTGCCTGAATGATTATCGCCCGGTTGCACTCATACCTACAGTGATGAAAGGCTTTGAGAGGCTGGTCATGACTAGGCTGAACTCCCACCTCAGCAAGGACTTGGATCCATCGCAATTTGCCTATCACCGCAATAGGTCAATGGCAGATGAAATCCCGGTGGCTCCTTCCATGGCTTTAGTCCACCTGGACAACACAAACACCTACATCAGGATGCTGTTCATTTACTATAGCTCAGCATTTAACACCATCATTCCCACAATCCTGATTGAGAAGTTGCAGAACCTGGGCCTCTGTACCTCCCTCTGCAATTGGATCCTCGACCTCCTAACCGGAAGACCACAGTCTGTGTGGATTGGTGATAACATCTCCTCCTCGCTGACGATCAACACTGGCGCACCTCAGGGGTGTGTGCTTAGTCCACTGTTCTACTCTGTCTATACACATGACTGTGTGGCTAAGCATAGCTCAAATACCATCTATAAATTTGTTGATGATAGAACTATTGTTGGTAGAATCTCAGGTGGTGATGAGAGGGTGTACAGGAGTGAGATATGCCAACTAGTGGAGTGGTGTCGCAGCAACAACCTGGCACTCAATGTCAGTGAGACGAAAGAGCTGATTGTGGACTTCAGGAAGGGTTAGACAAAGGAACACATACCAATCCTCATAGAGGGATCAGAAGTGGAGAGAGTGAGCAGTTCCTGGGTGTCAAGATCTCTGAGGATCTAACCTAGTCCCAGCATACCGATGCAGTTATAAAGAAGGCAAGACAACGACTATACCACATTAGGAGTTTGAAGAGATTTGGTATGTCAACAAATACACTCAAAAACTTCTTTAGATGTACCATGGAGAGCATTCTGACAGGCTGCATCACTGTCTGGTATGGAGGGGCTACTGCACAGGACTGAAAGAAGCTGCAGAAGGTTATAAATTTAGTTGGCTCCATCTTGGGTACTAGCCCAGGACATCTTCAAGGAGCAGTGTCTAATTAAGGACCTCCAGCACTCAGGGCATGCCTTTGTCTCACTGTTACCATCAGGTAGGAGATACAGAAGCCTGAAGGCACACACTCAGCGATTCAGGAACAGTTTCTTCCCCTCTGCCATCCAATTCCTAAATGGTCATTAAACCCTTGGAGACTACATCACTTATTTTAATATATATTATATCTGTTTTTTGCACAACTTTTAATCTAGTCAATATACGTATACTGTAATTGATTTACTTACTAATTATTTTTTTCCTTCTATATTATGTATTGAATTGAACTGCTGCTGCTAAGTTAGCAAATTTCACGACACATGCCGGTGATAATAAACCAGATTCTGATTCTGAGGACAGACAGATCACCCGACTATTCAATGTTATTCTAATTAATGCTACAATACACATTTAACTTTTTTTTGGACGTTACAAATTTATAAATTTGACAGTGAATCCGGTGAGTTTGAAGAGAGCCATTGTCCATAACTGGTATGAAGGAATGGGACCCGGTTTGCTTAGAGGGAGTGTGGGAACTGGAACCTCAGTGATTTAAAGAGGAATCTGGGATGTTTAATGGGAATGAGGGAAACAGGAGCCCTGTGAGTTTAAGAGGAGTGGGGGATTGAAACCCTGTGTGTTTAAAGGGAGAGTGAAAACCAGGCTTCTGCTGTGCTTAAAGTGGGTTGCTTTTGCAGAATCAGAATCAGGTTTAATATCAATAGTATTATGAAATGTGTTGTTATGCTGCTGCAGCACATAATAAAAACTGTGAATTGCAATCAGTGTATAAATATATAAATCTATATATACATATTTAAAAAATTTTCTCACCCCTTCTGGGTGGTGTTTGTATGTATTTTTCCCTCATTTCTGGGTCCTGTACCAGAGGCCCTGGGAGCTTGAGTGTTCAATACTGTGTCCTTGCTGTTCCTAGTGGTGCCCTCTTCTAGACCGAGATCTCAGATACTGTTCCTGGGAATCGTTGGGGACACTCTCCCAGCCCAGCAGTCATGCCACAAAGTGCTCCTATCACCAGCAGGACTTTAGAAGAACATTAGAAAATCAGAAATAGGAGCAGGAGTCGGCCATCTGGCCAGTCGAGCCTGCTCCGCCATTCAACAAGGTCACAGCTGATCTGACCATGGACTCATCTCTACCTACTTGCCTTTTTCCCATAACCTTTAATTCCCCTACTATGCAAAAATCTATCCAATCTTGTCTTAAATACATTTTCCACTACTGCATTGTGCAGAGAATTCCACAGATCCACCACTCTCTGGGAAAAGAAGTTCCTCCTCAACTCTATCCCAACTTTACTCCCCCAAATCTTGAGGCCATGTCCCCTAATTCTAGTCTCACCTACCAGTGGAAACAACTTACCTGCCTCTATCTTATCTATTCCTTTCATAATTTTCTATGTTTCTATAAGATCTCCTCACCTTCTTCCAGCCAGTGAATACAGCCGCAGGCGACTCAATCTCTCTTCATAGGTCTAACCCCCTCATCTCTGGAATCAACCTGGTGAACCTCCTCTGCACCGCCTCCAAAGTCAGTATATCCTCCCTCAAGTAAGGAGACCAGAACTGCACGCAGTACTCCAGGAGCGGCCTAACCACGACCCTATACAGTTGCAGCACAACTTCTATGCTCTTAAACTCAATCCCTCTAGCAATGAGGGCCAACATTCCGTTTGCCTTTTTGACAGCCTGCTGCACCTGCAAACCAACCTTTTGTGATTCATGCACAAGCACTCCCAAGTCCCTCTGCACAGCACATTTACCAATATTGTACTCCATCTGCCAGACCCTTGCCCACTCACTTAATCTATTTATATCTCTCAGCAGACTCTCTGTATCTTCTACACAATTTGTTTTCCACTCAATTTAGTGTCATCAGCAAACTTAGATACATTACACCCGGCCCCCTCTTCCAGATCGTTAATGTAAACCATGAACAGGTGCAGGCCCAGCACTGACCCCTGTGACACACCACTCACCACTGATTGCCAACCAGAGTAACACCCACATATCCCAACTCTCTGCTTTCTATCAGTTAACCAATCCTCTATCCATTCTAATACATCACCCCCAACTCTATGCATCCTTATCTTATGGATACGTCTTTTATGCAGCACCTTATCAAATGCCTTCTGGAAATCCAAGTACATAACTTCCATCTGTTCATCTCTATCCACTGCGCTAGATATATCCTCAAAGAATTCCAGTAAGTTTATCAAACAGTACCTGTCTTTGCTGAATCCATGTTGTGCCTGCCTAATGGATCCATTTCTTTCCAAATGCCTCGCTATTTCTTCTTTAATGGAAGCTTCAAGCATTTTTCCAACTATTGATGTGAAACTAACTGGCCTATAGTTACCTGCCTTTTGCCTACATCATTTTTTGAACAGTGGTGTGACATTCACCATCTTCTAATCCACTGGGACATGGCCAGAGTCCAGAGAATTTTGGAAAATTATCATCAAAGCATCTACTATAACTTCTGCCATTTCTTTCAGTACTCTGGGATGCCTTCCATCAAGACCAGGGGACTTATTTATCTTCAGACCCACAAGTTTGCTCAGCACTATCTCTTTAGTGATAGCTATTGTATCGAGGTCCTCACCTCCCACTGCATCCATAACATCTCTCTTTGGCATGTTAGACGTGCCCTCCAGCGTGAAGACTAACACAAAATATCCTTCAAAGCCTCGGCCACTTCCTCATTATCCAATATCAATTCCCCCTTCTTGTCCTCCAAAGGACCTACATTCACTTTAGCCACTCTTTCCTGTTTTGTATGATTATAAAAGCTTTTACTATCCATTTTTATACTTCGTGCTAGTTTATTTTTGTAATCTATTTTCCCTTTCTTTACTGCTCACTTAGTAGTCCCTTGATCCTAGTGGTGCCCTCTTCTCAGTTTTCTCAGTTTTCCAGTTTCCCAGTACTCTTGGCAACTTTGTATGGACAAGTTTTTAGTTTGATGCCTTCGTTTATTTCCTTCGTTGTCCAAGGCTGGCTCTCCCCACCCCTACTGACCTTGCTTTTAACTGGAATATACTTTTGTTGAGCACTGTGAAAAATCTGTTCAAAAGTCTTCCACTGTTCCTCGACCGTCTCACCATATAGCCCGTGTTCCCAATCTGGACTAGCCAAATCCTCCCTCATCCCATTGTTTAGGCCCAGGGACCCCAACCTTTTTTGCACCGCGGACCGGTTTAATATTGACAATATTCTTGCGGACCAGCTGAGCGGGGGCGGGGGTTGCTCAAGTAGGGTTAAACTTACATCAACAGGTCTTTTACAGTTAGGGTTGCCAACTTTCTCACTCCCAAATAAGGGACAAAAGTAGCAGTCAAATACGGGACACTTGGGTTTACCCTGAGAAAGAATACCATGACCATGAAGCCTTGCACGGGCACCTGTGTGCACATGCCCGTACGTGCTGATTTTTTTCCCACAAATCAGTTTTGGCTTAATCTTCCCAACTACACTGTACATACATTATTTCTACTTTATATAGGCTGTGTATTTATCATATCATTCCTGCTTTTACTATATGTTAGTGTTATTTTAGGTTTTATGTGTCATTTGGTATGATTTGTTAGGTTATTTTTTGGGTCTGAAAACGCTCAAAAATTTTCCCATATAAATTAATGGTAATTGCTTCTTTGTTTTACGCCATTTTAGCACGAAAGGTTTCATAAGAACGCTCTACCTTAGCGGGGGAAATCAGGAGAAGGGCAGTCCTGTATGGGACAAACCAATTTAGCCCAATATACGGGATGTCCCGGCAAATACGGGACAGTTGGCAACCCTATGTTCAAGTTCAACAGTGCATGATAGGGAATGAGGAAAGGTGCAGCTGACTCATATCGTTTCCTTGCAGCCCAGTAGCACATGCTTTGTGGCCCGGTGGTTGGGGACCGCTGGTTTAGGCATAATACACTGGTTTTAGATCGAACTATTGCACCCTCTATTTGTATGAGAAACTCAGTCACACTGTGATAACTATTTCCAAGAGGATCCCTAACTACAAGATCACTAATTTTACCTTTCTCATTGCACAGGACCAGAACTAAGATAACACATTCTCTTGTAGGTTCAGTAACATGATGTTCAAGAAAGCCATCACGGATGCATTCTATGAAGTCCTCTTCAAGACTGCCTCGACCAACTTAATTCACCCAATCTGTGTGCAAGTTAAAGTCCCCCATGATAACTGCTGTCCCATTCTTACATGCCTCAGATATTTCTCTGTTTATTTTCTGTGCCAGTGTAATGTTATTATTCAGTGGCCGATAGACAACTCCCACCAGTGATTCTTTTTTTTCCCTTTACTATTCCTAATCTCTACCCAGATCTTATATCGCTTTTATATCTGGCTTTAACCTTCCGATTCCTTTCCACCTGCTCTTCAAGCCCTGGTATTTCTCTAGCTTTCTTCCTGGTGTTACTGTCGTTCCAGATTGCTACATCTATTACTATTGCTTTCTTCTGTTCCTTGTCCAGTATTACTGAGTCTGTTCGGCTGGCCAGTATCTGCTTATCAGTCTGTATTGGGAAATCCCACAGGATCTCAGCTCTGTCATTCTCCACTCCCTTCTCGGGTGTTTCCCATTTAGACCTGGGAATGTCCAATCCATACTCAACGCAGATGTTTCTGTACACGATTCCTGTGCCGATCAGTGTATGCTGTTCCTGACTGCATCTTGCACCTTGCTACTATGTGCTGGATGGTTTCAGTGGATTCCTTGCACAATCTGCACCTTGGCCTCATCTGATGTCAGACTCCTGATCCTACTGCTTTTGTGCTCAGTGCCTGTTCCTGTGTAGCCATGAGCAGTGTCCCCGTGCTGGCCCTCAGCCCTGCCACTTCCAGCCATTGGTAGAACTTTCTTAAGTCAACCACCTCTGCTACCTCACGACGGTACATCCCGTGCAGTGGCTTGTCCAGCCATGGCCTCTGGTCCTCGCTCTGCTTCACCCGCTTCTATTTCCAGACCCCTGCCTGCTGCCTGGGGTATTCTCCTAGCAGGTCATCCTGAAGGGCCATCTTCCTGACATACTCATTGATGTCTCACTTTTCTTTTAGGACTCTGGCCTTGACACTTCCAAGTCTTGTCCTCCTGGCGGGTGTACAGTCACTTGACGTTGGACTTTGGCTGGAATCCTCCTTATATTGTTAGTAGCTTCCAGGACTTGATCTCAGCGGCTTCCAGTTCATTCCTTGGCCAGCACACTATTGTGGCTGGGTTTCTGATGCCTGGTAAGGCAAATGTGTTGATAGCTCTGATCTTGCTCTTCCCATTCAACAGGCTTTTTATCAGCTGCTTCACTCTTCGCAGGTACTTGCATATTGCAGCGCTCCTTGTGGCTCCCATGGGACTGCAGGATCCCCAGATATCTGAAGTTGTCCTGTGCACCTGGTATGTGGCCTTCAGGTAACTCCATTCCTTCAGCCTTGATGAGTTTGCCTTCTTCCCCACCATCTGGCCTGCACTTGTCCAGTCCAAATGACATCCTGATGTCTCTGCTGTATACCCTTGTCAGGTGGATTAGTGAGTCAACGTCGCGTTCATTTCTGGCATACAGCTTAATGTCTTCCAGGTGGATGATGGTCACTGCACTCTTGAACCTGTACCCACATCCACTCTTTGAGATGATCTGGCTGAAAGGATTCAAACCTATGTGGAACAGCAGTGGGGATAGTGCATTATCCTGGTATATTCCACACCTGATGGTCACTTGTGCTATCGGCTTTGAGTTAACCTAGCATTTTTCTCCAATAACCCTACGAGTCCTTGCTGAAGATCCTTAGTGTCTTATTGACCTTGTACAGAGACAGGCATTCCAGGATCCTTGTGTGGGGCACTGAGTCATATGTTGTCT
This sequence comes from Mobula hypostoma, assembly GCF_963921235.1. Lineage (NCBI taxonomy): Eukaryota > Metazoa > Chordata > Chondrichthyes > Myliobatiformes > Myliobatidae > Mobula > Mobula hypostoma. The sequence continues at coordinate 66,695,657 of NC_086113.1, read as the reverse complement.
GGTAGTCAATCCAGGCTGTCCTTAGGTTTGATTGCCTAAGCAAGAAGATGAGGAATGCGGTAGTCATAAGGGACTCCATAGTGAGGGGAACAGACAGGAGGTTCTGTCAGCCTGATAGAGATACCCGCAAGGTGTGTTGCCTCCCAGGTGCCAGGGTCCGGGATGTCTCGGATCAGGTGCAGAGTATTCTGAAAGGAGAGGGTGAACAACCAGAAGTCCTGGTACACGTTGGTACCAATGACATAGGTAGGAAAAAGGGAGGAGGTCCTGAAGAGAGAATTCAGGGAGTTGGGTAGGAAGCTGAAAAGCAGGACCTCCAGGATAGTAATCTCAGGTTTGCTGCCTGTGCCAAATGCTAATGAGCACAAGAATGGCATGATCAGGCATATTAATGCATGGCTGAGAGACTGGGGTAGGGGGCAGAGCTTTGGGTTCCTGAATCATTACGGCCTCTTCTGGGGGAGGTACGACCTGTGCAAAAAGGACAGGTTACACTTGAACCCAAAGGGGTCCAATATCCTAGCAGGCAGATTTAATAGAGCTGTTCGGGAGGGTTTAAACTAATCTAGCAGGAGAATGGAAACCAGAGTGACGGGGCTGAGGAAGGGGAAAACAGAAATAAATCAAAGATAGCATGCAACAGAGATGATAGAAAGGACAGGCAGGAGATAAGGCATAATCACAGCCAGTGGGATGAGTTACAGGGCAATAGAGGTGTGGTGCAGTTAAAACAGAAAGCAACAAATACTGGACTGAAAGTGTTGTATTTGAATGCACACAGCATAAGAAATAAAATGGACGATCTTAAAATTCAGCTACAGGTTGGCAAATATGACATTGTGGCCATCTCTGAAACTTGGCTAAAGGATGGCTGCCATTGGGAGCTGAATGTCCAAGGATATACGGTGTGTCGGGAAGATAGGTCAGTAGGCAGAGGGAGTGGTGTGGCCCTGTGTATAAGAAATAATAAATCATTAGAAAGGGATGGCATAGGATCGGTAGGTGTAGTGTCTCTATGGATTGAGTTAAGAAATGACAGGGTAAAAGGACCCTAATGGCAGTTGTATACAGGCCTCCAAACAGCAGCCAGGATGTGGATTACAAGTTACAGCAGGAGATAGAAAAGGCTTGTCAGAAGGGCAATGTCATGATAATTGTTGGGGATTTTAGCATGAAAGTGGATTGGGAAAACCAGACCACTACTGAACCTCAAGAGAGAGAATTTGTAGAATGTCTAAGGGATGGCTTTTTCGAACAGCTTGTTGCTGAGCCCATTAGGGGATTAGCTGTGCTGGATTGGGTGTTGTGCAATGATCCGGAGGTGATAAGAGAGTTTAAGATTAAGGAACCCTTAGGGAACAGTGATCACAATATGATCAAGTTCACATTGAAATTTGAGAAGGAAGAACTAAATTCCATTGTGTCAGTATGTCAGTGGAATAAGGGAAATTACAATGGCATGAGAGGGGAACTGTGCAAAGTTGACTAAAAAGGGACACTAGTGGGAAGGACAGCAGAGCAGCAATGGCTGGAGTTTGTGCGAAAAATGAGGGAAGTGCAAGACAGATATATTCCAAATAAGAAGAAATTTTTGAATGGAAGAAGGACACTACCGTGGCTGACAAGTGAAGTCAGAGCCAAAGTAAAAGCAAAAGAGAGGGCATATAAGGAAGCCAAAGCTAGTGGGAAGATAGAGGATTGGGTAGCTTTTAAAAACTTGCAGAAGGAAATTAAGCAGGTCATTAGGAAAGAAAAGATGAATTATGAAAGGAGGCTGGCGACTAATATCAAAGAAGATACTTAAAGCTTTTTTAAGTATATAAAGGGTAAAAGAGAGTTGTGGGTAGGTATAGGACCAATAGAAAATGACACTGGAGATATTGTAATGAGAGACGCAGAGATGGCAGAGGAACTGAATGCATATTTTGCATCAGTCTTCACAGTGGAAGACATCTGCAGTATACCGGACATTTAAGAGTGTCAAGGAAGTGAAGTTTGTGCAGTGAAAATTACAACTGAGAAGGCGCTCAGGAAGCTTAATGGTCTGAGGGTGGATAAATCTCCTGGACCTGATGGAATGCACCCTCAGGTTCTGAAGGAAGTAACTGGGGAGATTGTGGAGGCATTAACGATGATCTTTCAAGAATCAATAGATTCTGGCATTATACTGAATGACTATAAAATTGCAAATGTTACTCCGCTATTTAAGAAACATAGAAACATAGAAACATAGAAAATAGGTGCAGGAGTAGGCCATTCGGCCCTTCGAGCCTGCACCGCCATTTATTATGATCATGGCTGATCATCTAACTCAGAACCCCGCCCCAGCCTTCCCTCCATACCCCCTGACCCCTGTAGCCACAAGGGCCATATCTAACTCCCTCTTAAACATAGCCAATGAACTGGCCTCAACAGTTTTCTGTGGCAGAGAATTCCACAGATTCACCACTCTGTCACCGCCTGCCATTCTGAAAAGGTCCCGTTTATTCCCACTCTTTGCTTCCTGTCTGCTAACCAATTCTCCACCCACACCAATATCTTACCCCCAATACCGTGTGCTTTAAGTTTGCACACTAATCTCCTGTGTGGGACCTTGTCAAAAGCCTTTTGAAAATCCAAATATACCACATCCACTGGTTCTCCCCTATCCACTCTACTAGTTACATCCTCAAAAAATTCTATGAGATTCGTCAGACATGAGTTTCCTTTCACAAATCCATGCTGACTTTGTCCGATCATTTCACCGCTTTCCAAATGTGCTGTTATCACATCCTTGATAACTGACTCCAGCAGTTTCCCCACCACCGATGTTAGGCTAACCGGTCTATAATTCCCCGGTTTCTCTCTCCCTCCTTTTTTAAAAAGTGGGGTTACAAAGAAGGGTGGGAGGCAACAGAAGGGAAACTATAGACCTGTTAGCCTGACATCAGTGGTTGGGAAGTTATTGGAATTGATTGTTAGGGATGAGATGACGGAATACTTGGAGGCACATGACAAGATAGGCCAAAGGCAGCATGGTTTCCTGAAAGGAAAATACTTCCTCTCCAACCTACTGCAATTGTTTGAGGAAATTACAAGCAGGGTAGACAAAGGAGATGCAGTGGATGTGGTGTACTTGGATTTTCAGAAGGCCTTTGACAAGATGCCACTCATGAGGCTGCTTAGCAAGATAAGAGCCCATGGAATTACAGGGAAGTTACTAGCATGGGCGGAGCATTGGCTGATCGGCAGAAAACAGAGAGTGGGAATAAGGGGATCCTATTCTGGCTGGTTGCTGGTTACCAGTGGAGTTCCACAGGGATCGGTGTTGGGACCGCTGATTTTTATGATGTATGTCAATGATTTGAACTATGGGATTAATGGATTTGTGGCTAAATTTGTCGATGATATAAAGATAGGTGGAGGAGTGGGTAGTGTTGAGGAAACAGAGAGCCTGCACAGAGACCTAGATAGTTTAGAGGAATGGGCAAAGAAATGGCAAATGAAATACAATGTTGGAAAGTGTATGGTAATGCACTTTGGAGGAAGAAATAAATGGGCAATCTATTATTTAGATAGGAAGAGATTTCAAAATACAGAGATGCAAAGGGACTTAGGAGTCCTTGTGCAGGATACCCTAAAGGTTAACCTCCAGGTTGAGTTGGTGGTGAAGAAGGCAAATTCAATGCTGGCATTCATTTCTAGAGGTACAGAATATAAGAGCAGGGCTGTGCTGTTGAGTCTCTATAAGGCACTCATGAGACCACACATGGAGAATTGTGTGCATTTTTAGGGTCCTTGTTTTAAAAAGGATATACTGACTTTGGAGAGAGTTCAGAGAAGATTCACGAGAATGATTCCAGGAATAAAAGTGTTACCACATGAGGAACATCTGGCAGCTCTTGGGCTATATTTCTAGAGTTTAGGATAATGAGGGGGATCTCATCAAAACAGATTAGATGTGGCAAAGTTATTTCCCATGGTAGGGAGTTAGGGCAAGAGGTCATGACTTCAGGATTGAAGGACGTCCATTTAGTCAGAGATGCGGAGAAATTACTTTAGTCAGAGGGTGGTAAATCTGTGGAATTTGTTGCCACGAGTGGCTGTGGAGGCCAAGTTATTGGGTGTATTTAAGGCAGAGACGGATAGGTTCTTGATTAGCCAGGGCATCAAAGGGTATGGGGAGAAGGCAGGGGAGTGAGGATGACTGGAAGAATTGGATCAGTCCATGATTGGTCTTGGAGTCGCACATTCCTGCTTTGTCTACCAATAGTTGGTGCTTGAAGCCTCTGGTTCCTTTACCAATCCCATGTGAGAAAGGCTCAGGAATTTACACACATGTTCCTTCAACTTGGTGGCTCTGATGCCTGACAGGAGCTACAAGCAGGTTATAGGTTGGTAGCTTTGTGGTTTGTTCCTTTGTGAGGATTCTTCATTATGAGTACTGTCCTTTCTTGAGTTAGCCAGTCAGGGTAGGAACCTGCTTCAAGCAGCTGTTTCATTTGAGCTGCCATCCTGTTAGGTTCTTCTGCCAATAGTTATGGATCATGTCAGGCCCTGCTGCTGTCCAGTTCTTCATACTTGCTACCCATTGCTGGACGTCTACTGCTGTGATGGTGACTGGTTCTTCCTCAGGGAGGTTACAGAGGTTCGCTTGCAGCTATATATCAATTACTTTCAATAAGTAGGGCAAAAAAAGTAGCGGGGTAGTGTCCATGGGTTCAATGTCCATTTAGAATGGTAGAGGGGAAGATGCTGTTCCTGAATTGTTGAGTGTGTGCCTTCAGGCTTCTGTACTTCCTCCCTGAAGCAACAAGAAGAAGGCATGTCCTGGATGATGAACCTGCTCAAAGATTGTGAGGGGCGGGGGCCTGATAATAATTAAAGAATAATTAGTTAAATTAGATGTTTGGAGTAAAACAGTCCTGGCACCAGTGATTGCCTAATTGAACATTAATGATATGAGATGAAGAGTATTTGATATTAATGTTTGAAGGGGAGTTTATTATCAATCAAAGAGCTTTGCTTCACTTTCTTGTTTCCCAAATTTATAAAGCACTTTCTCTAGGTCCTTGGGTTTGGTGACCCCTGACTTTTCTATTTACTGCCATATAGAATAAAGAATTTAGACAGACTTTAATGTTTACCTACATTGATCACTGGTGGTGGTACCAAGCTACACAGGTGATGACTATTGAATCCCCCAGCCAGACTGTTCTGGGCCTTTTTGTTTCCAGTTCTTCTTCCAAACATTATTGAACACGGTGGAAAACTGATTTATCAGCCAAGAAATGATGATATGTAGGGATGAAAATAGCCTCTGAAAGTCTGACCCTATGTCCCCATCATGAGAGGGAAAGAGGTGTGCCCAGCCCCCAGGGCTCTGGTGAAGCTATCCAGGGGATACAGTGCATTACAGAAGCATTGATGAACTCCAACCATACCGTCGACTTTGGACGATGAAGACCGGAGGTCATCAATGGCCTATGCTCCACTACCTCAGGGGCCAAGAAGAAGAGACATGATCAAAAGGAGACTTGGATTTCTCATCTAATGCCAAGAGCCTTTATGAGGCTTGGAAAATATTGAGGACACCATGAATCACTGCTTCCTGCCCGTTCAGCTCTGTGTTACCATTTTAGTTCTATCTGTCCTGGTTGGGAGGAGTTTGGCACATTGTCTATGAGGTATGATTTTTTTCAAGCTGTGGCTGAACTGCTTTGAAGGACAATTCTCCCAGTATATACATCCCAGCTGTTTGTAAGAAGTAATTGGTAAGATTGACTGAACTGGGTGACAATTGTGGCAGGATGATCTGCTGGTATTGTTTTTCCATATTTCAGCATTACAGTTTTATACCTCTGATGGGCTAAGAGAGGGTAAGAAACCTACTGTGGGACTGATTGTCTAAATGGGTGAGAGGTAATATGAATCACAGTGGTGACTGGATTGTTATAAAAACCCATTGGGTTCATTAATAGCTTCTGGGAATGGAGCTGTGCCATTGTTACCCAGCCTGGAATGTACATGAAATTCATGCACGTGGCAATGTGCTGTTCTTTATTGGCCATTCAGTCACTTCGAAGGCTTTCTCACAGCAGCGAACGACACTTATCAGAAAAGGACAGATGTACGCTTTTGTCTTGTGACATCCCTCAATCATGTCTCAAAACACAGAAAATGTTTTGTCAACAAAAGACTCACAAGAACAGCAGGGAGATTTGTAACTGGTTAATTTCATTAGGCTGGCGTTGGTTCAAGGATGAATATTAGCCTAACTATCTTTGATTGGTGTCATGAGATCCTCTGCAGAGATTAATTGAAGCCCTCAGGATTGTTTCCTGATCTGAGAATGTAGCGAAGCGCAGATCCGAGGAAGTGTTTGTTTAGGTGTGTGTGGCAGCAAGCATTCAAAAGCTGCAGCACTGTAACAACCAGCTAAGTGGGTGTTTAGTGATATTAACATACAGAACAGTATGTTCCGAGAAAGAAATCCTAGTATGAAACAGAATGCTGGAAAGACTCAGCAGGTCCGGCAGCATGTGTGGCCAAAGAAACAGAGTTAATGTTGGATCGGAAAAATTAGCTCTCTTTCTCTCGCCACAGATGCTGTCTGGCCTGCTGAGTGCTTCCAGCACTTTTTATTTTTATTTCCAATTTCCAGCCTCTGCTGTGTATTTTAAAATGTTACCATGGAAACTGTTACTTGCACCCAAGAAGGGGGCTCCCGCAGCGCTACACTTGAGTGCCACACATAATCTCTCAGCTCAGTTCTCCCGTCTGGGTCCTGAATCTACAGCCAAAGTAAAGATGTTTACCTGCTGAGATACTTTTAACTTGATGTGAATGTTACCTGCTGTTTACTGATTACACCATCATTACCCACTCAATACTGATCAGCAAACTTCAAGACCTGCTTCTCTGTGCCTCCATCTGCAACAAGATCTTCAGGGGACCACAGGCAGTGTGGTAACCAGTAATAACATCCCCTTCTTGCCAACAATTAACATCGACACACCTCAAAGACAGTGATGGAAGAGCTCGAGGCCTTGTGCCAGGCAAATAACCTCCTCCCCCATGTCAGCAAGTCAAAGGAGATGGTTATCAGCTTCAGAAAATCCCACGCCACTCACATCCCTTGTCACATCAAAGGCACAGCAGTGGAAACTACAAGCAGTTTCAAATTCCTGAAGGTGCACATCTCACACAACCTTGCAAGGACCCAGACACATTCTCCACAGTCAAGAAAGTTCAGCAATGCCTCTATTTTCTGAGGAGGCTGAAGAGGGCTGGACTTTGCATATTAATAGTGATGACCTACTATGAACGCGCAGTTGGGAGCATCCTAACATGATACATGACTGTGTCTTACGGAAGCTACAGTGCGACAGACAGAGGGCTCTACAATGGGTAGTTAAAACTCCCCAGTGCATAACCAGCACCAACCGACCCACCATTAAGAATATATATACAGAAAGGTGATGGGGAAAGGCCAGCAATCATAGAGGATCCCACCCACCCTGATGGTGGACTGTTTGTCCCACTCTCATCAGGGAAGAGGCTGCACGGCACCCACACCAGTTAGTAGAGGAGAGCAATAATCAGAGTCCAGATCTCTTTATAGCAACTATGGAAATTAAACTCAGCTAATGATCCTAACTCAGGAGTTGGGAACAGGAGGAGATTAGCAACGATGACTGTCCGACAACTGGAATGTTATAATGTGTAATACGCCTAATCTGCTGATGTCCTGCAGGAGACAGAAGGAACCATTCTTTCCTCACCTGGCCTCTGAGTGACTTCAGACCTTCTGATGTGTTTGATGACTAAGCAGACCAATTGGTTCAAGGCAAGGAGAGATGGGGCTTACATGCTGGCCTCTGCAGTGAAGCTCAGTCCATGACAAAAAAATACAAATCTTTTCTCTGTCATCAAACCGCTGACTAGTTCTCACACTGACTCCTGCATCATTTGAACTTTAATGCTATTTCTCCTACTGAACCAAAGCAATGGAGGATTAATTTGTCAATAATAAGGCAGAATAACAGTTCACATTGACCAGATGACGGGCCAAAAGGCCTGTTTCTGTGCTGTAGTACTCTATGACTCTACCATATAATGCTGCCTTGCACTTGTGTGTCGATTGTTACACAACGATAACATACTCTTCATCATTTGGAAGATTGTGGGTTCAAATCCCTCTCCAGAGACCAGTTCACTCCAGGGAATTTTTGAAGGACAGCCATTTTGTCAAGGATGCTGCCTTCTGGCAGACACAAAACTGAAGCCAAATGTATTTTTCTAGGATTTATCTGCTCTACTGTTAGAAGCAGTGCCAGAAAAAAACTCTTGAATGTCCTCTCTCTTCTCTTTTAAAAGGTTCCTTCCAAATGAGCTTCAGGTCAACTACCCTAATGTATTTATAATGGCAACTTGATAGTTACAGATGGTCCTGTCAAACCTTTGGAGGATTTCCTTTTGTTACTGATACTCTGTCAACAGAAGGGATGATTGTTGCATTTAAAGTTTGCCTCACAGCCATCAAAGGAATGCAAAGGGCTGCCAGCGACGGTGGTGGAAGCGGATACGATAGGGTCTTTTAAGAGACTCCTGGACAGGTACATGGAGCCAGAAAAACAGAGGGCTATGGGTAACCCTAGGTAATTTCCAAGGTAAGGACATGTTCGGCGCTGCTTTCTGGGCCGAAGAGCCTGTATTGTGCTGTAAGTTTTCTATGTTTCTATGTTTAGAACCGAAGGATAATAGTGAGTTGAGGCCAGACAGCTGTATGACTGATGAAGCTCACAGAAGTGGCAAGGAACATGACCATGAAAGGATCTGAAAACAAAGAGAATTTTAAAATCATGATGTTGCTTCACTGAGATCCATTGTGGGATAGGGACGATCGATGAACATGTTTGATGTAAGTTAGGGCAGGGGGTAACTGGGTTTTGATTGAACTGCAGTTTACCAAGGTTGGACATAAAGAGGTATATAATGGACAGCTAAATCCATTTGACATGATTTATTCCTTTGACACAAAGTTTTGATCGCTCATGGGGGGGGTGGGGTTAGCTTTTTTTCACTGTCCTCCATGAATCAAATTCACCAGACATTTTCTGCCTGACACATTATTTCCTCCATATCATGAGTCACACATAGTACAACCTAAATTGTGCAACTCATCTGGAGAAATACTGGGTGAAGATGCACAGCAACTCGACTAGAAAATGGGCATGAGAAGTATTGTTAGGCTTACTCACTTGAAGTACAGTATATGTCTTACATAAATTATCTACTCAAGTTAACAAAGTGAATTCATCTTGATTCAAGTAAATTGACATTAAATGCTGTGCATTGATATTCAGTAAAAGCATTTGGTACAAGTAACTGAAAATTTGCCAGTCTTTCATCAACTTAAGGAAGGTATTCGAACTAAAATTGACACATCTAGACAGTGATATAATATTACAGAGAAACTGACATGCAGATGTGGCTCTCAAAAGAGTCCACGTTTCAGGCTGAGACTCTCCATCGGGACCGGAAAGAAGGGGAGAAGTCAGAACAAGAGGTTGGGGGAGGGGAGGAAGATAAGTGAAACGGGAAGAGGGAGAGGGCTGAATTAAAGAGCAGGTTGAAGAACTGTAAGTTTTCGACTGTACTCTTTTCCATCGATACTGCCTGGCCTGTTGAGTTCCTCCAGCATTTTGTGTGTTTTGCTTTGGATTTCCAGCATCTGCAGATTTTGTCGTGTTTGTGCTGCTGGCATTGTGGTGCAGTGCCAGAGGGTGCTGTGCCTCGTCTCCAAGTGAGACGTTGGACAACGAGCCTCTGGGTATAAGTAATACCATGGCTCTTGCTTTAAAGAAGAACAAGTGAGTTAAAGCTTTATTTGTCAGATGATCATCAAAACATAAAGTGAAATGTGTCACTGATGTCACAAATGTGCTGGAGGCAGCCTGCAGGTGTCAGCATGCTTGTGGCGCCAACATAGCCTGCCCACAACATACAAACTCCTTATGAACAGCAGTGGGAACTGAACCGCAAATATACATCTCTGGCACTGTAAAGTCTGCTAACTGCTAACCTACCATGCTGATCATTTTCAGATAATTACTTGACCAAGAACTTCATCAGGGAGGTAACTGTTAAAGAGCCTTTAAAAGCGGGCAGCAAAGATTGAAAGGGTTTGAATCAGAATCCGATTTATTATAAATAACTAGGTGATGTGAAATTCATTGCTTTGCTGCAGCAGTACTGTACAAAGAGATAACAATACCACACGAGATAAATAAATTGTACAAAAAAGAATAACAGGGTAGTTCATGGATTCAGGAATCATTCAAAATTCTGATGGCAGAGGGAAAGAAACTGTTCCTGAATAATTGCGTGTGGGTCTTTAGGTTCCTGTCTCTCCTCCCTGATGGTTATAACGAGAAAAGTTTCAGAAAAGTATTTCTATACTTTAGCTCTCAGCTGTTGAAACTGCAAGTTGTAGGGCAGAGAAAGCTATGATTAGTAGTCTTGGTTAGTAATTTTGGATCAACCAAAGCATGGAGGCTGGGCTGATAAATTAGGAAGCACAAAAATAAAGCTGAACCTCATTCAGTGCCTCGTTTAAGTGATGGCTTCCCTTTCTTGCCCTGAAGCCCACCTTAATTTATGGGTATTGGTTTACTGGTATTTGTAGGCTGTCACCGAGGTACAATGAAATTCTTTGTTTGGCATGCTATCCATACAGATCATTTCATTGCGTCAGCACTTTGAGGTAGTACATTGGAAAAGCAATAACAGAATGCGGAGGAAGGCCATCAGTTACAAAGGAAGTCCAGTTCAGGCAGATGATAAGGTGCAATGTGTAATGAGGTAGATTGTGAAGTCAAGGGTCGTTTTCTTATATTCTATGTTTATATTATTTAATCCCTAAATTTTCCATTGAATTCCTATCAGTAACCCCATGAGAGATTGAGAGGCTATTGTGCAGCTAAGGCTGTATGATTGTATGTAATCTTTCATGAGGAAAGGCTGCATAGACTATCTTCTCCTGTACTGGATCTGCCAATGCAGTGATCAAAAACTCCGCCGTCTTTATTCTTCAAAATCTCTGTGTTCATGCATTCCAGTTATCTGCCACGTGCCACCTGAAACAATCTCCCATGCATTCATTCGGCTTAACCTTCTTCTCTGAAAAAACTAAATTTAGGCAGGAATGTGGAGCATTAACCTGGATTTCGCAGGAAATTGTACGAGAGAATCTGTGATTCCAGAGGGGTTTCCTTCTCCAGTAAATATTCACAAAGCAATTTCATAACTTTTTTCAGGTGATAACCACCAAAAAATAGATAAACCGTTGTCTACTGTCATTTCAGGTAGTGAAAATGTAGTTGTCCAGTAATGATCCTTCCTTAAATGTTGATATTTTTCCATGTTAAATGTGCAGCCCCATCTCCTGAAAGCTTTCTTTCTCTTTGTTGAATTAGTGTCTTGAATAACTCATAAGACCATAGGAGCAGAATTAGGCCATCTGGCCCATCGAGTCTGCTCTGCCATTCAATCGTGGCTGATCCTTTTTTCTCTCTCCTCCTCAACCCCAATACCCGGCCTTCTCCCCATAAACTTGATGCCATGTCCGATCTTCTTCTTCATGTGCCTTACGCGTTACACGTGGCTCTCCACATCGAACGATCCCTCGCAGCGTCAATGATATCTCGCACACTTAGATCTGTTAGTTCTTTCACACTGTCCATATATTTTCTTCTTTGCCTTCCTCTTCCGCGTTTCCCAGGCATACAGCCTTGTAATGTAAGGCATTCTATTTCTCCCGTTCTGATGACATGGCCCAGGAATTTAAGTTTCCTCTCATTTAGTGTTCTCATTAAAGATTTTGTTGTATGGGCACGTTGGAGTACTGTCTCATTAGTTACCCTATCTCTATATGATATTTTCAACATTCTTCGAAGAAACCATATTTCTGTTGCTTCTAAGTTTCTTTTGGAGTTCTGGTGTCATAGTCCATGTTTCGGAAGCATACAGCAAGGTTGACCAGATACAACATTTTAGTAGCCGAAGCCTTGTTGTTATAGAAATGTGTCTGTTGGTAAAAATGGGTTTCATTTTTTGGAAGTTGGTTTTGGCAATGGCAATTCTTCTTTTTATTTCTACTTTACTTCTAGCATCTTGTGATTATAAAGCTACCAAGGTAATTAAAGCTAGTCTTTTGTTCAGTCTCTTGGTTACTGATGTACAATTGGCTGTTGGGAGTATCCTGCTGTTTTGATATTACCATACATTTGTTGTTTTATTTTACAGTTGATGGTTAGACCAAAATCTGCACATGTTTGTACTACTTTGTCTAGGAGGTTTTGTAGGTCTTTTGCAGCACATACTGTTAGGGTGGTAGCGTCTGCATATCTTATATTGTTGATGTTAACACCTCCAATTTTTTATCCCACCTAGGTCTTCTATTTCTCTGACAATCATTTCACTATAGATATTAAACAATTCCGGTGAGGCAATGCATCCCTGTCTAACTCCTCTTTGAATTTTAGTCCACCTGCTTATATTATCATCAATTTTTACCGCCATCGATTGGTTCCAATATAAATTTTGAAGCAGTTGTTGGTCCCTTCCGTCTATGTTTAGTTTAATGAGAATTTGACATAATTTTTCATGTTGCACTTTGTTGAATTCTTTAGAGAAATCAATAAAACATAAAAAGACATCATTTTGATATTCAATTGCACTTTCTGAAAGCATTCGTAGTATGAAAATTGTGTTCCTAGTTCCTCTATCCTCAATAAACCCATATTGTAGTTTAGACTTCTGGCCTTAACTTGTTTTTAATTCGACTGAGAACATGAGAGCACAGAGGAACATCTGGAGAAACTTCTGAAATGCCTTCTTCACTGCTGCTGCTACTGTGTGATCCAGAACGTCTGGAGGAGAAGGCCCCGAGTCCTCGGCTTTGCTTGTTGCCTGGTGGCCGGGGCAGGGTCGAAGCGCTCGGCAGAGGGTGGTGCTCGGGAGGCTGTATCAGAGGGGCTGGTTGGAGGTTCGAAGTTTTCGGGCGGACTCAGAGTCGGCTGTGGTCGGGTGCTTCCAATGCATCGGCAGTTGTCAGTGCCTGCAGGTTTATGGCAGAGAGAGTTTCTCCCTTTTGCCACCTGCTAGCGGGGCTATCGGGAGTCGATTGGAACTTTGAGACTTTTTTTTACCGTGCCCATGGTCTGCTCTTTGTCAAATTATGGTATTCCTTTGCACTGCTGTAACTATATGTTATAATTACGTGGTCTTGTCAGTGTTAGTCTTTGGTTTGTCCTTTTTTTTGTGATATCACTCTGGAGGAACATTGTATTATTTCTTAATGCATGCATTTCCAAATAATAATAAACGAGGATTGAGTATCCTCATAATCTAAATCTAAAAAAATATACCCAACAAACTGGCCTCCACAGCTGCATGTGGCAACAAATTCCACAAATTCACCACTCTTTAGCTAAAGAAATTTCTCCGCATCTCTGTTTTCAAAGGGCGCCCCTCCATCCTGAGGCTGTGCCCTCTTGTCCTCGATTCTCCTACCATGGGAAACATCCTTTCCACATCTACTCTGTCTAGGCTATTCAACATTCGAAAAGTTTCAATGAAATCACCCACATCCTTCTGAATTCCAGCAAGTACAGACCCAGAACCAGCAAACGTTCCTCGTATGGTAACCCTTTCATTCCTGAAATCATCCTTGTGAACCTCCTTTGGACCCTCTCCAATGCCAGCACATCTTTTCTAAGATGAGGGGCCCAAAACTGTACACAATACTCAAGGTGAGGCCTCACCAGTGCCTTATAAAGCCACAGCATCATTTTCTTGCTCTTGTATTCTAGACCTCTTGAAAGGAATGCTAACATGGTATTTGCCTTCCTCACCGACTCAGCCAGCAAGTTAACCTTCAGGGTGTTCTGCTCAAGGATTCTCAAGTTCCTCTGCATCTCAGATTCATGGATTTTCTCCCCGCTTAGAAAATAGTCTGCATAATTATTTCTTGTAGAGAGCAGAGTTGGGTGTGTTTGTTGTAGGGAGCAGTGAGAATTGGGTGTGGTTATTATTGCAGAGAGCAGAGTTGGGTGTAGTTATCATAGAGAGCTGAGATTTGGGTGTGGTCTTTGCTGCAGAGGACAGAGAGAGTTGGATATGGTCATTGTAAAGAGTAGATAGAGTTGGGTGTGGTCATTGTTGTAGAGAACGCAGTGTGTTGGATGTGGTCATTGTAGAGAGCAGAGAGAGTTGGGTTAAATTCCTTGGAGTCAGTATCTATGAACAGCGGTGTGACACTGATACCTTATACTTTATTGTTGCCAAATAATTGATACTAGGACATACAATCATCACAACGATATTTGATTCTGCGCTTCCCACTCCCTGGAGTACAAATCGATAGTAAATATTAAAAATTTAAATTATAAATCATAAATAGAAAATAGAAAATGGAAAGTCAGGTAGTGCAAAAAAACCGAGAGGCAGGTCCGGATATTTGGAGGGTACGGCCCAGATCCAGGTCAGGATCCGTTCAGCAGTCTTATCACAGTTGGAAAGAAGCTGTTCCCAAATCTGGCTGTATGAGTTTTCAAGCTCCTGAGCCTTCTCCCAGAGGGAAAAGGGACGCAAAATGTGTTGGCTGGGTGGGTCATGTCCTTGATTTTCCTGGCAGCACTGCTCCGACAGCATGTGGTGTAAAGTGAGTCCAAGGACGGAAGATTGGTTTGTGTGATGTGCTGTGCCGTCCTCATGATCTTCTGCAGCTTCTTTCAGTCTTGGACAGAACAACTTCCATACCAGGTTGTGATGCACCCTAGAAGAATGCTTTCTACGGTGCATCTATAAAAATTAGTGAGGGTTTTAGGGGATGGCCAAATTTCTTTAGCTTTCTCAGGAAGTAAAGGCACTGGTGGGCCTTCTTGGCAGTGGACTCTGCTTGGTTGGACCAAGTCAGGTCATTTGTGATATTGACCCCGAGGAACTTAAAGCTTTTGACCTGTTCCACTTGATGTAAATTGGGTCGTGCGGTCCATTACTCTTTCTGAAGTCAACAACCAATTCTTTCGTCTTGCTGACGTTGAGGGATAGGTTATTGTCTTCGCACCATGCCACCAGGTTCTTAATTTCCTCTCTGTACTCAAACTCATCATTACCCAAGATACGGCCTACAATTGTTGTGTCATCAGCAAACTTATATGTTGAGTTCGATGGAAACTTGGCTACACAATCATTGGTGTACAGTGAGTACAGCAGTGGGTGAGTACACAGCCTTGTGGGGCACCGGTGCTCAGAGTGATTGTAGAGGAGAGCTTGTCCCCTGAATTGTAAATATTTCCCAGTGCAGCGCAAGAATTCTGAATGATCTGAGTATTATTATCTGTGTGTATGGAACAAGAACGTACAACACCAATGAACACAATGCCAAATTTAAACTGATCCCCTTGGCCTGCACATGATCCATTTACTGTAGCTCTAAAAGCTCCTTAAACACCACTGTCAAATCTGCTTCCACCTCTACCCACTCCAGGCACCTATCACTCTCTGTGTCAGAAACATGCCCCACACATCTCTTTTAAACTTTTAACTCCCTCTCATCTTAAATGCTCAGCTTGTATTTGACCGTTCTGCTCCTGGGAAAAAAAGGCTGGCTACATGCCCCATCTATCCTCTCATGATCTCATAAACTTCTGTCAACTCTTCACTCAGCCTCTGCTGCTCCACAGAAAACAATCTATGTTTGTCCAACCTCTCCTTACAGCTCATACCCTCTAATCCTGGCGTTGCTCTTCTCCACATCCTTCCTGCACTGGACTGAGCAGAATTGCTCACAGTACTCCAAGCGCAGCCTAACTAATGTTTTCTATAGTGTATTTATTTAGTTAACTTCCCTAGCTGGAAAGGATGGGAGGTGACTAGACCGTATCTGAAGAACAACACCTTCAGTGCTGCACTAAAGTGTATCGTGCTAAGTCTCTGGACCACAGCTCTAGCTTTAAGTGGGAAGAATGAGCAGAGTCAACAAACAAGTTAAGTTTGCGTGCTTCATACTAAATGATGTTAAACAAGCAATTAGCAAGCGGCAAAGCTTGCTAATTCAATATTTTGGAAGTAATCCAAAAGCAAGATTCCAGTCTGCTCATTAATGCCATATCACGGATTACTGTCCTTTATGCATATGCATAAACTCTAATGTCCAGAGCAAGTTAAGCCCACAGAGTTCACAGCACAGTCACAATGGACTAATCCCATTTAACAACCCTGGACACATCTTGCATGCTCAGTTAACATGAGATTGGTTTAATACTGAAGAGGCCCACCATGATTCTGCAAAACGAGCAGGTATGATTTAAGATGCACGCACAGCTTGAAATTATAATGTAATAGTCTGCTGCCTGCAAGGCTACCATACAGGGTCATAGATTTATAGATCTGCCATAAGCAAATAAAAGCAGGTAAACAGCAGGACACAGAATTTACCATCTGTTACTGTTTGATATAAAGTCTGCACTGCTCTGATCACAAACAAAAGTAGCTAACTTTTCAATTTGTCTTCGAGAAGGTGATAATTTAAACACTTTTTAAATTCAGTCAATATCGTATCATTCGATTGCTGTATTATCCAGCATGAGGGAGTCCTGGTGGTGATGATTTGTAATGCCAGTGCAGGCCTCCTTTGGTCATGGAGAGGAAGCTGAAGCAGATGCCGCAGGATCAATGAGACGCAGACTGGCTATTCATTTCTGGACGCAGGATATCATTCACCGAACTACCCAGGCCACAGCTGGTCAAGCATCAACTTTATCAGCCATATTTATTAAACATATATTAGGAACTTGCTGTGGTGTGTTGATGCGACATGCAGCAAAATAATATGAACATTCAATAATTATTAAGAATGAATAATTATGTAAATTACAGTTATGGAATAAAATAAGCATAAATACCAGCTTGTATTTACAGTGTTATGAGAAGTGGTTTAAAGTGTTTCCTGTGCAGTGCAGTGACTGGGGTAATAGATGGGGTGGAGGGTACAAATTATAATGGCTGATCAGACTAACTGGCTGGGGAAAGAAACTTTCAAGATGGAAGGAGGTTTTTGTTTTAACAGCCCGGTAATGCTTCTCAGAAAAGGCAGTTTGCTGGGTGGGTAGGTTCACAATGATTTTTACTGCTCACACATGTATCCTGCAGTGATGGCAGACTATTACCTTTTCTGCTGACCTGACAGCTTGCTGTAGTTTTCGTACTTTGTGAGGGGGTGCTGCACCAAACCAGACAGTGATGGCTGATATGAGCACGGTCTCTGATGGCAGTGTAGAATTTCACTAGCTGGAATGTTACCAGCTGCTGCAAGAATTACACGCATCCTCTGCCAAGTCTTTTTGTTCATGATGGAGTTATGGTTCTCCCAAATGAGGTTCTGCAAATCAATGATGCCTGGGAATTTAAGTGTTAAAATGGGGCTATCTGTAACATTGTTGATGATGAGTGGGTGGACAGGAGACACATTTCTCCTGGTCCATGTGCATCTCTACAGCTTTGAAGACATTCAGCTTCAAGTTGTTGTGATTGTACTAGGTCACTAGTTTGTTTACTTCCCAGTCACTTCTGCTGACTGATCCGATGACAGTGGTGTTGTCGACAAACTTTATCAGTTTAACTGACAGATCACTGGAAATACAGTCATTGATGTATAGAGAAAATAAGAGAGAGGAGAGAACGTACCCTGTAGCACACCAGCACTGAGTGAGCTGGATGTGGAGTTGTGCTTGTCCTGTCTTACGTATTGCCTCCTGTCAGAGAGGAAGTTTGTGATCCACCAGCCCGTGGGTTCTAGAACATTAAGTTTGGATAAGCTCAGGAACTGAACTGAGAGTCATTTTCTCTTCTCCTTCTTCTGTTAGGAACATGAACCACTGGACTCAAGGACAATTTATCTGAGAATAACAAACCAATGTCAAGACTAAAGTACCATTGCCAGATACATCCTGAAATGCTGGAGGAACTCAGCAGGCCAGTCAGCATCTATGAAAAAGAGTGAACAGTCGACGTTCCAGGCCGAGACCCTTCATCAGGACTGGTCCTGCTGAGTTCCTCCAGTATTTGGTGTGTGCTGATTTGGATTTTCAGCATCTGCAAATTTTCTCTTGTTTAGAATTCCTTGATGCATCTTGAACATTGAACCTGAATGTTCAAAGCGATCCCCCTCTAATAATTGTTTTATTCTGCTCAATTAGTGCCAAATGCTAAGCAAGACATTGCACAAAAGCATGCGACGAATAAGATACCTGACTAAGCCATTTGGTTTGCCTTTTCATTTAGGACTCCAATTTGGTAAACGGATAATTATATTTACTAAGTTGATATAAAAAATTAACAGTTTTCAGAAAGGTAAATAGTCACAAGTTTGAATCACCTTCACTTAAACATGGCAGGGTTAGTCTTAAAGCAAGATTGTGCTGGAAACAGAGAGGCAAGAATAATTTTATTAGTTTTATTCATTATACTGGGAAATTCAGTTTAGCAGAAGCAACTCAATTTTATTCACAGAATCAAAAAGGAAGACAGAGGCTCAAATACTGATAAATGATTACACCATACAGGTATTGATTATCACACTGCTTGAGTTTAGATACTGCTTTGTCTGTTGTGAATGTAAATAAATATACTAATTAAATCTGCATGTGTTTTCAGCCACAATAAATTAACTGGGAGGAAAATAACCAGTTTCTACAAACTAACAGTCAAATCTTACAGTGAAATAATTGTAAAAGCTCTCATTGTAACTTGTTACTGGTGGAAATCTAATCCTGCACATGGAATGAGGACCAGAAGCAAGAGTAGACCAGTGGGTCCCATCACTCCATCAGTCCCCATGATCTGGCACAATCCCCATACATCTCAACCTCTCCTCAGTCCAAACAACCAAGATGTTGGAAGAAAACATTTCCAAATACAACCATTTTCAGTTTATTATTATTATCAGATGTACCAAGGTACACTGAAAACTTCCTTCTGCGCCTTATTCCTAGAGATCATTTCATTACAACAGCGCACTGGGGTAATACAAAAAAAGCAATAACGTAATGCAGTTTGATGTCACAGTGACGGAGAAAGTCCAGTGTAGGCAAACAGTAAATTGTAAACCACAACGAGGTAGGTCATGAGGCAAGAGTCCATCTTGTCATACAAGAGGTCAAGTTCATATTCTTATAACCATGGAATAGAAGCTGACCTTAAGTTTGGTGGGATAAGCATTTGTATTGTCTGTTCAATGGGAGGGGGTAATGTACAGGGTGGGTGAGGTTTTTAATTGTGTTGACTACCTTATCGAGGCAGCGAGAAGCGTAGACAGAGTCTTTGGAAGGGAGGCTGTTTTTCATTATGTGCTGAGCTGTGTCCACAACTTCCTGCAGTTTCCTGTAGTCTCAGGTTGACCAGTTGTCATGCCAGGCTGTGGTGCATCAGATAGGATGCTTTCGATGGTTCATCTGTAAAGAACGATGAGGGTCAGTGGGAACATGCTGAGTTGCTTTAGACTCCTGAGGAAGTAGAGGGACTGGTGCATTTTCTTGGCCATGGTGTCAACATGCTTAGAGTAGGACAGGATATTAGTAATATTTACACTGAGGAGCTTGACGCTGTCAACTATCTCCACCTCAGCACTGCTGATTAAACAGGAGCATGTGCCCTGCCTGCTCCTGAAGTCAAGGACCAGATGATTTCTTCTGCCGATATCGAGGGAACAGTTGTTGCCATTAACCACGCCACTCAGTCTCTACTGTCTCATCGTTCTTTGAGATACGGCCCACAATCCACAATCCGATAGGTGGAGCTAGAGCAGAGCCTGAGCACATAATCATGAATGTAAATTAGGGGACTGAGGACACAGCCTGGGGTGTGGGGGTGGGGGTGCACAAGTCATTCAGTAAGCTGCGGACTCATTTTCAGCTGTGGTTCAAATGGCAGCATTCCCGTAAAAGGTTTTTATTAACAATAAGTTTCCCCATAGAGACTGAAGCACTGAACTGAAGTCTGGTTCTACAATAAAGTGCCAAAGGAGAGCTGTCTGGTCAGAGGCTCTGTCCTTCAGACTACATGCTAAAATGAGACTCTCTTTCGGCTGAATGTAAAGTGCTCCCTTATTTAAAGTGCCCAATATTTATCCTTCCCTCACTCTCAGAAACTATGATTGGGCTGAATCACGATAACTGAGAGCTGACACTGGCTGTTGGCCATTTGTGGCTTGCTTCTTTACTGGCATCTGAGCATGTTTAGAGGTCTGAAACCAGGCCATCTCATCCTTTACTTCACACTGTGCACAGTCACTGGAGAATGGGACAGCTCATGCACCAGCCCAGACAAGAAAGGGTGGAAAACTAGCTGGTACAGCTGAAAGCTGCCATGACATAGTAGAGAAAAAGATAAGTGCAGATTAGTGTTTGAGTTATTTCACATCACTTAAATACTAACTTTTCCTCGTTTTCTTAAATCCGAAATAATTCTTTGTTTTAGTATCTTCCCCCTTCATTTTCAGTCCTGAAGAAGGGTTTCTGCCCGAAACATTGACTGTTAATTCATTTCCATAGATATTGCCTGACCTGCTGAGTTCCTCCAGCATTTAGTGTGCGTAGCTTTGGATTTCCAGCATCTGTAGGATTTCTCATGTTTATAATTCTTTGTTAGCTATTTGAATCTAATTGAGTGTCTCTGACTATCAGATTGGAAGCAGCCAGAACCCAAAGGCTGTCAGAGTATCCTGGGAGATGGGGCATTCTCATTCTCACTATGTAAAACACACACTGTCTCCAGTCTACAGAGAGCCTTCTCGCCGGGCAAGTCCACCTCCGGAAAGAGACCTAGCTATGTGTAGCATCTTGCCATGTACAAATTGAACTTGCACGAGTGTTGTTGTGTAAGTTCTGTATAATTTATCTTAATTTAAGTTTATGTTAACTGGTGTTTGTCAGGTTTGTAATGTACTGTGCTGCTGCTGTGAAAGCTACTTTGCATGGGCATTTATACGTTATGTATATTTGCCTCGATAATTAACTTGAACTTGAAGGCTGTTATGCCTACATCAGTGGCGGTGCTTTGAGAAGCTTCTCACTGCTATGAATCACTGAGATGTGCCTGGAGATTGTGAGAAGCACTGTAGAAATGTGCACCTTGAAAATTTCAATCAAATCATCCTTCAAATTCTAAACTTCACGGACTACTTGCCTAGTTTGTGTAATCGCTACTTGAAATTTAACCCTCACTCCCCCCAGGGCTACTGCATCCTTCCTTTCAATCGTGGGATTGAGTTTAGGAGCTGAGAGGTAATGTTGCAGCTATATAGGACTCTGATCAGACCCCACTTGGAGTACTGTGCTCAGTTCCGGTCGCCTCACTACAGGAAGGATGTGGAAACCATAGAAAGGGTGCAGAGGAGATTTACAAGGATGTTGCCTGGATTGGGGAGCATGGCTTATGAAAATAGGTTGAGTGAACTCAGCCTTTTCTCCTTGGAGCGACGGAGGATGAGAGGTGACCTGATAGAGGTGTATAAGATGATGAGAGGCATTGATCGTGTGGATAGTCAGAGGCTTTTTCCCAGGGCTGAAATGGCTAGCATGAGAGGGCACAGTTTTAAGGTGCTTGGAAGTAGGTACAGAGGAGATGTCAGGGATAAGCTTTTTACTCAGAGAGTGGTGAGTGTGTGGAATGGGCTGCCGGTGATGGTGGTGGAGGCGGATACGATAGGGTCTTTTAAGAGACTCCTGGACAGGTACATGGAGCTTAGCAAATTAGAGGGCTATGGGTAACCCTAGTAATTTCTAAGGTAGGGACATGTTCGGCACAGCTTTGTGGGCCTGTATTGTGCTGTAGGTTTCCTATGTTCTATGTTTCGATGTTCTAAACTGCGGGACCCACAGCTGATCCCAGTGCTACAGGAGTGGGACCCAGAGCTGATCACAGTTACAGGGGTAGTAACCAGAGCTGCTGCCAGTGCTAACAGGGTGCCATTCCAGTGCTACAAGTATGGGAGCAGAGCTGATCTCATTACTACAGAGCTGGGCATGAGATTAGGCCACTTGGGCTTCTGTCTCCTGGATATAAAGGCCAGTGTTTCCAACAGACTTATGATTATTTTCCCTTCTAGTATTTGTCTAATAAGTTTTTGCAATGGAAAATCTGGCTAACTAGCAAGCCCTAATTGTTCATGTGACATATACTGATGACCCACCTTTCTCTGACCTGTCGAGCTCAGGCAGGCTAATAATGTGGACAGAAACTAATTTGTTCATTATGAGATATATCAATCAAATTAATTAAAGTTTTCTTGTCATGCAAGCCCCTCACAGTTCTTAAATTTGCTTTACAACCCACCTTCCACTGAATGTTTTAATAACTGCAGCTGGCTGAGGTTGTCTGATATTGCTGTCAGTTTTATGCTTTGTTCTGATTCAGTGAAAGAGTTAAGTGGCACTCTGTCAGATGAGTAATTTATCAGTTGTCAAATGTATTTATGAAGAGTGACAGCAGCTAACTACTGCTAAGTTAACATTCTGACCCAATAGTGGAGCATATTTAAATAATGTGGTGAAGTATCAAACTATGATGTGCTAATAATTGCAGGTTTCCTTCTTAAACACTGAAGATGAGGGAAGTATTCTCAGAACAGAGCAAGTTGACAGCTTGAAATTAACATTGTATAAGCCTCCCTTTGCAATTTGCATTGTTAATGTGCACAGTATTGAACTGATAAAAATACAGATAAGTTCCTTAACTAGACAATACAAAGCAAAATGCTTTCAATAATTATTTCATTTTATTATCAGACTGGAAATTTTTGTTTCTTCAGAATAAAAAGGAAATTATTCCCCGTCAGGCTTGGCTCAAGTTTTTGGGTCAATGTCTTGCTCTGGAGACTCGAACACCTCTATGTGGTAGTAAGGTAGTTTCAGGCAGTGCCTTTTAGATAACATAACATCAGTGACTACACCCAAAAAGCTGTAAAGTGCACTTTGGAGTATCAATGAGTAAAATTTGAAGTGACATTCCACAGAGTGAAGGTGAACCACATTCCCCTTTCAAAGGAAAGAACAGTTTGCGAGTGACACTAAAATTGGGGGTATGGTGGGCCGTGAAGAAGGTTGCCAATGATTACAAGAGGATCGCGATCAACTGGGAAAGTTGGCCAAAGAATGGCAAATAGAATTTAATTTGACAAGTGTGAAGCGTTGCATTTTGGGAAGCTAACAGGGTAAGGCTTACACTGTAAATGGCAGGGTCCTGGAGAGAGTTGGAATGAAGACACCGAGGGGGGCAAGTGCCCTGAAAGTGGCAACACAGATATACAGGGTGGTGAAGAAGGCAATTGGTACACGTGCCTTCAGTGGTCAAGGCAATGAAAACAAGACTGGTGTGATAATGGGACTGCTATTGTCTGCAGTTCTGGTGGACGAGCAACAGAACAATATCAGCAAGCGGGAAAGGGCGTAGAAAACAACCACGGAGCCGCTGCTGGGACTGGACGGTTTGACTTACAAAGATAAACTGGACAGGATGAAACCTTTTCTCCAGATCAGAAGACCGAGAGTGGTCTTGTTCAAAGTTGAAAGTAAATTTATAATCAAAGTACATATATGTCACTATGCACGGCCGTGAGATTCATTTTTTGTGGGCATTCACAGTAAATACAAGAATCAATGAAGGACCACACCCAGCAGGACAGAAAGACAACAAACTGTGCAAATACAAAGAGAAAAAAAGAAATAGTAACAGTAGTAATAATAATTAAATAAGAATTAAGAGCAGAGTTGAAGAGTCCTTGAAAGTGAGTGAAGACAAGATGGCAGCACGACACAGTGTGCAGCGGCCACTCCAGAACGAATATCTATTACTTGTTAAGTAGGAGGCCGTTCACAATCTTGATCTGATGGATATGGACGTGAGAAGCACGGAGGAACATCTGGTGAAACTTCTGAAATGCCTGTTGCACTGCCGCTCCTACTGTGTGATCCAGAATCTCCGGAGGGGAAGGCCCCGAGTCCTCGGCTTTGCCTGTTGCTTGGTGACCGGGGCTGGGGTCAAAGCACTCGGCAGAGATGGTGCTCGGTGTCGGAGGCTCGAAGTTTTCAGATGGACTCAGAGTCGGGCTGTGGTCGGTGCTTCCAGGGTGCTGCATCGGCAAGTTTGCGGCGCTGGAGGTTCATGGCAGGGAGAGTTTTTCTTCCTCCTACCGTCTGCGTGAGATGTTGGGGCTATCAGAACCCTGAGACATTTTTTTACCGTGCCCGTGGTCTGCCATTATCAAATTATGGTATTGCTTTGCACTGTTGTAACTGTATGTTATAATTATGTGTTTTTTGTCAATTTTAGTCTTGGTCTGTCTTGTGTTTCTGTGATATCATACTGGAGGAACATTGTATCATTTCTTAATGCATGCATTTCTAAATGACAATAAACGAGGACTGAGTGTCCTCATAATCTAAATCTAAATATGTTGTAGGAACAGATCAGTGATGGGGCAAGTGAAATTGAGAGAAGTTATCCCCACTGGTTTAAGAGCCTGAGGGCTGAGGGGTAATAAATGTTTCTGAACATGGTAATATGGGTCCTGAGCCTCCTGTATCTTCTGTCTGATGGCAGCAGTGAGAAGAGCCTGCCTGGGTGGTGTGGCTCCTTGACGATGGATTCTGCTTTTCTGCGACAGCGCTCCATCTAGATGTGCTCATTGGTGGGGAGGGCTTTACCTGTGATGGACTGAGGCTTTTCTGTTTAAGAGAATTGGTGTTTCCATTCCAGGCCATAATGCAACCAAGCAATATATTCTTCACCACACATCTTTAGAAGTTTTTAAAATTTTAGATAACATGCCAAATCTTTGCAAACTTCTTAGAAAGGAGAGGCATTGCTGTGGTTTCTTTGTAACGCTACTTACGTGCTGGAGCCATGATAGATCCTCTGAAATCATAACATCAAGGAATTTAAAGTTACTGACCCTCTCCACATTTCATTCCCCAGATGAGGATAGGCAAATGGACCTCCAGATTCCTCCTCCTGAAGTCAAAAATCAGCTCCTTGGTTTTGCTGGCATTAAGAGAGAGGTTATTGTTGTGGCACCACTCAGTCGGATTTTAAATCTCCCTCCGATATGCTGAGTCATCAACGCCTTTGATTCAGCCTATGACAGTAGTGCCATCAGCTAATTTCAGAATGGCACTGGAGCTGTGCTCAGCCTCACACTCATCAGTACGAAGTAAGTAGTCTAAGCACACAGCCCTGTGGTGCGCCTGTGCTGATGGAGACTGTGGAGCAGACGCTGTTGCCAATCCGAACTGACTGGGGTCTGCACCGCAGGAAATTCAGGATCCAGTTGCACAAGGAGGTATTGAGGCCAGGGACCTGAGGCTTATTGATTAGTTTCAAGAGGATGGATGTGGAATGCTGATCTGCAGTCAGTGAAGAACATGCTGGTGTTTGGACCTACACTGTCTGGATGTTGAGTGGAGAAGCAGAGAGATTGCATCTGCGGTTAACCTGCTATGATGGGAGGCAAAGAGCAGCAAATGGAACATGCTCCTCGGGCAAGAATAACACAGTTCATCACCACCAACCTCTCCAAGCACTTCATTACAGTTAAAGATGGTCATGCCAAATAAAATCCAGACCGGCCCAGGGAGAGAAGGGACAGTGTTACAGGTAAGGACAGGAGAGTAGGGACAGTGTTACAGACAATGACAGTAAGAGAAGGGACAGTGTTACAGGTAATGACAGGGAGAGAAGGGACAGTGTTACAGGAAATGACAGGAGAGACGGGACCGTTTTACAGACAATGACAGGTTACAAGGGACAGTGTCACAGACAATGACAGGAAAGAAGGGACAGTGTTACAGGTAATGATAGGGAGAGAAGCGACAGTGTTACAGGTAATGACCAGGAGACAAGGGACAGCGTCACAGACCATGACAGGGACAGAAGGGACAGTGTTACAGGTAATGACAGAGAGATAACGGACAGTGTTACAGACAATGACAGGAGAGAAGGGACAGTGTCACAGACAACGATGGGGAGAGAAGGGAGAGTGTCACAGGTAATGACAGGGAGAGAAGGGACAGTGTCACAGGTAATGACATGGAGAGAAGGGACAGTGTCACAGGTAATGACATGGAGAGAAGGGACAGTGTTACAGGTAATTACGGGCAGAGAAGGGAGAGTGTTACAGGTAATGACCGGGAGAGAAGGGACAGTGACACAGGTAATGACCGGAAGAGAAGGGACAGTGTCACAAGTAATGACCGGAAGAGAAGGGACAGTGTCACAGGTAATGACAGGAGAGAAGGGACACTGTTACAGGTAATGACATGGAGAAAAGGGACAGTGTTATAGACCATGACAGGGACAGAAGGGACAGTATTACAGGTAATGACAGAGAGAGGAGGGACAGTGTTACAGGTAAGGACAGAGAGAGAAGGGACAGTGTCATAGGTAATAACAGGGAGAGAAGGGACAGTGTTACAGGTAAGGACAGGAGAGTAGGGACAGTGTTACAGGTAATAACAGGGGGAGAAGGGACAGTGTACAGACAATGACAGGGAGAGAAGGGACAATGTCACAGGTAATGACAGGGAGAGAAGGGACAGTGTTACAGACAATGATAGGGAGAGAAGGGATAACGTCACAGGTAATGACAGAGAGAGAAGGGACAGTGTCACTGGTAATAACAGGAGAGAAGGGACAGTGTCACAGGTAATGACAGGGAGAGAAGGAGCAGTGTTACAGGTAAGGACAGGAGAGTAGGGACAGTGTCACAGACAACGATGGGGAGAGAAGGGACAGTGTCACAGGTAATGACAGGGAGAGAAGGGACAGTGTCACAGGTAATGACATGGAGAGAAGGGACAGTGTCACAGGTAATGACATGGAGAGAAGGGACACTGCTACAGGTAATGACAGGGAGAGAAGGGACAGTGTCACAGACAATGACAGAGAGGGAAGGGACAGTGTCACAGGTCATGACAGGAGACACAGGACAATATCACAGACAATGACAGGACAGAAGCGACAGTGTTACAGATAATGACAGGGACAGAAGGGACAGTGTTACAGGTAATGACAGGGAGAGATGGGACAGTGTCACAGGTAATGACACGGAGAGAAGGGACAGTGTTACAGGTAATGACAGGGAGGGAAGAGGTAATGTTACAGATAATGACAGGGAGAGAAGGGACAGTGTTACAGGTAATGACAGGAGAGAAGGGACAGTGTCACAGACAATGACAGGAGAGAAGGGACAGTGTCGCAGGTAGTGACAGGGAGAAAAGGGACAGTGTCACAGGTAATGACACGGAGAGAAGGGACAGTGTTACAAGTAATGACAGGGAGAGAACGGACAGTGTCACAGAGAATGACAGGGAGAGAAGGGACAGTGTTACAGACAATGACAGGGAGAGAAGGGACAGTGTTACGGGTAATGACAGGGAGAGAAGGGACAGTGTTACAGGTAATGACAGGGAGTGAAGGGACAGTGTTACAGAAATAGTAAGGGACAGAGGGGCCAGTGAGATGGAGGAACTGAGTGAAATACATGTTAGTAGGGAAGTGGTGTTAGGTAAATTGAAGGGATTGAAGGCAGATAAATCCCCAGGGCCAGATGGTCTGCATCCTAGAGTGCTTAAGGAAGTAGCCCAAGAAATAGTGGATGCATTAGTGATAATTTTTCAAAACTCGTTAGATTCTGGACTAGTTCCTGAGAATTGGAGGGTGGCTAATGTAACCCCAATTTTTAAAAAAGGAGGGAGAGAGAAACCGGGGAATTATAGACCGGTTAGCCTAACGTCGGTGGTGGGGAAACTGCTGGAGTCAGTTATCAAGGATGTGATAACAGCACATTTGGAAAGCGGAGAAATGATCGGACAAAGTCAGCATGGATTTGTGAAAGGAAAA
The DNA here is from genome assembly GCF_963921235.1 of Mobula hypostoma. Taxonomy (NCBI): domain Eukaryota; kingdom Metazoa; phylum Chordata; class Chondrichthyes; order Myliobatiformes; family Myliobatidae; genus Mobula; species Mobula hypostoma. The sequence goes on along the minus strand of NC_086113.1, from coordinate 66,667,715 downwards.
TCATGTCTGACGAATCTCATAGAATTTTTTGAGGATGTAACTAGTAGAGTGGATGGGGAGAACCAGTGGATGTGGTATATTTGGATTTTCAAAAGGCTTTTGACAAGGTCCCACATAGGAGATTAGTGTGCAAACTTAAAGCACACGGTATTGGGGGTAAGGTATTGGTGTGGGTGGAGAATTGGTTAGCAGACAGGAAGCAAAGAGTGGGAATAAACGGGACCTTTTCAGAATGGCAGGCGGTGACTAGTGGGGTACCGCAAGGCTCAGTGCTGGGACCCCAGTTGTTTACAATATATATTAATGACTTGGATGAGGGAATTAAATGCAGCATCTCCAAGTTTGCGGATGACACGAAGCTGGGTGGCAGTGTTAGCAGTGAGGAGGATGCTAAGAGGATGCAGGGTGACTTGGATAGGTTGGGTGAGTGGGCAAACTCATGGCAGATGCAAATTAATGTGGATAAATGTGAAGTTAACCACTTTGGTGGCAAAAATAGGAAAACAGATTATTATCTGAATGGTGGCCGATTAGGAAAAGGGGAGGTGCAACGAGACCTGGGTGTCATTATACACCAGTCATTGAAAGTGGGCATGCAGGTACAGCAGGCGGTGAAAAAGGCGAATGGTATGCTGGCATTTATAGCGAGAGGATTCGAGTACAGGAGCAGGGAGGTACTACTGCGGTTGTACAAGGCCTTGGTGAGACCACACCTGGAGTATTGTGTGCAGTTTTGGTCCCCTAATCTGAGGAAAGACATCTTTGCCATAGAGGGAGTACAAAGAAGGTTCACCAGATTGATTCCTGGGATGGCAGGTCTTTCATATGAAGAAAGACTGGATGAACTGGGCTTGTACTCGTTGGAATTTAGAAGATTGAGGGGGGATCTGATTGAAATGTATAAGATCCTAAAGGGATTGGACAGGTTAGATGCGGGAAGATTGTTCCCGATGTTGGGGAAGTCCAGAACGAGGGGTCACAGTTTGAGGATAGAGGGGAAGACTTTTAGGACCGAGATTAGGAAAAACTTCTTCACACAGAGAGTGGTGAATCTGTGGAATTCTCTGCCACAGCAAACTGTTGAGGCCAGTTCATTGGCTATGTTTAAGAGGGAGTTAGATATGGCCCTTGTGGCTACAGCGGTCAGGGGGTATGGAGGGAAGGCTGGGGCGGGGTTCTGAGTTGGATGATCAGCCATGATCATAATACATGGCGGTGCAGGCTCGAAGGGCCGAATGGTCTACTCCTGCACCTATTTTCTATGTTTCTATGTAATGACGGGAGAGAAGTGACAGTGTCACAGACAATGACACAGAGAGAAGGGACTGTGTCAAACACAATGACAGGTAGAGAAGGGACTGTGTCACAGGTAATGACACGAAGAGAAAGGGCTGAGTCACAGTCAATGACACGGAGACAAGGGACAGTGTTACAGACATTGACAGGGAGAGAAGGGACTGTGTCACAGACAATGACACGGAGAGAAGGGACAGTGTTACAGGTAATGACATGAGAGAAGGGACAGTGTTGCAGACAATAACAGGGAGAGAATGGACAGTGTTATTGGTAATGACAGGGAGAGAAGGGACAGTGTCAGAGACAATGACAGGGAGAGAAGGGACACTGTTACAGACATTGACAGGGAGAGAAGGGACTCTGTCACAGACAATGACACAGAGAGAAGGGACAGTGTCACAGGTAATAACAGGAGAGAAGGGACAGTGTCACAGGTAATAACAGGAGAGAAGGGGCAGTGTCATAGGTAATGACAGGGAGAGAAGGGACAGTGTCACAGGTAATGATAGGGAGAGAAGGGACAAGTTACAGTTAATGACAGGAGAGAAGGGACAGTATCAAAGACAATGACGAGGGAAGGGACAGTGTTACAGGTAATGACAGGAGAGAAGGGACAAAGTTACAGTTAATGACAGGAGAGAAGCGACAGTATCACAGACAATGACAACGAGGGAAGGGACAGTGTTACAGGTAATGAAAAGAAGAGAAGGGACTGTCTTACAGGTAATGACAGGGAGAGAAGGGACAGTGTCACAGGTCATGACAGGGAGAGAAGGGACAGTGTCACAGACAATGACAGGAGAGAAGGGACAATGTCATTGGTAATGACAGGGGAGAAGGAAGAGTATTACAGGTAATGACAGGACAGAACGGACAGTGTTACACGTAATGACAGGGAGAGAACGAACAGTGTCACAGACAACGACAGGGAGAGAAGGGACAGTGTTACAGGTAATGACAGGAGAGAAGGGACAGTGTCACAGACTGACAGGGAGAGAAGGGACAGTGTCACTGGTAATGACAGGGGAGAAGGAACACTGTTATAGACATTGACAGGGAGAGAAGGGACTGTGTCACAGACAATGACACGGAGAGAAGGGACAGTGTTACAGGTAATGACAGGAGAGAAGGGACAGTGTCACAGACTGACAGGGAGAGAAGGGACAGTGTCACTGGTAATGACAGGGGAGAAGGGAGAGTGTTACAGGTAATGACATGAGGGAAGGGACAGTGTTACGGGTAATAACAGGGAGAGAACGGACAGTGTCACAGACAACGACAGGGAGAGAAGGGACAGTGTCACTGGTAATGATAGGAGAGAAGGAACACTGTTATAGACATTGACAGGGAGAGAAGGGACTGTGTCACAGACAATGACACGGAGAGAAGGGACAGTGTTACAGGTAATGACAGGAGAGAAGGGACACTGTTACAGACATTGACAGGGAGAGAAGGGACTGTGTCACAGACAATGACACGGAGAGAAGGGACAGTGTTACAGGTAATGACATGAGAGAATGGACAGTGTTACAGACAATAACAGGGAGAGAATGGACAGTGTTACTGGTAATGACAGGGAGAGAAGGGACAGTGTCAAAGGTAATAACGGGAGAGAAGGGACAGTGTCACAGGTAATGACAGGGAGAGAAGGGTCAGTGTCACAGGTAATGACAGGGAGAGAACGAACAGTGTCACAGACAACGACAGGGAGAGAAGGGACAGTGTTACAGACAATGACAGGGAGAGAAGGGACAGTGTCACAGACAGTGACAGGGAGAGAAGGGACAGTGTCATTGGTAATGACAGGGGAGAAGGGAGAGTGTTTCAGGTAATGACAGGAGAGAACGGACAGTGTTACGAGTAATGACAGGGAGAGAACGAACAGTGTCACAGACAACGTCAGGGAGAGAAGGGACAGTGTTATAGACAATGAAAGGGAGAGAAGGAACAGTCTTACAGGTAATGACAGGAGAGAAGGGACAAAGTTACAGTTAATGACAGGAGAGAAGCGACAGTATCACAGACAATGACAACGAGGGAAGGGACAGTGTTGCAGGTAATGACAGGGGAGAAGGGACAGTATCAAAGACAATGACAACGAGGGAAGGGACAGTGTTACAGGTAATGAAAAGAAGAGAAGGGACTGTCTTACAGGTAATGACAGGGAGAGAAGGGACAGTGTCACAGGTCATGACAGAGAGAGAAGGGACAGTGTCACAGACAATGACAGGAGAGAACGGACAGTGTCACAGACAACGACAGGGAGAGAAGGGACAGTGTTACAGGTAATGACAGGAGAGAAGGGACAGTGTTACAGGTAATGAAAGGGAGAGAAGGGACAGTGTCACAGACAATGACAGGGAGAGAAGGGACAGTGTCACTGGTAATGACAGGGGAGAAGGGAGAGTGTTACAGGTAATGACACGAGGGAAGGGACAGTGTTACAGGTAATGACAGGGAGAGAACGGACAGTGTCACAGACAACGACAGGGAGAGAAGGGACAGTGTCACTGGTAATGATAGGAGAGAAGGGACAGTGTTACAGACAATGACAGGGGAATTATAGGCCGGTTAGCCTAACGTCGGTGGTGGGGAAACTGCTGGAGTCAGTTATCAAGGATGTGATAACAGCACATTTGGAAAGCGGTGAAATGATCGGACAAATTCAGCATGGATTTGTGAAAGGAAAATCATGTCTGACGAATCTCATAGAATTTTTTGAGGATGTAACTAGTAGAGTGGATAGGGGAGAACCAGTGGATGTGGTATATTTGGATTTTCAAAAGGCTTTTGACAAGGTCCCACATAGGAGATTAGTGTGCAAACTTAAAGCACACGGTATTGGGGGTAAGGTATTGGTGTGGGTGGAGAATTGGTTAGCAGACAGGAAGCAAAGAGTGGGAATAAACGGGACCTTTTCAGAATGGCAGGCGGTGACTAGTGGGGTACCGCAAGGCTCAGTGCTGGGACCCCAGTTGTTTACAATATATATTAATGACTTGGATGAGGGAATTAAATGCAGCATCTCCAAGTTTGCGGATGACACAAAGCTGGGTGGCAGTGTTAGCAGTGAGGAGGATGCTAAGAGGATGCAGGGTGACTTGGATAGGTTGGGTGAGTGGGCAAACTCATGGCAGATGCAATTTAATGTGGATAAATGTGAAGTTATCCACTTTGGTGGCAAAAATAGGAAAACAGATTATTATCTGAATGGTGGCCGATTAAGAAAAGGGGAGGTGCAACGAGACCTGGGTGTCATTATACACCAGTCATTGAAAGTGGGCATGCAGGTACAGCAGGCGGTGAAAAAGGCAAATGGTATGCTGGCATTTATAGCGAGAGGATTCAAGTAGAGGAGCAGGGAGGTACTACTGCAGTTGTACAAGGCCTTGGTGAGACCACACCTGGAGTATTGTGTGCAGTTTTGGTCCCCTAATCTGAGGAAAGACATCTTTGCCATAGAGGGAGTACAAAGAAGGTTCACCAGATTGATTCCTGGGATGGCAGGTCTTTCATATGAAGAAAGACTGGATGAACTGGGCTTTTACTCGTTGGAATTTAGAAGATTGAGGGGGGATCTGATTGAAACGTATAAGATCCTAAAGGGATTGGACAGGCTAGATGCGGGAAGATTGTTCCCGATGTTGGGGAGGTCTAGAACGAGGGGTCACAGTTTGAGGATAGAGGGGAAGCCTTTTAGGACCGAGGTTAGGAAAAACTTCTTCACACAGAGAGTGGTGAATCTGTGGAATTCTCTGCCACAGCAAACTGTTGAGGCCAGTTCATTAGCTATGTTAGATATGGCCCTTGTGGCTACAGGGGTCAGGGGGTATGGAGGGAAGGCTGGGTTCTGAGTTGGACGATCAGCCATGATCATAATAAATGGCGGTGCAGGCTCGAAGGGCCGAATGGCCTACTCCTGCACCTATTTTCTATGTTTCTATGTTACAGGTAATGACAGGAGAGAAGGGACAGTATTACAGGTAATGACAGGGAGAGAAGGAACAGTGTTACAGGTAATGACAGGAGAGAAAGGACACTGTTATAGACATTGACAGGGAGAGAAGGGACAATGTCACAGGTAAGAACAGGAGAGAAGGGACAGTGTCACAGGTAATAACAGGAGAGAAGGGACAGTGTCACAGGTAATGACAGGGAGAGAAGGGACAGTGTCACAGGTAATGACAGGGAGAGAACGAACAGTGTCACAGACAACGACAGGGAGAGAAGGGACAGTGTTACAGGTAATGACTGGGAGAGAAGGCACAGTGTTACAGACAATGACAGGGAGAGAAGCAAGAGTGTCACAGGTAATAACAGGAGAGATGGGACAGTGTCACAGGTAATGACAGGGAGAGAAGGGACAGTGTTACAGGTAATGACAGGAGAGAAGGGACAGTGTTACAGGTAATGACAGGGAGAGAAGGACAGTGTCACAGACAATGACATGGAGAGAAGGGACAGTGTCACAGACAATGACAGGGAGAGAAGGGACAGTGTCACAGACAATGACAGGGAGAGAAGGGACAGTGTCAAAGACAATGACAGGGAGAGAAGGGACAGTGTCACAGACAATGACAGGAGAGAAGGGACAGTGTCATTGGTAATGACAGGGGAGAAGGGAGAGTGTTACAGGTAATGACAGGAGAGAACGGACAGTGTTACAAGTAATGACAGGGAGAGAACGAACAGTGTCACAGACAACGACAGGGAGAGAAGGGACAGTGTTACAGACAATGACAGGGAGAGAAGGAACAGTCTCACAGGTAATGACAGGGGAGAAGGGACAAAGTTACAGTTAATGACAGGAGAGAAGGGACAGTATCAAAGACAATGACAACAAGGGAAGGGACAGTGTTACAGGTAATGAAAAGAAGAGAAGGGACAGTCTTACAGGTAATGACAGGGAGAGAAGGGACAGTGTCACAGGTCATGACAGAGAGAGAAGGGACAGTGTCACAGACAATGACAGGGAGAGAAGGGACAGTGTCACTGGTAATGACAGGAGAGAAGGGACAGTGTTACAGGTAATGACACGAGGGAAGGGACAGTGTTACAGGTAATGACAGGGAGAGAACGGACAGTGTCACAGACAACGACAGGGAGAGAAGGGACAGTGTCACAGGTAATGACAGGAGAGAAGGGACAGTGTCACAGACAATGACAGGAGAGAAGGGACAGTGTTACAGGTAATGACAGGAGAGAAGGGACAGTGTTACAGGTAATGACAGGGAGAGAAGGGACAGTGTTACAGGTAATGACAGGAGAGAAGGGACACTGTTATAGACATTGACAGGGAGAGAAGGGACAGTGTTACAGGTAATGACAGGGAGAGAAGGGACAGTGTCACAGGTAATAACAGGAGAGAAGGGACAGTGTCACAGGTAATAACAGGAGAGAAGGGACAGTGTCACAGGTAATGACAGGGAGAGAAGGGACAGTGTTACAGGTAATGACAGGGAGAGAACGGACAGTGTCACAGACAACGACAGGGAGAGAAGGGACAGTGTTACAGGTAATGACTGGGAGAGAAGGGACAGTGTTACAAGTAATGACAGGAGAGAAGGGACAGTGTCACAGGTAGTGACAGGAGAGAAGGGACAGTGCTGTAGGTAATGACAGGGAGAGATGGGACAGTGTTGCAGATAATGTCAGGGAGAGAAGGGACAGTGTTACAGACAATGACACGGAGAGAAGGGACAGTGTTACAGACAATGACACAGAGAGAAGGGACAGTGTCACAGACAATGACAGGGAGAGAAGGGACAGTGTCACAGACAATGACAGGGAGAGAAGGGACAGTGTTACAGACAATGACAGGGAGAGAAGGGACAGTGTCACAGACAATGACAGGAGAGAAGGGACAGTGTCATTGGTAATGACAGGGGAGAAGGGAGAGTGTTACAAGTAATGACAGGGAGAGAAGGGACAGTGTCACAGACAATGACAGGGAGAGAAGGGACAGAGTCACTGACAATGACAAGGAGAGAAGGGACAGTGTCACAGGTAATGACAGGAGAGATGGGACAGTGTCACTGACAATGACAAGGAGGGAAGGGACTGTGTTACAGGTAATGACAGGGAGAGAAGGGACAGTGTCACAGGTAATGACAGGGAGAGAAGGGACAGTGTTACAGGTAATGACAGGGAGAGAAGGGACAGTGTTACAGGTAATGACAGGGAGAGAAGGGACAGTGTTACAGGTAATGACATGAGAGAAGGGACAGTCTTACTGGTAATGACAGAGAGAGAAGGGACAGTGTCACAGGTAATGACAGGGAGAGAAGGGACAGTGTCACAGACAATGACGGAGAGAAGGGACAGTGTTACAGGTAATGACAGGAAGAGAAGGGACAGTGTACGGACAATGTCAGGGAGAGAAGGGACAGTGTACAGACAATGACAGGGAGAGAAGGGACAGTGTCACAGACAATGACAGGGAGAGAAGGGACAGTGTCACAGACAATGACAGGGAGAGAAGGGACAGTGTTACAGGTAATGACATGAGAGAAGGGACAGTGTTATTGGTAATGACAGGGAGAGAAGGGACAATGTCACAGGTAATGACAGGAGAGAAGGGACAGTGTCACAGGTAATAACAGGAGAGAAGGGACAGTGTTACAGGTAATGACAGGAAAGAAGGGACAGTGTTACAGACAATGACAGGGAGAGAAGGGACAGTGTCACAGACAATGACAGGGAGAGAAGGGACAGTGTCACTGGTAATGACAGGAGAGAAGGGACAGTGTTACAGACAATGACAGGGAGAGAAGGGACAGTGTTACAGGTAATGACAGGAGAGAAGGGACAGTGTTACAGGTAATGACAGGGAGAGAAGGGACAGTGTTACAGGTAATGACAGGAGAGAAGGGACACTGTTATAGACATTGACAGGGAGAGAAGGGACAATGTCACAGGTAATAACAGGAGAGAAGGGACAGTGTTACAAGGTAATGACAGGGAGAGAAGGGACAGTGTTACAAGGTAATGACAGGGAGAGGAAGGACAGTGTCACAGACAATGACAGAGAGAGAAGGGACAGTGTCACAGACAATGACAGGGAGAGAAGGGACAGTGTCACAGACAATGACAGGGAGAGAAGGGACAGTGTTACAGACAATGACAGGGAGAGAAGGGACAGTGTCACAGACTATGACAGGAGAGAAGGGACAGTGTCACTGGTAATGACAGGGGAAAAGGACAGTGTTACAAGTAATGACAGGGAGAGAACGGACAGTGTCACAGACAATGACCGGGAGAGAAGGGACAGTGTTACAGACAATGACAGGGAGAGAAGGGACAGTGTCACAGGTAATGACAGGGAGAGAAGGGACAAAGTTACAGTTAATGACAGGAGAGAAGGGACAGTATCAAAGACAATGACAACGAGGGAAGGGACAGTGTTACAGGTAATGAAAAGAAGAGAAGGGACAGTGTTACAGGTAATGACAGGAGAGAAGGGATAGTGTTACAAGTAATGACAGGAGAGAAGGGACAGTGTCTCAGACAACGACAGGGTCGGAAGCGACAGTGTCACTGGTAATGACAGGGGAGAAGGGATAGTGTTACAGGTAATGACACGAGGGAAGGGACAGTGTTACAGTTAATGACAGGGAGAGAACGGACAGTGTCACAGACAACGACAGGGAGAGAAGGGACAGTGCTACAGGTAATGACAGGGAGAGAAGGGACAGTGTTACAGACAATGACAGGGAGAGAAGGGACAGTGTTACAGGTAATGACAGGGAGAGAAGGGACAGTGTTACAGGTAATGACAGGGAGAGAAGGGACAGTGTTACAGGTAATGACAGGAGAGAAGGGACAGTGTTACAGACAATGACAGGGAGAGAAGGGACAATGTCACAGGTAATGACAGGGAGAGAAGGGACAGTGTCACAGGTAATAACAGGAGAGAAGGGACAGTGTCACAGGTAATGACAGGAGAGAAGGGACAGTGTCACAGGTAATGACAGGGAGAGAAGGGACAGTGTCACAGGTAATGACAGGGAGAGAAGGGACAGTGTCACAGACAATGACAGGGAGAGAAGGGACAGTGTTGCAGGTAATGACCGGGAGAGAAGGGACAGTGTCACAGACTATGACAGGAGAGAAGGGACAGTGTCACAGGTACTGACAGGGAGAGAAGGGACAGTGTCACAGGTAATAACAGGGAGAGAAGGGACAGTGTCACAGGTAAGGACAGGGAGAGAAGGGACAGTGTTACAGGTAATGACAGGGAGAGAAGGGACAGTGTCACAGACAATGACAGGGAGAGAAGGGACAGTGTCACAGACAATGACAGGGAGAGAAGGGACAGTGTCACAGACAATGACAGGGAGAGAAGGGACAGTGTTACAGACAATGACAGGGAGAGAAGGGACAGTGTCACAGACAATGACAGGGAGAGAAGGGACAGTGTCACAGGTAATGACAGGGGAGAAGGGACGGTGTTACAGGTAATGACAGGAGAGAAGGGACAGTGTCACAGACAATGATAGGGAGAGAAGGGACAGTGTCACAGACAATGACAAGGAGAGAAGGGACAGTGTTACAGGTAATGACAGGGAGAGAAGGGACAGTGTTACAGGTAATGACAGGGAGAGAAGGGACAGTGTTACAGGTAATGACAGGGAGAGAAGGGACAGTGTTACAGGTAATGACAGGGAGAGAAGGGACAGTGTCACAGGTAATGACAGGGAGAGAAGGGACAGTGTCACAGACAATGACAGGGAGAGAAGGGACAGTGTCACAGACAATGACAGGGAGAGAAGGGACAGTGTCACAGACAATGACAGGGAGAGAAGGGACAGTGTTACAGGTAATGACACGAGGGAAGGGACAGTGTTACAGACAATGACAGGGAGAGAAGGGACAGTGTCACAGGTAATGACAGGAGAGAAGGGACAGTGTCACAGACAATGACAGGGAGAGAAGGGACAGTGTTACAGGTAATGACAGGAGAGAAGGGACAGTTACACTGACAATGACAAGGAGGGAAGGGACAGTGTTACAGACAATGACAGGGAGAGAAGGGACAGTGTCACAGGTAATGACAGGGAGAGAAGGGACAGTGTTACAGACAATGACAGGGAGAGAAGGGACAGTGTTACAGGTAATGACAGAAGAGAAGGGACAGTGTTACAGGTAATGACAGGGAGAGAAGGGACAGTGTTACAGGTAATGACAGGGAGAGAAGGGACAGTGTTACAGACAATGACAGGGAGAGAAGGGACAGTGTCACAGGTAATAACAGGAGAGAAGGGACAGTGTTACAGGTAATGACAGGGAGAGAAGGGACAGTGTTACAGGTAATGACAGGGAGAGAAGGGACAGTGTCACAGACAATGACAGGGAGAGAAGGGACAGTGTCACAGACAATGACAGGGAGAGAAGGGACAGTGTCACAGACAACGACAGGGAGAGAAGGGACAGTGTCACAGACAATGACAGGGAGAGAAGGGACAGTGTCACAGGTAATGACAGGGAGAGAAGGGACAGTGTTACAGGTAATGACAGGGAGAGAAGGGACAGTGTCACAGACAATGACAGGGAGAGAAGGGACAGTGTCACAGACAATGACAAGGAGAGAAGGGACAGTGTCACAGGTAATGACAGGAGAGATGGGACAGTGTCACTGACAATGACAAGGAGGGAAGGGACTGTGTTACAGGTAATGACAGAAGAGAAGGGACAGTGTCACAGGTAATGACAGGGAGAGAAGGGACAGTGTTACAGGTAATGACAGGGAGAGAAGGGACAGTGTTACAGGTAATGACAGGGAGAGAAGGGACAGTGTTACAGGTAATGACATGAGAGAAGGGACTGTGTTACAGGTAATGACAGAAGAGAAGGGACAGTGCTGTAGGTAATGACAGGGAGAGATGGGACAGTGTTACAGACAATGACAGGGAGAGAAGGGACAGTGTTACAGGTAATGACAGGAGAGAAGGGACAGTGTTACAGACAATGACAGGGAGAGAAGGGACAGTGTCACAGACAATGACAGGGAGAGAAGGGACAGTGTCACAGACAATGACAGGGAGAGAAGGGACAGTGTCACAGACAATGACAGGAGAGAAGGGACAGTGTTACAGGTAATGACAGGAGAGAAGGGACAGTGTTACAGACAATGACAGGGAGAGAAGGGACAGTGTCACAGACAATGACAGGGAGAGAAGGGACAGTGTTACAGGTAATGACAGGGAGAGAAGGGACAGTGTTACAGACAATGACAGGGAGAGAAGGGACAGTGTCACAGGTAATGACAGGGAGAGAAGGGACAGTGTTACAGGTAATGACAGGAGAGAAGGGACAGTGTCACAGGTAATGACAGGAGAGAAGGGACAGTGTTACAGGTAATGACAGGGAGAGAAGGGACAGTGTTACAGGTAATGACAGGGAGAGAAGGGACAGTGTTACAGACAATGACAGGAGAGAAGGGACAGTGTTACAGGTAATAACAGGGAGAGAAGGGACAGTGTACAGACAATGACAGGGAGAGAAGGGACAATGTCACAGGTAATGACAGGGAGAGAAGGGACAGTGTTACAGACAATGACAGGGAGAGAAGGGATAACGTCACAGGTAATGACAGAGAGAGAAGGGACAGTGTCACTGGTAATAACAGGAGAGAAGGGACAGTGTCACAGGTACTGACAGGGAGAGAAGCGACAGTGTCACAGGTAATGACATGGAGAGTAGGGACAGTGTCACAGGTAATGACAGGGAGAGTAGGGACAGTGTCACAGGTAATGACAGGAGAGAAGGGACAGTGTTACAGGTAATGACAGGGAGAGAAGGGACAGTGTCACAGACAATGACAGGGAGGGAAGGGACACTGTTACAGGTAATAACAGGGAGAGAAGAGACAGTGTCACAGGTAATGACAGGGAGAGAAGGGACAAAGTTAGATTTAATGACAGGAGAGAAGGGACAGTGTTACAAGTAATGACAGGGAGAGAACGGACAGTGTCACAGAGAACGTCAGGGAGAGAAGGGACAGTGTTACAGACAATGACAGGGAGAGAAGGGACAGTGTTACAGACAATGACGGTGAGAGAAGAGACAAAGTTACAGTTAATGACAGGAAAGAAGGGACAGTATCACAGACAATGACAACGAGGGAAGGGACAGTGTTACAGGTAATGAAAGGGAGAGAAGGGACAGTGTTACAGGTAATGACAGGAGAGAAGGGACAGTGTTACAGGTAATGACAGGAGAGAAGGGACAGTGTTACAGACAATGACAGGGAGAGAAGGGACAGTGTAAGAGGTAATGACAGGAGAGAAGGGACAGTGTTACAGGTAATGACAGGGAGAGAAGGGACAGTGTTACAGGTAATGACAGGGAGAGAAGGGACAGTGTTACAGGTAATGACAGGGAGAGAAGGGACAGTGTTACAGGTAATGACAGGAGAGAAGGGACAGTGTTACAGGTAATGACAGGGAGAGAAGGGACAGTGTTACAGGTAATGACAGGGAGAGAAGGGACAGTGTTACAGACAATGACAGGGAGAGAAGGGACAGTGTTACAGGTAATGACAGGGAGAGAAGGGACAGTGTTACAGGTAATGACAGGGAGAGAAGGGACAGTGTTACAGGTAATGACAGGGAGAGAAGGGACAGTGTCACAGACAATGACAGGGAGAGAAGGGACAGTGTTACAGACAACGACAGGGAGAGAAGGGACAGAGTCACTGACAATGACAAGGAGAGAAGGGACAGTGTCACAGGTAATGACAGGAGAGATGGGACAGTGTCACAGGTAATGACAAGGAGGGAAGGGACTGTGTTACAGGTAATGACAGGGAGAGAAGGGACAGTGTCACAGGTAATGACAGGGAGAGAAGGGACAGTGTTACAGACAATGACAGGAGAGAAGGGACAGTGTCACAGACAATGACAGGGAGAGAAGGGACAGTGTTACAGGTAATGACAGGAGAGAAGGGACAGTGTTACAGTTAATGACAGGAGAGAAGGGACAGTATCAAAGACAATGACAACGAGGGAAGGGACAGTGTTACAGGTAATGAAAAGAAGAGAAGGGACAGTGTTACAGGTAATGACAGGGAGAGAAGGGACAGTGTTACAGGTAATGACAGGGAGAGAAGGGACAGTGTCACAGACAATGACAGGGAGAGAAGGGACAGTGTTACAGGTAATGACAGGGAGAGAAGGGACAGTGTTACAGGTAATGACAGGAGAGAAGGGACAGTGTTACAGGTAATGACAGGGAGAGAAGGGACAGTGTCACAGACAATGACAGGGAGAGAAGGGACAGTGTTACAGGTAATGACAGGAGAGAAGGGACAGTGTCACAGGTAATGACAGGGAGAGAAGGGACAGTGTCACAGGTAATGACAGGAGAGAAGGGACAGTGTTACAGGTAATGACAGGGAGAGAAGGGACAGTGTTACAGGTAATGACAGGGAGAGAAGGGACAGTGTCACAGACAATGACAGGGAGAGAAGGGACAGTTTCACAGGTGATGAGAGGAGAGAAGGGACAGTGTTACAGACAATGCCAGGGAGAGAAGGGACAGTGTCACAGACAATGACGGAGAGAAGGGACAGTGTTACAGGTAATGACAGGGAGAGAAGGGACAGTGTTACAGACAATGACAGGGAGAGAAGGGACAGTGTCACAGACAATGACAGGGAGAGAAGGGACAGTGTTACAGGTAATGACAGGAGAGAAGGGACAGTGTTACAGACAATGACAGGGAGAGAAGGGACAGTGTTACAGGTAATGACAGGGAGAGAAGGGACAGTGTCACAGGTAATGACAGGGAGAGAAGGGACAGTGTCACAGGTAATGACAGGGAGAGAAGGGACAGTGTTACAGGTAATGACAGGGAGAGAAGGGACAGTGTACAGACAATGACAGGGAGAGAAGGGACAGTGTTACAGACAATGACAGGGAGAGAAGGGACAGTGTCACAGACAATGACAGGGAGAGAAGGGACAGTGTCACAGGTAATGACAAGGAGAGAAGGGACAGTGTTACAGGTAATGACAGGAGAGAAGGGACAGTGTTACAGGTAATGACAGGGAGAGAAGGGACAGTGTCACAGACAATGACAGGGAGAGAAGGGACAGTGTTACAGACAATGACAGGGAGAGAAGGGACAGTGTTACAGGTAATGACAGGGAGAGAAGGGACAGTGTTACAGTTAATGACAGGAGAGAAGGGACAGTATCACAGACAATGACAACGAGGGAAGGGACAGTGTTACAGGTAATGACAGGGAGAGAAGGGACAGTGTCACAGACAATGACAAGGAGGGAAGGGACAGTGTTACAGGTAATGACAGAAGAGAAGGGACAGTGCTGTAGGTAATGACAGGGAGAGAAGGGACAGTGTCACAGGTAATGACAGGGAGAGAAGGGACAGTGTCACAGACAATGACAGGGAGAGAAGGGACAGTGTCACAGACAATGACGGAGAGAAGGGACAGTGTTACAGGTAATGACAGGGAGAGAAGGGACAGTGTTACAGGTAATGACAGGGAGAGAAGGGACAGTGTCACAGACAACGACAGGGAGAGAAGGGACAGTGTCACAGGTAATGACAGGAGAGAAGGGACAGTGTTACAGGTAATGACAGGAGAGAAGGGACAGTGTTACAGGTAATGACAGGGAGAGAAGGGACAGTGTTACAGACAATGACAGGGAGAGAAGGGACAGTGTCACAGACAATGACAGGGAGAGAAGGGACAGTGTTACAGGTAATGACAGGGAGAGAAGGGACAGTGTTACAGACAATGACAGGGAGAGAAGGGACAGTGTTACAGGTAATGACAGGGAGAGAAGGGACAGTGTCACAGGTAATGACAGGGAGAGAAGGGACAGTGTCACAGGTAATGACAGGGAGAGAAGGGACAGTGTTACAGGTAATGACAGGGAGAGAAGGGACAGTGTCACAGACAATGACAGGGAGAGAAGGGACAGTGTTACAGACAACGACAGGGAGAGAAGGGACAGAGTCACTGACAATGTCAAGGAGAGAAGGGACAGTGTCACAGGTAATGACAGGAGAGAAGGGACAGTGTTACAGGTAATGACAGGGAGAGAAGGGACAGTGTTACAGGTAATGTCAGGGAGAGAAGGGACAGTGTTACAGACAATGACACGGAGAGAAGGGACAGTGTTACAGACAATGACAGGGAGAGAAGGGACGGTGTTACAGGTAATGACAGGGAGAGAAGGGACAGTGTTACAGTCAATGATAGGGAGAGAAGGGACAGTGTCACAGACAATGACAACGAGGGAAGGGACAGTGTTACAGGTAATGACAGGGAGAGAAGGGACAGTGTCACAGACAATGACAGAGAGAGAAGGGACAGTGTTACAGGTAATGACAGGGAGAGAAGGGACAGTGTTACAGGTAATGACAGGGAGAGAAGGGACAGTGTCACAGGTAATGACAGGAGAGAAGGGACAGTGTCACAGACAATGATAGGGAGAGAAGGGACAGTGTCACAGACAATGACGGAGAGAAGGGACAGTGTTACAGGTAATGACAGGGAGAGAAGGGACAGTGTTACAGGTAATGACAGGGAGAGAAGGGACAGTGTCACAGACAATGACAGGGAGAGAAGGGACAGTGTCACAGGTAATGACAGGGAGAGAAGGGACAGTGTTACAGGTAACGACAGGAGAGAAGGGACAGTGTTACAGGTAATGACAGGGAGAGAACGGACAGTGTCACAGACAACGACAGGGAGAGAAGGGACAGTGTCACTGGTAATGATAGGAGAGAAGGGACAGTGTTACAGACAATGACAGGGGAATTATAGGCCGGTTAGCCTAAGAACTGCTGGGGACAGTGATAACAGCACATTTGGAAAGCGGTGAAATGATCGGACAAATTCAGCATGGATTTGTGAAAGGAATGTCTGGAATCTCATAGAATTTTTTGAGGATGTAACTAGTAGAGTGGATAGGGGAGAACCAGTGGATGTGGTATATTTGGATTTTCAAAAGGCTTTTGACAAGGTCCCACATAGGAGATTAGTGTGCAAACTTAAAGCACACGGTATTGGGGGTAAGGTATTGGTGTGGGTGGAGAATTGGTTAGCAGACAGGAAGCAAAGAGTGGGAATAAACGGGACCTTTTCAGAATGGCAGGCGGTGACTAGTGGGGTACCGCAAGGCTCAGTGCTGGGACCCCAGTTGTTTACAATATATATTAATGACTTGGATGAGGGAATTAAATGCAGCATCTCCAAGTTTGCGGATGACACAAAGCTGGGTGGCAGTGTTAGCAGTGAGGAGGATGCTAAGAGGATGCAGGGTGACTTGGATAGGTTGGGTGAGTGGGCAAACTCATGGCAGATGCAATTTAATGTGGATAAATGTGAAGTTATCCACTTTGGTGGCAAAAATAGGAAAACAGATTATTATCTGAATGGTGGCCGATTAAGAAAAGGGGAGGTGCAACGAGACCTGGGTGTCATTATACACCAGTCATTGAAAGTGGGCATGCAGGTACAGCAGGCGGTGAAAAAGGCAAATGGTATGCTGGCATTTATAGCGAGAGGATTCAAGTAGAGGAGCAGGGAGGTACTACTGCAGTTGTACAAGGCCTTGGTGAGACCACACCTGGAGTATTGTGTGCAGTTTTGGTCCCCTAATCTGAGGAAAGACATCTTTGCCATAGAGGGAGTACAAAGAAGGTTCACCAGATTGATTCCTGGGATGGCAGGTCTTTCATATGAAGAAAGACTGGATGAACTGGGCTTGTACTCGTTGGAATTTAGAAGATTGAGGGGGGATCTGATTGAAACGTATAAGATCCTAAAGGGATTGGACAGGCTAGATGCGGGAAGATTGTTCCCGATGTTGGGGAGGTCTAGAACGAGGGGTCACAGTTTGAGGATAGAGGGGAAGCCTTTTAGGACCGAGGTTAGGAAAAACTTCTTCACACAGAGAGTGGTGAATCTGTGGAATTCTCTGCCACAGCAAACTGTTGAGGCCAGTTCATTAGCTATGTTAGATATGGCCCTTGTGGCTACAGGGGTCAGGGGGTATGGAGGGAAGGCTGGGTTCTGAGTTGGACGATCAGCCATGATCATAATAAATGGCGGTGCAGGCTCGAAGGGCCGAATGGCCTACTCCTGCACCTATTTTCTATGTTTCTATGTTACAGGTAATGACAGGAGAGAAGGGACAGTATTACAGGTAATGACAGGGAGAGAAGGAACAGTGTTACAGGTAATGACAGGAGAGAAAGGACACTGTTATAGACATGACAGGGAGAGAAGGGACAGTGTCACAGGTACTGACAGGGAGAGAAGGGACAGTGTCACAGGTAATGACAGGGAGAGAAGGGACAGTGTCACAGGTAATGACAGGGAGAGAAGGGACAGTGTCACAGGTAATGACAGGGAGAGAAGGGACAGTGTCACAGACAATGACAGGGAGAGAAGGGACAGTGTTACAGGTAATGACAGGGAGAGAAGGGACAGTGTTACAGACAATGACAGGGAGAGAAGGGACAGTGTCACAGGTAATGACAGGAGAGAAGGGACAGTGTCACAGGTAATGACAAGGAGAGAAGGGACAGTGTTACAGGTAATGACAGGAGAGAAGGGACAGTGTTACAGGTAATGACAGGGAGAGAAGGGACAGTGTCACAGACAATGACAGGGAGAGAAGGGACAGTGTCACAGACAATGACAGGGAGAGAAGGGACAGTGTCACAGACAATGACAGGGAGAGAAGGGACAGTGTCACAGACAATGACAGGGAGAGAAGGGACAGTGTCACAGACAATGACACGGAGAGAAGGGACAGTGTTACAGGTAATGACAGGGAGAGAAGGGACAGTGTTACAGGTAATGACAGGGAGAGAAGGGACAGTGTTACAGGTAATGACAGGGAGAGAAGGGACAGTGTCACAGACAATGACAGGGAGAGAAGGGACAGTGTTACAGACAATGACAGGGAGAGAAGGGACAGTGTTACAGGTAATGACAGGGAGAGAAGGGACAGTGTTACAGTTAATGACAGGGAGAGAAGGGACAGTGTCACAGACAATGACAACGAGGGAAGGGACAGTGTTACAGGTAATGAAAGGGAGAGAAGGAACAGTGTTACAGGTAATGACAGGGAGAGAAGGGACAGTGTTACAGGTAATGAAAGGGAGAGAAGGGACAGTGTCACAGACAATGACAGGGAGAGAAGGGACAGTGTCACTGGTAATGACGGAGAGAAGGGACAGTGTTACAGGTAATGACAGGGAGAGAAGGGACAGTGTTACAGGTAATGACAGGAGAGAAGGGACAGTGTCACAGACAATGACAGGGAGAGAAGGGACAGTGTCACAGGTAATGACAGGAGAGATGGGACAGTGTCAGAGACAATGACAAGGAGGGAAGGGACTGTGTTACAGGTAATGACAGAAGAGAAGGGACAGTGCTACAGGTAATGACAGGGAGAGATGGGACAGTGTTGCAGATAATGTCAGGGAGAGAAGGGACAGTGTTACAGACAATGACAGGGAGAGAAGGGACAGTGTTACAGGTAATGACAGGGAGAGAAGGGACAGTGTCACAGGTAATGACAGGGCGAGAAGGGACAGTGTGGCAGGTAATGACAAGGAGTGAAGGGAGAGTGTCACAGCTAATGACAGGGAGAGAAGGGACAGTGTCACAGGTAATGACAGGGAGAGAAGGGACAGTGTCACAGACAATGACAGGGAGAGAAGGGACAGTGTTACAGGTAATGACAGGAGAGAAGGGACAGTGTTACAGACAATGACAGGGAGAGAAGGGACAGTGTCACAGGTAATGACGGAGAGAAGGGACAGTGTTACAGGTAATGACAGGGAGAGAAGGGACAGTGTTACAGACAATGACAGGGAGAGAAGGGACAGTGTTACAGACAATGACAGGGAGAGAAGGGACAGTGTCACAGACAATGACAGGGAGAGAAGGGACAGTGTCACAGACAATGACAGGGAGAGAAGGGACAGTGTCACAGACAATGACAGGGAGAGAAGGGACAGTGTTACAGACAATGACAGGGAGAGAAGGGACAGTGTCACAGACAATGACAAGGAGAGAAGGGACAGTGTCACAGGTAATGACAGGGAGAGAAGGGACAGTGTTACAGGTAATGACAGGGAGAGAAGGGACAGTGTCACAGACAATGACAGGGAGAGAAGGGACAGTGTCACAGACAATGACAAGGAGAGAAGGGACAGTGTCACAGGTAATGACAGGAGAGATGGGACAGTGTCAGAGACAATGACAAGGAGGGAAGGGACTGTGTTACAGGTAATGACAGAAGAGAAGGGACAGTGTCACAGGTAATGACAGGGAGAGAAGGGACAGTGTTACAGGTAATGACAGGGAGAGAAGGGACAGTGTTACAGGTAATGACAGGGAGAGAAGGGACAGTGTTACAGGTAATGACAGGGAGAGAAGGGACAGTGTTACAGGTAATGACAGGGAGAGAAGGGACAGTGTCACAGGTAATGACAGGGAGAGAAGGGACAGTGTCACAGACAATGACAGGGAGAGAAGGGACAGTGTTACAGGTAATGACAGGAGAGAAGGGACAGTGTTACAGACAATGACAGGGAGAGAAGGGACAGTGTCACAGACAATGACAGGGAGAGAAGGGACAGTGTCACAGACAATGACAGGGAGAGAAGGGACAGTGTCACAGACAATGACAGGGAGAGAAGGGACAGTGTTACAGGTAATGACAGGAGAGAAGGGACAGTGTTACAGACAATGACAGGGAGAGAAGGGACAGTGTCACTGGTAATGACAGGGAGAGAAGGGACAGTGTCACAGGTAATGACAGGAGAGAAGGGACAGTGTTACAGGTAATGACAGGGAGAGAAGGGACAGTGTCACAGACAATGACAGGGAGAGAAGGGACAGTGTCACAGACAATGACAGGGAGAGAAGGGACAGTGTCACAGGTAATGACAGGGAGAGAAGGGACAGTGTTACAGACAATGACAGGGAGAGAAGGGACAGTGTTACAGGTAATGACAGGGAGAGAAGGGACAGTGTTACAGGTAATGACAGGGAGAGAAGGGACAGTGTTACAGGTAATGACAGGGAGAGAAGGGACAGTGTTACAGACAATGACAGGGAGAGAAGGGACAGTGTCACAGGTAATGACAGGGAGAGAAGGGACAGTGTTACAGGTAATGACAGGGAGAGAAGGGACAGTGTTACAGGTAATGACAGGGAGAGAAGGGACAGTGTCACAGACAATGACAGGGAGAGAAGGGACTGTGTCACAGACAATGACAGGGAGAGAAGGGACAGTGTCACAGACAATGACAGGGAGAGAAGGGACAGTGTTACAGACAATGACAGGGAGAGAAGGGACAGTGTCACAGACAATGACAGGGAGAGAAGGGACAGTGTCACAGGTAATGACAGGGAGAGAAGGGACAGTGTCACAGGTAATGACAGGGAGAGAAGGGACAGTGTACAGACAATGACAGGGAGAGAAGGGACAGTGTTACAGGTAATGACAGGGAGAGAAGGGACAGTGTCACAGGTAATGACAGGGAGAGAAGGGACAAAGTTACAGTTAATGACAGGAGAGAAGGGACAGTATCAAAGACAATGACAACGAGAGAAGGGACAGTGTTACAGGTAATGACAGGGAGAGAAGGGACAGTGTTACAGGTAATGACAGGGAGAGAAGGGACAGTGTTACAGGTAATGACAGGGAGAGAAGGGACAGTGTCACAGACAATGACAGGGAGAGAAGGGACAGTGTTACAGGTAATGACAGGGAGAGAAGGGACAGTGTTACAGGTAATGAAAGGGAGAGAAGGGACAGTGTTACAGGTAATGACAGGGAGAGAAGGGACAGTGTCACAGACAATGACAGGGAGAGAAGGGACAGTGTCACAGGTAATGACAGGGAGAGAAGGGACAGTGTTACAGGTAATGACAGGGAGAGAAGGGACAGTGTTACATGTAATGACAGGAGAGAAGGGACAGTGTTACAGGTAATGACAGGGAGAGAAGGGACAGTGTTACAGGTAATGACAGGAGAGAAGGGACACTGTTATAGACATTGACAGGGAGAGAAGGGACAATGTCACAGGTAATAACAGGAGAGAAGGGACAGTGTTACAGGTAATGACAGGGAGAGAAGGGACAGTGTCACAGGTAATGACAGGGAGAGAAGGGACAGTGTCACAGGTAATGACAGGGAGAGAAGGGACAGTGTTACAGGTAATGACAGGGAGAGAAGGGACAGTGTCACAGACAATGACAGGGAGAGAAGGGACAGTGTTACAGGTAATGACAGGGAGAGAAGGGACAGTGTTACAGACAATGACAGGGAGAGAAGGGACAGTGTCACAGGTAATGACAGGGAGAGAAGGGACAGTGTTACAGGTAATGACAGGGAGAGAAGGGACAGTGTTACAGACAATGACAGGGAGAGAAGGGACAGTGTTACAGACAATGACAGGGAGAGAAGGGACAGTGTCACAGACAATGACAGGGAGAGAAGGGACAGTGTCACAGACAACGACAGGGAGAGAAGGGACAGTGTCACAGACAACGACAGGGAGAGAAGGGACAGTGTTACAGACAATGACAGGGAGAGAAGGGACAGTGTCACAGACAATGACAGGGAGAGAAGGGACAGTGTCACAGGTAATGACAGGGAGAGAAGGGACAGTGTTACAGGTAATGACAGGGAGAGAAGGGACAGTGTCACAGACAATGACAGGGAGAGAAGGGACAGTGTCACAGACAATGACAGGGAGAGAAGGGACAGTGTCACAGGTAATGACAGGGAGAGAAGGGACAGTGTTACAGACAATGACAGGGAGAGAAGGGACAGTGTTACAGGTAATGACAGGAGAGAAGGGACAGTGTCACAGGTAATGACAGGGAGAGAAGGGACAGTGTTACAGGTAATGACAGGAGAGAAGGGACAGTGTTACAGGTAATGACAGGGAGAGAAGGGACAGTGTTACAGGTAATGACAGGGAGAGAAGGGACAGTGTTACAGGTAATGACAGGGAGAGAAGGGACAGTGTCACAGGTAATGACAGGAGAGAAGGGACAGTGTCACAGACAATGACAGGAGAGAAGGGACAGTGTTACAGGTAATGACACGAGGGAAGGGACAGTGTTACAGACAATGACAGGGAGAGAAGGGACAGTGTACGGACAATGTCAGGGAGAGAAGGGACAGTGTCACAGACAATGACAGGGAGAGAAGGGACAGTGTCACAGACAATGACAAGGAGAGAAGGGACAGTGTTACAGGTAATGACAGGAGAGAAGGGACAGTGTTACAGACAATGACAGGGAGAGAAGGGACAGTGTCACAGGTAATGACAGGGAGAGAAGGGACAGTGTCACAGGTAATGACAGGGAGAGAAGGGACAGTGTTACAGGTAATGACAGGAGAGAAGGGACAGTGTTACAGACAATGACAGGGAGAGAAGGGACAGTGTCACAGACAATGACAGGGAGAGAAGGGACAGTGTCACAGGTAATGACAGGAGAGAAGGGACAGTGTCACAGACAATGACAAGGAGAGAAGGGACAGTGTTACAGGTAATGACAGGGAGAGAAGGGACAGTGTTACAGGTAATGACAGGGAGAGAAGGGACAGTGTTACAGGTAATGACAGGGAGAGAAGGGACAGTGTTACAGACAATGACAGGGAGAGAAGGGACAGTGTCACAGGTAATGACAGGAGAGAAGGGACAGTGTTACAGGTAATGACAGGGAGAGAAGGGACAGTGTTACAGGTAATGACAGGGAGAGAAGGGACAGTGTCACAGACAATGACAGGGAGAGAAGGGACAGTGTCACAGACAATGACAGGGAGAGAAGGGACAGTGTTACAGACAACGACAGGGAGAGAAGGGACAGAGTCACTGACAATGACAAGGAGAGAAGGGACAGTGTCACAGGTAATGACAGGAGAGAAGGGACAGTGTTACAGGTAATGACAGGGAGAGAAGGGACAGTGTCACAGACAATGACAGGGAGAGAAGGGACAGTGTTACAGGTAATGACAGGGAGAGAAGGGACAGTGTTACAGACAATGACAGGGAGAGAAGGGACAGTGTCACAGGTAATGACAGGAGAGAAGGGACAGTGTCACAGGTAATGACAGGGAGAGAAGGGACAGTGTTACAGGTAATGACAGGGAGAGAAGGGACAGTGTTACAGGTAATGACAGGGAGAGAAGGGACAGTGTCACAGACAATGACAGGGAGAGAAGGGACAGTGTCACAGACAATGACAGGGAGAGAAGGGACAGTGTCACAGACAATGACAGGGAGAGAAGGGACAGTGTTACAGACAATGACAGGGAGAGAAGGGACAGTGTCACAGACAATGACAGGGAGAGAAGGGACAGTGTCACAGGTAATGACAGGAGAGAAGGGACAGTGTTACAGGTAATGACAGGGAGAGAAGGGACAGTGTTACAGACAATGACAGGGAGAGAAGGGACAGTGTTATAGACAATGAAAGGGAGAGAAGGGACAGTGTCACAGGTAATGACAGGGAGAGAAAGGGACAAAGTTACAGTTAATGACAGGAGAGAAGGGACAGTATCACAGACAATGACAACGAGGGAAGGGACAGTGTTACAGGTAATGAAAGGGAGAGAAGGAACAGTCTTACAGGTAATGACAGGGAGAGAAGGGACAGTGTTGCAGGTAATGACAGGGAGAGAAGGGACAGTGTCACAGACAATGACAGGAGAGAAGGGACAGTGTCATTGGTAATGACAGGGAGAGAAGGGACAGTGTTACAGGTAATGACAGGAGAGAAGGGACAGTGTTACAGGTAATGACAGGGAGAGAAGGGACAGTGTCACAGACAATGACATGTGGAGAAGGGACAGTGTTGCAGGTAATGACAGGGAGAGATGGGACAGTGTTACAGACGATGACAAGGAGAGAAGGGACTGTGTTACAGGTAATGACAGAAGAGAAGGGACAGTGCTGTAGGTAATGACAGGGAGAGATGGGACAGTGTTACAGGTAATGACAGGGAGAGAAGGGACAGTGTTACAGACAATGACAGGGAGAGAAGGGACAGTGTCACAGGTAATGACAGGAGAGAAGGGACAGTGTCACAGGTAATGACAGGGAGAGAAGGGACAGTGTCACAGGTAATGACAGGGAGAGAAGGGACAGTGACACTGGTAATGACAGGGGAGAAGGGAGAGTGTCACAGACAATTACAGGAGAGAAGGGACAGTGTTACAGGTAATGACAGGGAGAGAAGGGACAGTGTCACAGGTAATGACAGGAGAGAAGGGACAGTGTTACAGACAATGACAGGGAGAGAAGGGACAGTGTTACAGGTAATGACAGGGAGAGAAGGGACAGTGTCACAGGTAATGACAGGGAGAGAAGGGACAGTGTTACAGGTAATGACAGGGAGAGAAGGGACAGTGTTACAGGTAATGACAGGGAGAGAAGGGACAGTGTCACAGGTAATGACAGGGAGAGAAGGGACAGTGTCACAGACAATGACAGGAGAGAAGGGACAGTGTTACAGGTAATGACAGGGAGAGAAGGGACAGTGTACAGACAATGACAGGGAGAGAAGGGACAGTGTCACAGACAATGACAGGGAGAGAAGGGACAGTGTCACAGACAATGACAGGGAGAGAAGGGACAGTGTCACAGACAATGACAGGGAGAGAAGGGACAGTGTTACAGGTAATGACAGGGAGAGAAGGGACAGTGTACGGACAATGACAGGGAGAGAAGGGACAGTGTCACAGGTAATGACAGGGAGAGAAGGGACAGTGTCACAGGTAATGACAGGAGAGAAGGGACAGTGTTACAGGTAATGACAGGGAGAGAAGGGACAGTGTTACAGACAATGACAGGGAGAGAAGGGACAGTGTCACAGACAATGACAGGGAGAGAAGGGACAGTGTCACAGGTAATGACAGGGAGAGAAGGGACAGTGTTACAGACAATGACAAGGAGAGAAGGGACTGTGTTACAGGTAATGACAGGAGAGAAGGGACAGTGCTACAGGTAATGACAGGGAGAGATGGGACAGTGTTGCAGATAATGACAGGGAGAGAAGGGACAGTGTTACAGACAATGACAGGGAGAGAAGGGACAGTGTCACAGGTAATGACAGGAGAGAAGGGACAGTGCTGTAGGTAATGACAGGGAGAGATGGGACAGTGTTGCAGATAATGTCAGGGAGAGAAGGGACAGTGTCAAAGACAATGACAGGGAGAGAAGGGACAGTGTCACAGACAATGACAGGGAGAGAAGGGACAGTGTCACAGACAACGACAGGGAGAGAAGGGACAGTGTTACAGACAATGACAGGGAGAGAAGGGACAGTGTCACAGACAATGACAGGGAGAGAAGGGACAGTGTTACAGACAATGACAGGGAGAGAAGGGACAGTGTTACAGACAATGACAGGGAGAGAAGGGACAGTGTCACAGACAATGACAGGGAGAGAAGGGACAGTGTCACAGACAATGACAGGGAGAGAAGGGACAGTGTTACAGGTAATGACAGGAGAGAAGGGACAGTGTTACAGACAATGACAGGGAGAGAAGGGACAGTGTTACAGGTAATGACAGGGAGAGAAGGGACAGTGTCACAGGTAATGACATGGAGAGAAGGGACAGTGTACAGTAATGACAGGAGAGAAGGGACAGTGTTACAGGTAATGACAGGGAGAGAAGGGACAGTGTTACAGGTAATGACAGGGAGAGAAGGGACAGTGTTACAGGTGATGACAGGGAGAGAAGGGACAGTGTCACAGGTAATGACAGGAGAGAAGGGACAGTGTCACAGACAATGACAGGGAGGGAAGGGACAGTGTTACAGGTAATGACATGACAGGAGAGAGAAGGGACAGTGTTACAGGTAATGACAGGGAGAGATGGGACAGTGTTGCAGATAATGTCAGGGAGAGAAGGGACAGTGTTACAGACAATGACACGGAGAGAAGGGACAGTGTTACAGGTAATGACAGGGAGAGAAGGGACAGTGTTACAGACAATGACAGGGAGAGAAGGGACAGTGTCACAGGTAATGACAGGAGAGAAGGGACAGTGTCACAGGTAATGACAGGGAGAGAAGGGACAGTGTCACAGGTAATAACAGGAGAGAAGGGACAGTGTTACAGGTAATGACAGGGAGAGAAGGGACAGTGTCACAGACAATGACAGGGAGAGAAGGGACAGTGTTACAGGTAATGACAGGGAGAGAAGGGACAGTGTTACAGACAATGACAGGGAGAGAATGGACAGTGTTACAGGTAATGACAGGGAGAGAAGGGACAGTGTCACAGGTAATGACAGGGAGAGAAGGGACAGTGTTACAGACAATGACAGGGAGAGAAGGGACAGTGTCACAGGTAATGACAGGGAGAGAAGGGACAGTGTTACAGACAATGACAGGAGAGAAGGGACAGTGTTACAGGTAATGACAGGGAGAGAAGGGACAGTGTCACAGACAATGACAGGGAGAGAAGGGACAGTGTTACAGGTAATGACAGGAGAGAAGGGACAGTGTTACAGGTAATGACAGGGAGAGAAGGGACAGTGTTACAGGTAATGACAGGGAGAGAAGGGACAGTGTTACAGGTAATGACAGGGAGAGAAGGGACAGTGTCACAGACAATGACAGGGAGAGAAGGGACAGTGTTACAGGTAATGACAGGAGAGAAGGGACAGTGTTACAGGTAATGACAGGGAGAGAAGGGACAGTGTTACAGACAATGACAGGGAGAGAAGGGACAGTGTTACAGGTAATGACAGGGAGAGAAGGGACAGTGTTACAGGTAATGACAGGGAGAGAAGGGACAGTGTTACAGGTAATGACAGGGAGAGAAGGGACAGTGTTACAGACAATGACAGGGAGAGAAGGGACAGTGTTACAGGTAATGACAGGGAGAGAAGGGACAGTGTTACAGGTAATGACAGGGAGAGAAGGGACAGTGTCACAGACAATGACAGGGAGAGAAGGGACAGTGTCACAGGTAATGACAGGAGAGAAGGGACAGTGTTACAGGTAATGACAGGGAGAGAAGGGACAGTGTTACAGGTAATGACAGGGAGAGAAGGGACAGTGTTACAGGT
This sequence comes from Mobula hypostoma, assembly GCF_963921235.1. Taxonomy (NCBI): domain Eukaryota; kingdom Metazoa; phylum Chordata; class Chondrichthyes; order Myliobatiformes; family Myliobatidae; genus Mobula; species Mobula hypostoma. The sequence goes on along the minus strand of NC_086113.1, from coordinate 66,640,324 downwards.
AATGACAGGGAGAGAAGGGACAGTGTCACAGACAATGACAGGGAGAGAAGGGACAGTGTTACAGGTAATGACAGGGAGAGAAGGGACAGTGTCACAGGTAATGACAGGGAGAGAAGGGACAGTGTTACAGGTAATGACAGGAGAGAAGGGACAGTGTTACAGACAATGACAGGGAGAGAAGGGACAGTGTCACAGACAATGACAGGGAGAGAAGGGACAGTGTTACAGACAATGACAGGGAGAGAAGGGACAGTGTTACAGACAATGACAGGGAGAGAAGGGACAGTGTTACAGACAATGACAGGGAGAGAAGGGACAGTGTCACAGACAATGACAGGGAGAGAAGGGACTGTGTTACAGGTAATGACAGAAGAGAAGGGACAGTGCTGTAGGTAATGACAGGGAGAGATGGGACAGTGTTGCAGATAATGACAGGGAGAGAAGGGACAGTGTTACAGACAATGACAGGGAGAGAAGGGACAGTGTCACAGACAATGACAGGGAGAGAAGGGACAGTGTTACAGGTAATGACAGGGAGAGAAGGGACAGTGTTACAGACAATGACAGGAGAGAAGGGACAGTGTTACAGGTAATGACAGGGAGAGAAGGGACAGTGTTACAGACAATGACAGGGAGAGAAGGGACAGTGTTACAGACAATGACAGGGAGAGAAGGGACAGTGTTACAGACAATGACAGGGAGAGAAGGGACAGTGTTACAGACAATGACAGGGAGAGAAGGGACAGTGTTACAGACAATGACAGGGAGAGAAGGGACAGTGTTACAGGTAATGACAGGGAGAGAAGGGACAGTGTTACAGGTAATGACAGGGAGAGAAGGGACAGTGCTGTAGGTAATGACAGGGAGAGATGGGACAGTGTTGCAGATAATGTCAGGGAGAGAAGGGACAGTGTTACAGACAATGACAGGGAGAGAAGGGACAGTGTTACAGACAATGACAGGGAGAGAAGGGACAGTGTTACAGGTAATGACAGGAGAGAAGGGACAGTGTTACAGGTAATGACAGGGAGAGAAGGGACAGTGTCACAGACAATGACAGGGAGAGAAGGGACAGTGTCACTGGTAATGAGAGAAGGGACAGTGTCACAGGTAATGACAGGGAGAGAAGGGACAGTGTTACAGGTAATGACAGGGAGAGAAGGGACAGTGTCACAGACAATGACAGGGAGAGAAGGGACAGTGTTACAGGTAATGACAGGGAGAGAAGGGACAGTGTTACAGACAATGACAGGGAGAGAAGGGACAGTGTTACAGACAATGACAGGGAGAGAAGGGACAGTGTCACAGACAATGACAAGGAGAGAAGGGACAGTGTCACAGGTAATGACAGGGAGAGAAGGGACAGTGTTACAGGTAATGACAGGGAGAGAAGGGACAGTCTTACAGGTAATGACAGGGAGAGAAGGGACAGTGTCACAGACAATGACGGAGAGAAGGGACAGTGTTACAGGTAAGGACAGTGAAAGAAGGGACAGTGTTACAGGTAATGACAGGGAGAGAAGGGACAGTGTTACAGGTAATGACAGGGAGAGAAGGGACAGTGTCACAGACAACGACAGGGAGAGAAGGGACAGTGTCACTGGTAATGACGGAGAGAAGGGACAGTGTTACAGGTAATGACAGGGAGAGAAGGGACAGTGTTACAGGTAATGACAGGGAGAGAAGGGACAGTGTTACAGGTAATGACAGGGAGAGAAGGGACAGTGTTACAGGTAATGACAGGGAGAGAAGGGACAGTGTTACAGGTAATGACAGGGAGAGAAGGGACAGTGTTACAGACAATGACAGGGAGAGAAGGGACAGTGTCACAGGTAATAACAGAGAGAAGGGACAGTGTACAGGACAGGAGAGAAGGGTGTACAGGTAATGACAGGAGAGAGGGACAGTGTGACAGGCGTATACAGAAGACATATACAGAGGAAGGGACATTTACAGCAATGACAGGAGGGAAGGGACAGTTCACAGAATACAGGAGAAGGGAGAGAAATGGGACATGTCTGAATGACAGGAAGAAGACAGTTAGAATACAAGACAGTGTTACAGGTAATGACAGGGAGAGAAGGGACAGTGTTACAGGTAATGACAGGGAGAGAAGGGACAGTGTTACAGACAATGACAGGGAGAGAAGGGACAGTGTTACAGACAATGACAGGGAGAGAAGGGACAGTGTTACAGACAATGACAGGGAGAGAAGGGACAGTGTCACAGACAATGACAGGGAGAGAAGGGACAGTGTCACAGACAACGACAGGGAGAGAAGGGACAGTGTCACAGGTCATGACAGGGAGAGAAGGGACAGTGTCACAGACAATGACAGGGAGAGAAGGGACAGTGTCACAGGTAATGACAGGGAGAGATGGGACAGTGTTGCAGATAATGTCAGGGAGAGAAGGGACAGTGTTACAGACAATGACACGGAGAGAAGGGACAGTGTTACAGACAATGACATGGAGAGAAGGGACAGTGTTACAGGTAATGACAGGGAGAGAAGGGACAGTGTTACAGGTAATGACAGGGAGAGAAGGGACAGTGTTACAGGTAATGACAGGGAGAGAAGGGACAGTGTCACAGACAATGACAGGGAGAGAAGGGACAGTGTCACAGGTAATGACAGGGAGAGAAGGGACAGTGTCACAGGTAATGACAGGGAGAGAAGGGACAGTGTTACAGGTAATGACAGGGAGAGAAGGGACAGTGTTACAGGTAATGACAGGGAGAGAAGGGACAGTGTTACAGACAATGACAGGGAGAGAAGGGACAGTGTCACAGGTAATGACAGGGAGAGAAGGGACAGTGTCACAGGTAATAACAGGGAGAGAAGGGACAGTGTTACAGGTAAGGACAGGAGAGTAGGGACAGTGTCACAGACAATGACAGGGAGAGAAGGGACAGTGTCACAGGTAATGACAGGAGAGAAGGGACAGTGTCACAGGTAATGACAGGGAGAGAAGGGACAGTGTTACAGGTAATGACAGGAGAGAAGGGACAGTGTTACAGGTAATGACAGGGAGAGAAGGGACAGTGTCACAGACAATGACAGGGAGAGAAGGGACAGTGTTACAGACAATGACAGGGAGAGAAGGGACAGTGTTACAGACAATGACAGGGAGAGAAGGGACAAAGTTACAGTTAATGACAGGAAAGAAAGGACAGTATCACAGACAATGACAGGAGAGAAGGGACAGTATCACAGACAATGACAACGAGGGAAGGGACAGTGTTACAGGTAATGAAAGGGAGAGAAGGAACAGTCTTACAGGTAATGACAGGGAGAGAAGGGACAGTGTTACAGGTAATGACAGGAGAGAAGGGACAGTGTTACAGACAATGACAGGGAGAGAAGGGACAGTGTTACAGGTAATGACAGGGAGAGAAGGGACAGTGTTACAGGTAATGACAGGGAGAGAAGGGACAGTGTTACAGGTAATGACAGGGAGAGAAGGGACAGTGTTACAGGTAATGACAGGGAGAGAAGGGACAGTGTTACAGGTAATGACAGGGAGAGAAGGGACAGTGTTACAGACAATGACAGGGAGAGAAGGGACAGTGTTACAGACAATGACAGGGAGAGAAGGGACAGTGTCACAGGTAATGACAGGAGAGAAGGGACAGTGTTACAGGTAATGACAGGGAGAGAAGGGACAGTGTTACAGGTAATGACAGGGAGAGAAGGGACAGTGTTACAGGTAATGACAGGGAGAGAAGGGACAGTGTTACAGACAATGACAGGGAGAGAAGGGACAGTGTTACAGACAATGACAGGGAGAGAAGGGACAGTGTTACAGACAATGACAGGGAGAGAAGGGACAGTGTTACAGGTAATGACAGGAGAGAAGGGACAGTGTTACAGACAATGATAGGGAGAGAAGGGACAGTGTCACAGACAATGACAGGAGAGAAGGGACAGTGTTACAGGTAATGACAGGGAGAGAAGGGACAGTGTTACAGGTAATGACAGGGAGAGAAGGGACAGTGTCACAGACAACGACAGGGAGAGAAGGGACAGTGTTACAGGTAATGACAGGAGAGAAGGGACAGTGTTACAGGTAATGACAGGGAGAGAAGGGACAGTGTTACAGACAATGACAGGGAGAGAAGGGACAGTGTTACAGGTAATGACAGAGAGAGAAGGGACAGTGTTACAGACAATGACAGGGAGAGAAGGGACAGTGTACAGACAATGACAGGGAGAGAAGGGACAGTGTTACAGGTAATGACAGGGAGAGAAGGGACAGTGTTACAGGTAATGACAGGGAGAGAAGGGACAGTGTCACAGGTAATGACAGGGAGAGAAGGGACAGTGTTACAGGTAATGACAGGGAGAGAAGGGACAGTGTTACAGGTAATGACAGGGAGAGAAGGGACAGTGTCACAGACAACGACAGGGAGAGAAGGGACAGTGTCACTGGTAATGACAGGAGAGAAGGGACAGTGTTACAGGTAATGACAGGGAGAGAAGGGACAGTGTTACAGACAATGACAGGGAGAGAAGGGACAGTGTTACAGGTAATGACAGGGAGAGAAGGGACAGTGTTACAGACAATGACAGGGAGAGAAGGGACAGTGTTACAGGTAATGACAGGGAGAGAAGGGACAGTGTCACTGGTAATGACAGGAGAGAAGGGACAGTGTCACAGGTAATAACAGGAGAGAAGGGACAGTGTCACAGGTAATGACATGGAGAGTAGGGACAGTGTCACAGGTAATGACAGGGAGAGAAGGGACAGTGTCACAGGTAATGACAGGAGAGAAGGGACAGTGTTACAGGTAATGACAGGGAGAGAAGGGACAGTGTCACAGACAATGACAGGGAGGGAAGGGACACTGTTACAGGTAATGACAGGGAGAGAAGGGACAGTGTCACAGACAATGACAGGGAGAGAAGGGACAGTGTTACAGACAATGACAGGGAGAGAAGGGACAGTGTTACAGACAATGACAGGGAGAGAAGGGACAGTGTCACAGACAATGACAGGAGAGAAGGGACAGTATCACAGACAATGACAACGAGGGAAGGGACAGTGTTACAGGTAATGAAAGGGAGAGAAGGGACAGTGTTACAGGTAATGACAGGGAGAGAAGGGACAGTGTCACAGACAATGACAGGGAGAGAAGGGACAGTGTCACAGACAATGACAGGGAGAGAAGGGACAGTGTTACAGGTAATGACACGAGGGAAGGGACAGTGTTACAGGTAATGACAGGGAGAGAAGGGACAGTGTTACAGACAATGACAGGGAGAGAAGGGACAGTGTCACAGGTAATGACAGGGAGAGAAGGGACAGTGTCACAGGTAATGACAGGAGAGAAGGGACAGTGTTACAGGTAATGACAGGGAGAGAAGGGACAGTGTCACAGGTAATGACAGGGAGAGAAGGGACAGTGTCACAGGTAATGACAGGGAGAGAAGAGACTGTGTCACAGAGAACGTCATGGAGAGAAGGGACCGTGTTACAGACAATGACAGGGAGAGAAGGGACAGTGTTACAGACAATGACAGGGAGAGAAGGGACAGTGTTACAGTTAATGACAGGAGAGAAGGGACAGTATCACAGACAATGACAGGAGAGAAGGGACAGTATCACAGACAATGACAACGAGGGAAGGGACAGTGTTACAGGTAATGACAGGGAGAGAAGGGACAGTGTTACAGGTAATGACAGGGAGAGAAGGGACAGTGTTACAGGTAATGACAGGAGAGAAGGGACAGTGTTACAGACAATGACAGGGAGAGAAGGGACAGTGTTACAGGTAATGACGGAGAGAAGGGACAGTGTTACAGGTAATGACAGGGAGAGAAGGGACAGTGTTACAGACAATGACAGGGAGAGAAGGGACAGTGTTACAGGTAATGACAGGGAGAGAAGGGACAGTGTTACAGGTAATGACAGGGAGAGAAGGGACAGTGTTACAGACAATGACAGGGAGAGAAGGGACAGTGTTACAGACAATGACAGGGAGAGAAGGGACAGTGTCACTGGTAATGACGGAGAGAAGGGACAGTGTTACAGTTAATGACAGGGAGAGAAGGGACAGTGTTACAGACAATGACAGGGAGAGAAGGGACTGTGTCACAGACAATGACAGGGAGAGATGTGACAGTGTTACAGACAATGACAGGGAGAGGAGGGACTGTGTCACAGACGATGACAGGGAGAGAAGGGACAGTGTTACAGGTGATGACAGGACAGAAGGGACAGTGTTACAGGTAATGACAGGGAGAGAAGGCACAGTGTTACAGACAATGACAGGGAGAGAAGGGACAGTGTCACAGGTAATAACAGGAGAGAAGGGACAGTGTTACAGGTAATGAAATGGAGAGAAGGAACAGTCTTACAGGTAATGACAGGGAGAGAAGGGACTGTGTCACAGACAATGACAGGGAGAGAAGGGACAGTGTTACAGGTAATGACAGGAGAGAAGGGACAGTGTTACAGGTAATGACAGGGAGAGAAGGGACAGTGTCACAGACCATGACAGGGACAGAAGGGACAGTGTTACAGGTAAAGAGAGAGAGAAGGGACAGTGTACAGACAATGACAGGGAGAGAAGGGACAGTGTACAGACAATGACAGGGAGAGAAGGGACAGTGTCACAGGTACTGACAGGGAGAGAAGGGACAGTGTTACAGGTAAGGACAGAGAGAGAAGGGACAGTGTCATAGGTAATAACAGGGAGAGAAGGGACAGTGTTACAGGTAACGACAGGAGAGAAGGGACAGTGTTACAGGTAAGGACAGGAGAGTAGGGACAGTGTCACAGACAACGACAGGGAGAGAAGGGAAAGTGTCACTGGTAATGACGGAGAGAACGGGCAGTGTTACAGGTAATGACAGGGAGAGAAGGGACAGTGTTACAAACAATGACGGGAGAGAAGGGACAGTGTTACAGGTAATGACAGGGAGAGAAGGGACAGTGTTACAGACAATGACAGGGAGAGAAGGGACAGTGTTACAGGTAATGACAGGAGAGAAGGGACAGTGTCACAGACAACGACAGGAGAGAAGGGACAGTGTCACAGGTAATGACAGGGAGAGAAGGGACAGTGTCACAGGTAATGACAGGGAGAGAAGGGACAGTGTCACAGGTAATGACAGGGAGAGAAGGGACAGTGTCACAGGTAATGACAGGGAGAGAAGGGACAGTGTTACAGGTAATGACAGGGAGAGAAGGGACAGTGTTACAGACAATGACAGGGAGAGAAGGGACAGTGTCACAGGTAATGACAGGGAGAGAAGGGACAGTGTCACAGGTAATGACAGGAGAGAAGGGACAGTGTCACAGGTAATGACAGGGAGAGAAGGGACAGTGTCACAGGTAATGACAGGGAGAGAAGGGACAGTGTTACAGACAATGACAGGGAGAGAAGGGACAGTGTCACAGGTAATGACAGGGAGAGAAGGGACAGTGTTACAGGTAATGACAGGGAGAGAAGGGACAGTGTCACAGACAATGACAGGGAGAGAAGGGACAGTGTTACAGGTAATGACAGGGAGAGAAGGGACAGTGTTACAGACAATGACAGGGAGAGAAGGGACAGTGTTACAGACAATGACAGGGAGAGAAGGGACAGTGTTACAGACAATGACAGGGAGAGAAGGGACAGTGTCACAGACAATGACAGGGAGAGAAGGGACAGTGTCACAGACAATGACGGAGAGAAGGGACAGTGTTACAGGTAATGACAGGGAGAGAAGGGACAGTGTTACAGGTAATGACAGGGAGAGAAGGGACAGTGTCACAGACAATGACAGGGAGAGAAGGGACAGTGTCACAGACAATGACAGGGAGAGAAGGGACAGTGTTACAGGTAATGACACGAGAGAAGGGACAGTGTTACAGGTAATGACAGGGAGAGAAGGGACAGTGTTACAGACAATGACAGGGAGAGAAGGGACAGTGTCACAGGTAATGACAGGGAGAGAAGGGACAGTGTCACAGGTAATGACAGGGAGAGAAGGGACAGTGTTACAGGTAATGACAGGGAGAGAAGGGACAGTGTTACAGGTAATGACAGGGAGAGATGGGACAGTGTTGCAGATAATGACAGGGAGAGAAGGGACAGTGTTACAGACAATGACAGGGAGAGAAGGGACAGTGTTACAGACAATGACAGGGAGAGAAGGGACAGTGTTACAGACAATGACAGGGAGAGAAGGGACGGTGTTACAGGTAATGACAGGAGAGAAGGGACAGTGTCACAGACAATTACAGGAGAGAAGGGACAGTGTCACAGACAATTACAGGAGAGAAGGGACAGTGTTACAGGTAATGACAGAAGAGAAGGGACAGTGTTACAGGTAATGACAGGGAGAGATGGGACAGTGTTACAGGTAATGACAGGGAGAGAAGGGACAGTGTTACAGACAATGACAGGGAGAGAAGGGACAGTGTTACAGGTAATGACAGAGAGAGAAGGGACAGTGTTACAGACAATGACAGGGAGAGAAGGGACAGTGTCACAAGTAATGACGGAGAGAAGGGACAGTGTTACAGTTAATGACAGGGAGAGAAGGGACAGTGTTACAGACAATGACAGGGAGAGAAGGGACAGTGTTACAGGTAATGACAGGGAGAGAAGGGACAGTGTTACAGGTAATGACAGGGAGAGAAGGGACAGTGTTACAGACAATGACAGGGAGAGAAGGGACAGTGTTACAGACAATGACAGGGAGAGAAGGGACAGTGTCACAGGTAATGACAGGGAGAGAAGGGACAGTGTTACAGGTAATGACAGGGAGAGAAGGGACAGTGTTACAGGTAATGACAGGAGAGAAGGGACAGTGTTACAGGTAATGACAGGGAGAGAAGGGACAGTGTTACAGGTAATGACAGGGAGAGAAGGGACAGTGTTACAGACAATGACAGGGAGAGAAGGGACAGTGTTACAGGTAATGACAGGGAGAGAAGGGACAGTGTTACAGGTAATGACCGGGAGAGAAGGGACAGTGTTACAGACAATGACAGGGAGAGAAGGGACAGTGTCACAGGTAATAACAGGAGAGAAGGGACAGTGTTACAGGTAATGAAATGGAGAGAAGGAACAGTCTTACAGGTAATGACAGGGAGAGAAGGGACTGTGTCACAGACAATGACAGGGAGAGAAGGGACAGTGTTACAGGTAATGACAGGAGAGAAGGGACAGTGTTACAGGTAATGACAGGGAGAGAAGGGACAGTGTTACAGACAATGACAGGGAGAGAAGGGACAGTGTTACAGGTAATGACAGAGAGAGAAGGGACAGTGTACAGACAATGACAGGGAGAGAAGGGACAGTGTACAGACAATGACAGGGAGAGAAGGGACAGTGTCACAGGTACTGACAGGGAGAGAAGGGACAGTGTTACAGGTAATGACAGGGAGAGAAGGGACAGTGTCACAGGTAATGACAGGGAGAGAAGGGACAGTGTTACAGGTAATGACAGGGAGAGAAGGGACAGTGTTACAGGTAATGACAGGGAGAGAAGGGACAGTGTCACAGACAATGACAGGGAGAGAAGGGACAGTGTCACAGGTAATGACAGAGAAGGGACAGTGTTACAGGTAATGACAGGGAGAGAAGGGACAGTGTTACAGACAATGACAGGGAGAGAAGGGACAGTGTTACAGGTAATGACAGGGAGAGAAGGGACAGTGTTACAGACAATGACAGGGAGAGAAGGGACAGTGTCACAGGTAATGACAGGGAGAGAAGGGACAGTGTCACAGGTAATGACAGGGAGAGAAGGGACAGTGTCACAGGTAAGGACAGGGAGAGAAGGGACAGTGTCACAGGTAATGACAGGAGAGATGGGACAGTGTCACAGACAATGACAAGGAGGGAAGGGACAGTGTTACAGGTAATGACAGGAGAGAAGGGACAGTGTTACAGGTAATGACAGGGAGAGAAGGGACAGTGTCACAGACAATGACGGAGAGAAGGGACAGTGTTACAGGTAATGACAGGGAGAGAAGGGACAGTGTTACAGGTAATGACAGGGAGAGAAGGGACAGTGTTACAGACAATGACAGGGAGAGAAGGGACAGTGTTACAGACAATGACAGGGAGAGAAGGGACAGTGTCACAGACAATGACAGGGAGAGAAGGGACAGTGTCACAGACAATGACAGGGAGAGAAGGGACAGTGTTACAGGTAATGACAGGGAGAGAAGGGACAGTGTTACAGGTAATGACAGGGAGAGAAGGGACAGTGTCACAGACAATGACAGCGAGAGAAGGGACAGTGTTACAGGTAATGACAGGGAGAGAAGGGACAGTGTCACAGACAATGACAGGGAGAGAAGGGACAGTGTCACAGACAATGACAGGGAGAGAAGGGACAGTGTTACAGGTAATGACAGGAGAGAAGGGACAGTGTTACAGGTAATGACAGGGAGAGAAGGGACAGTGTCACAGACAATGACATGTGGAGAAGGGACAGTGTTGCAGGTAATGACAGGGAGAGAAGGGACAGTGTTACAGACGATGACAGGGAGAGAAGGGACAGTGTTACAGGTAATGACAGGGAGAGAAGGGACAGTGTACAGACAATGACAGGGAGAGAAGGGACAGTGTCACAGGTACTGACAGGGAGAGAAGGGACAGTGTTGCAGGTAATGACTGGGAGAGAAGGGACAGTGTTACAGGTAATGACAGGAGAGAAGGGACAGTGTCACAGACAACGACAGGGAGAGAAGGGACAGTGTCACTGGTAATGACGGAGAGAAGGGACAGTGTTACAGGTAATGACAGGGAGAGAAGGGACAGTGTTACAGACAATGACAGGAGAGAAGGGACAGTGTTACAGGTAATGACAGGGCGAGAAGGGACAGTGTTACAGACAATGACAGGGAGAGAAGGGACAGTGTCACAGGTAATGACAGGGAGAGAAGGGACAGTGTTACAGACAATGACAGGAGAGAAGGGACAGTGTCACAGACAATGACAGGGAGAGAAGGGACAGTGTCACAGGTAATGACAGGAGAGAAGGGACAGTGTTACAGGTAATGACAGGGAGAGAAGGGACAGTGTCACAGACAATGACAGGGAGAGAAGGGACAGTGTTACAGGTAATGACAGGGAGAGAAGGGACAGTGTTACAGGTAATGACAGGGAGAGAAGGGACAGTGTTACAGGTAATGACAGGGAGAGAAGGGACAGTGTCACAGACAATGACAGGGAGAGAAGGGACAGTGTTACAGGTAATGACAGGGAGAGAAGGGACAGTGTTACAGGTAATGACAGGAGAGAAGGGACAGTGTTACAGGTAATGACAGGGAGAGAAGGGACAGTGTTACAGATAATGACAGGGAGAGAAGGGACAGTGTTACAGACAATGACAGGGAGAGAAGGGACAGTGTTACAGACAATGACAGGGAGAGAAGGGACAGTGTCACAGACAATGACAGGAGAGAAGGGACAGTATCACAGACAATGACAACGAGGGAAGGGACAGTGTTACAGGTAATGACTGGGAGAGAAGGGACAGTGTTACAGGTAATGACAGGGAGAGAAGGGACAGTGTTACAGACAATGACAGGGAGAGAAGTGACAGTGTCACAGACAATGACAGGGAGAGAAGGGACAGTGTTACAGACAATGACAGGGAGAGAAGGGACAGTGTCACAGACAATGACAGGGAGAGAAGGGACAGTGTTACAGACAATGACAGGGAGAGAAGGGACAGTGTTACAGACAATGACAGGGAGAGAAGGGACAGTGTTACAGACAATGAATGGGAGAGAAGGGACAGTTTCACAGGTGATGACAGGGAGAGAAGGGACATATTACAGTCAATGACATACAATACCACTGATACTAATTAAAAACTGTTCACTCTGAGTCTGGTCAGGGTGACTTGGATAGGTTGGGTGAGTGGGCAAACTCATGGCAGATGCAATTTAATGTGGATAAATGTGAAGTTATCCACTTTGGTGGCAAAAATAGGAAAACAGATTATTATCTGAATGGTGGCCGATTAGGAAAAGGGGAGGTGCAACGAGACCTGGGTGTCATTATACACCAGTCATTGAAAGTGGGCATGCAGGTACAGCAGGCGGTGAAAAAGGCGAACGGTATGCTGGCATTTATAGTGAGAGGATTCGAGTACAGGAGCAGGGAGGTACTACTGCAGTTGTACAAGGCCTTGGTGAGACCACACCTGGAGTATTGTGTGCAGTTTTGGTCCCCTAATCTGAGGAAAGACATCTTTGCATAGAGGGAGTACAAAGAAGGTTCACCAGATTGATTCCTGGGATGGCAGGTCTTTCATATGAAGAAAGACTGGATGAACTGGGCTTGTACTCGTTGGAATTTAGAAGATTGAGGGGGGATCTGATTGAAACGTATAAAATCCTAAAGGGATTGGACAGGCTCGATGGGGGAAGATTGTTCCTGATGTTGGGGAGGTCCAGAACGAGAGGTCACAGTTTGAGGATAGAGGGGAAGCCTTTTAGGACCAAGATTAGGAAAAACTTCTTCACACAGAGAGTGGTGAATCTGTGGAATTCTCTGCCACAGGAAACAGTTGAGGCCAGTTCATTGGCTATGTTTAAGAGGGAGTTAGCTATGGCCCTTGTGGCTACAGGGGTCAGGGGGTATGGAGGGAAGGCTGGGGCGGGGTTCTGAGTTGGATGATCAGCCATGATCATAATACATGGCGGTGCAGGCTCGAAGGGCCGAATGGCCTACTCCTGCACCTATTTTCTATGTTTCTATGTTTCTATACCAATAAGAAACTGTACAGCAACAGTCTGCTGCCCTACTTAATGGGCATATTTTTTCCAGTAAATGAATGGAATCATGGCTATTTACTCAATCTGTTTTTGTTTTTTTAAGTGTTGTCCTAAGTAAGCTGCACTGAATGACTAATGACCCAATTACCTGGACTCCAGTAACATATATAAATTACACACATACTGTGGCGCAAAATAAGAAAAGGATAGTGATGTGTTGTTCTGGGTTCATTGTGCATTCAGAACTCTGATGGCAGAGGGGAAGAAGCTCTTCCAAAAACACTGAGTGTGTGCCTTCAGGCTCCTGTTCCTCCTTCCTGATGGTAGTAATGATAAAAGGGCATGTCCTCGGTGATGAGTTCCATAAACGATGGACACAGCTTATTTTGTGGCAAATCCTTTTGGAAATGCCCTCAGTGCTGGGGTAGCTAGTGCCCATGACGGACTGACTGAAGCTGTCACCTTCAGCAGCTTTTTTTCACCCTGTGCAGTGGCCCCTCCATACCAGATGGTGATCCAACCCGTTAGAATGCTCTCCACTGTACCTCTGGAGACATACCAAGTCTCCTCAAATACATAACAAAATATAAATGTTGTCATGCTTGTAATTCCAGCATTATATGAAAGGTCTTCAAAACCTGCTTGATGGCTTTGTGGCCAAGTTTGTGAATGGCGAAGACAGGTGACGGGGCAAGTAGTGCTAACAAAGTGGGGGTCTACAGAACGACTGAGACAGATGGGGAGAATGGGCAAAGAAGTGGCAGATGCATATAGTGTAGGGAAAGAAATCAGAGATGCAAAGGGACTTGGGAGTCCTTGTGCAGGATTCCCTAAAGGTTAACTTGCAGGTTGAGTTGGTGGTGAGGAAGGCAAATGCAATGTTAGCATTCATGTCGAGAGGACTAGAATACAAAAGCAAGGATGTGATACTAAGGCATTGGTCTGACCACACAGAGTATTGAGAGCCGTTTTAGCCTTCTTATCCACAAAAAGATACGCTGGCATTGGAGAGGGTCCAGAGGAGGTTCATGAGAATGATTCTGGGAATTAAAGGGTTAACATATGCATAGTGTTTGATGGCTCTGGGCCTCTACTCGCTGGAAATTAGAAGAAAGAAGGGAAATCAGATTGAAACTAGTCGAATATTGAAAAGCCAGGACAGAATAGACAGGGAGAGAATATTTCCGATAATGGGGAAGTCAAAGCCAAGAGATCAGCCTCAGATTAGAGACACAAGCGAGTAGAACAGAGAAAGGAGTTTTTTTTTAGGCAGAGGGTGGTGAATCTGTATTTAAAACAGAGTTTGATTGGCTGTTGATCAGACAGGGAACAAAGATTATGGGAAAAGGCAGGAGACAATGGAATGGTAAACAGATTCAATAGGCCAAAAGGTCTAATTCTGCTCCTATATCTCATTATGGACTCACCTGACACCAAGGAGCTTGAAAATGCTCACACTTCCTACTGCGGATCACTCAATGAGGACTGGTGTATGTAAATTCAGGGTGTGAGTGAAAGATTTAACGTGTATATTTTCTCCACAAAATAGCAACAGAAACATGGAATGAATTGACTGGAGAAGTGGAGGACATGCAAAAATTTACAGTGTCTAAAAGGGTTTAGACCAGAACAATCCCCAGTGAGGATTTACACAGACACCCCGGTGAGGTTTCACAGAGATACCCCGGTGAGGATTTACACGGGGGGGGGGCAGACCTCGGTGAAGATTTACACGGGGGGGGGGCAGACCGCGGTGAGGATTTACACGGGGGAGCAGGCCCCGGTGAGGATTTACGGGGGGGGGGCGCAGGCCCTGGTGAGGATTTACACGGGGGCGCAGGCCCCGGTGAGGATTTACACGGGGGCCCAGGCCCCGGTGAGGATTTACACCGGGGGGGGGCGCAGGCCCCGGTGAGGATTTACACCGGGGGGGGCGCAGGCCCCGGTGAGGATTTACACCGGGGGGGGCGCAGGCCCCGGTGAGGATTTACACTGGGGGGGGCGCAGGCCCCGGTGAGGATTTACACCGGGGGGGGCGCAGGCCCCGGTGAGGATTTACACCGGGGGGGGGCGCAGGCCCCGGTGAGGATTTACACTGGGGGGGGGCGCAGGCCCCGGTGAGGATTTACACCGGGGGGGGGCGCAGGCCCCGGTGAGGATTTACACGGGGGGGCGGCGCAGGCCCCAGTGAGGATTTACACGGGGGGGCGCAGGCCCCAGTGAGGATTTACACGGGGGGGGGCGCAGGCCCCAGTGAGGATTTACACGGGGGGGGGGCGCAGGCCCCAGTGAGGATTTACACAGGACCATACTCTATGTGGTTTTACACAAGGACACGCAGAAGTGAGTTTCAACAGGAACACAATCTCCAGCATTTACACAGGGACACACTCAGCAAGGACTTACAGACCAACACAGTGAGGATTTACATAGGATTACACTCAGTGAGGTTGTGCACAGGGACACACTTGGTGAGGATTTACACAGATACACGGTGAGGATTTACACAGGATCACGCTCATTGAGGATTTTCACAGGGACACACCCAGTGAGGATTTACACAGGAATACAGTGATAATTTACACATGACCAAACTCAGAGAGGATTTACACAGGGACACACCCCGTGTGGCCTTACACAGGGACACACCCCGTGTGGCCTTACACAGGGACACGCAGCCCTGAGTTTCAACAGGAACACAATCTCTAGCATTTACACAAGGACACACCCAGTGAGGACTTGCACAAGGACACACCCAGTGAGGACTTGCACAAGGACACACCCAGTGAGGACTTGCACCGGAATTGATCCCCATGACAGGTATGAGGGTGGGACCGATTGGAATGTGTACAGGATCCCACCCCCCCACTCCCTGAATGTGTCCTAAGTCCCCTCCTGTACTCCCTGTATATCCATGACTGTGTCGCCACCCACAGCTCCAATCTGTTAATTAAATTTATTGATGACACTACACTGATTGGGCTAATCTCAAATAATAATGAGGCAGCCTACAGAGAAGAAGTCATCACCCTGACACAATGGTGTCAAGAAAACAACCTCTCCCTCAATGTCACAAAAACAAGGGAGATGGTTGTGGATTACAGGAGGAATGGAGACAGGCTAACCCCCATTGACGTCAATAGATCTGGGGTTGAGAGGGTGAACAGCTTTAAGTTCCTCAGCATAAACATCACCAAGGATCTCACGTGGTCTGTACATACCGGCTGTGTGGTGATAAAAGCACAACAGCGCCTCTTTCACCTCAGACGGTTGAAAAAGCTTGGCCTGAGTCCCCAAATCCTTTCAACAGGGGCACAATTGAGAGCATCCTGACCGGCTGCATCACTGCCTGGTATGGGAACCGTTCCTCCCTTAGTTGCAGGAGTCTGCAGAGAGTGGTGTGGACAGCCCATCACGTCTGTGGATGTGAACTTCCCCCTATTCAGGACGTTTACAGCAACGGGTGTGTAAAAAGGGCCCGAAGGATCATTGGGGACCAGAGTCACCCCAACCACAAGTTGTTCCAGCTGCTACCATCCGGGAAATGGTACCACAGCATAAAAGTCAGGACCAACAGGCTCCAGGACAGTTTCTTCCACCAGGCCATCAGACTAATTAACTCATGCTGATACAATGGTATTTCTATGTTATATTGACTGCCCTTTTGTACATATTATTTATTATAAATTACTATAAATTCTACATTGCCCATTCAGACAGAGACATTATGTAAAGATTTTTACTCCTCGTATATGAATGATGTAAGTAATAAAGCAATTCAATGGAACTGAGGATGCTCAAAAGCCAAGTTCAACATTAAATGCATTGACTTTGAGAGCAAAGTCAGGGCACTTCACCGTGGCTAATAAAAACGTCATTGAAAAACTTGGCAGACATGTCACAATAGAGTGAAGAATTTGACAAAAGAATCAAAGAGACAGATGGGATGTCAGAGTGGAGTAATTAGACCATTAATCAAGTCTGCAGTCTCTGTTGTCAAATGTGTTAATTCTTATCAAGGACACTGCTGAAGTCCACAGATTTTCCTTGAGAATATTGTTATTGGGACCCGATGTGTAGCCCTCGGGAAAGACCTGATGTTTATTCTTCTTAAAAAAAAACTCAGGATGCTAAAAATTTGAAATTAAAAAGGTGTAGTTACTCATAGGTACATGGAAAACCTACAGCACAATACAGGCCCTTCGGCCTACAAAGCTGTGCCAAACATGTCCTTACTTTAGAAATTACCGAGGGTTACCCACAGCCCTCAGTTTTTCTAAGCTCCATGTACCTATCCAGGAGTCTCTTAAAAGACTATCGTATCCACGTCCACCAACGTTGCCGGCAGCCCATTCCACGCACTCACCATTCTCCTCTGTACATACTTCCAAGCACCTTAAAACTGTGCCCTCGCGTGCTAGCCATTTCAGTCCTTGGAAAAAGCCTCTGACTATCCACACGATCAATGCCTCTCATCGTCCTATGCACCTCTATCAGGTCACCTCTTATTCTCCATCACTCCAGGGAGAAAAGGCCAAGTTCACTCAACCTATTCTCATAAGGCATGCTCCCCAATCCAGGCAATATCCTTGTAAATCTCCTCTGCACCCTTTCTATGGTTTCCACATCCTTCCTGTAGTGAGGTGACCAGAACTGAGCACAGTACTCCAAGTGGGGTCTGACCAGGGTCCTATATAGCTGCAACATTACCTCTCGGCTCCTAAACTCAATCCCACGATTGATGAAGGCCAACGCACTATATGCCTTCTTAACCACAGAGTCAACTTGTGCAGCAGCTTTGAGTGTCCTATGGTCTCGGACCCCAAGATCCCTCTGATCCTCCACACTGCCAAGAGTCTTACCATTAATACTATATTCTGTCATCATATTTGACCTACCAAAATGAACCACCTCACACTTATCTAGGTTGAAATCCATCTGCCACTTCTCAGCCCAGTTTTGCATCCTATCAATGTCCCACTATAAACTCTGATAGCCCTCCACACTATCCACAACACCCCCAACCTTTGTGTCATCAACAAATTTACTAACCCACCCTTCTACTACCTCATCCAGGTCATTTATAAAAAGCACAAGGAGTACAGGTCCCAGAACAGATCCCTGAGGCACACCACTGGTGACCAACCTCCATGCAGAATATGACCCACCTACAACCACTCCTTGCCTTCTGTAGCCAAGCCATTTCTGGATCCACAAAGCAATGCCCCCTTGGATCCCATGCCTCCTTACTTTCTCAATAAGCCTTGCATGGGGTACCTTATCAAATGCCTTGCTAAAATCCATATGCACTACATCTACTGCTCTATCTTCATCAATGTGTTTAGTCACATCCTCAAAAAATTCAATCAGGCTCATAAGAAATGACCTGCCTTTGACAAAACCATGCTGACTATTCCTATTCATATAATGTCTCTCGAAATGTTCATAAATCCCGCCTCTCAAGATCTTCTCCATCAACTTACCAACCACTAAAGTAAGACTCATTGGTCTATAATTTCCTGGGCTGTCCTTAGTCCTTTCCTTGACTAAGAGAACAGCATCTGTAACCCTTTGATCCTCCAGAACCTCTCCCTTCCCAATTGATGATGCAAAGATCATCACCAGAGGCTCAGCAATCTCCTCCCTCACCTCCCACAGTAGCCTGGCATACATCTCGTCCAGTCCTGGTGACTTATCCAGCTTGATGCTTTCCAAAAGCTCCAGCACATCCTCTTCCTTAATATCTACATGCTCAAGCTTTTCAGTCCCCAGTAAGTCTGTCACAATAGGGTGTTAGGAACAGACCCAAATGCAAGACACAGACATTGAAATACAAGAAACAGGACGTGACTAGAGTAGGGGCGTGACAGGATACAGACAAGGAGCAGGGACAAGAACACGGACTAGGGCTTGGATGCTGAGCCAGAGACTGGACAATGACCCAGAACCTAGGTCTTGCCTCGGGATTGGGCCCCAGAACCAGGCATGGACATGACATGACTGCAGGACTGGAGACTGGGGTCTTGGTCTGGAGGCCCGAGCTCGGAGACAGGCGGGGCTCTTGGCCTGGAGGCCCGAGCTCGGAGACAGGCGGGGCTCTTGGCCTGGAGGCCCGAGCTCGGAGACAGGCGGGGGTGTCGGTCTTGGGTCTAGGGTACTTCGAGGCTTGGGTATGGACTCCGAGCCAGAGACTTGGCAAGGACCCAGATCCTGGGACTTGTCTCGCGCTCGGACTCCAGAACTAAGCGAGGACAAGACGAGGCTACAGGACTGGATATGGCTTGGGTGTGGAACTCCTGGGTAGGGCGAGACACAAGGACAGGTAAATGCACATGGACAGGACTCGGATAGGACTGGACGAGGACCTTCAGGAGCACGGAGCCTTGGACTAGAAGAGACTGGAGCACAGAACACAGAGCCAGGACCCCTCCTTGGGAACAGGACGTAGGGTCGGGACTCATACACGGAACACCGAACATGAAGAGACAGATCCCCACACTAGGTGGCAGCAAGCGGCCAGACCCACCTAGCGAAGGCGTGGACACAGAGAGACAATTCCACACAACAAAAGACGGTTCTTTATCTTGACCTAACAACGCTCCAGTCTTGCACCGGCAGTAAGACTTCAGCAATACAGGCGGGATATCCAGGCTAGGTGAGCAGGCAGAGAGTCGGGGGGGGGTGGAGGGAAAGACAGGGGGGGGTGGAGGGAAAGACAGGGGGGAGGAACAGGACAGTCCAGCAGGGAATCCCTGATTTGCAGAGGTATTTATGTCTCAGCCCCAAAACGTGAAACATGTGCCCACAACAGAAACTGGGGAAAACCAGAAACCCCGGAGCAAGGAACCATGGACCGGACCATGAACCACAACACGGACTTCGCGGACCGGACTGTGACAGTATCCAACCCTCCATGGGAGCCTCCTGGCGACCCAAAAGTCTTTCCCAGACTATGGACGACACGGGCAGGTTGGGGGTCATTGAAAAGGAGGGAACCAGCAAGGCGAGAGTAAAATGACAGTGTCTGTGTCGCTGGGTCCAAGTCTGTCTGGGCTGTTCTGTCACAATGGGGGGTGTTGGTAGCGGATCCAAATGCAGACACAGACACTGAAGTACAAGGAACAGGACTTGACTAGAGTAGGGACGTGACAGGATACAGGCAAGGAGCAGGGACAAGAACGCAGACTTGGGCTTGGACCCCGAGCCAGAGACTGGGCAAGGACTCAGAACCTGGGTCTTGCCTCGGGCTCCAGAACCAGGCAAGGACATGACATGACTACAGGACAGGAGTCTGGGGTCTTGAGGCTAGAGGCTTGGAGAGAGGCTTGGGGTCTTGGTCTTGAGGCTTGAGCTTGGATACAGGCTGGGGTCTTGGTTTTGAGGCCTGAGCTTGGAGACAGGCAGGGGTCTTGGTCTTGAGGCCTGCAGGCTGGGGTCTTGGTCTTGGGTCTAGGGTACTTCAAGGCTTGGGTATTGGCTCCGAGCCAGAGACTGGGCAAGGACCCAGATCCTGGGACTTGACTTGGACTCGGACTCCAAAATTAGGCAAGGACAAGACAAGGATATAGGACTGGACATGGCTTGGGTGTGGAACTCCTGGGTAGGGCGAGACACAAGGACAGGTAAATGCACATGGACAGGACTTGGATAGGACTGGACTAGGCACAGACTGGACGAGGGCCTTCAGGAGCATGGAGCCTTGGACTAGAAGAGACTGGAGCACAGAGCACAGAGCACAGAGCCGGGACCCCTCCTTGGGAACTGGATGTAGGGCTGGGACTCACATACATAACACAGAGACAGGACCCCTCCTTGGGAACAGAACATAGGGCCAGGACTCATACACAGAACACAGAACATGAAGAGACAGATCCCAACACAAGGTGGCGGCAAACAGCCGGACCCACCTAGCAAAGGAGTGGACATAGAGACAGATCCCAACGCTAGGTGGCAGCAAGTGGCCAGACCCACCTAGCGAAGGTGTGGACACAGAGAGACAATTCCACACAACAAAAGACAGTTCCTTAGCTTGACCGAACAAGGCTCTGGTCTTGCTCTGGTGGTAAGACTTCAGTGATACAGGTGGGGTATCCAGGCTAGGTGAGCAGGCAGAGAGTCAGGCAAGGGGGGAAAAGACAGGGAGGGGAACAGGACAGTCCAGCAGGGAATCCTTGATTGGCAGAGGTATTTATGTCTTAGACCCAAAACGAGAAACATGTGCCCACAACAGAAACTGGGGAAAACCAGAAACCCCAGAACAAGGAACCATGGACCGGATCGTGAACCAGAACATGGACTCCATGGACCGGACTGTGACAAAGTCATCCCTACAATCGCCAAGGTCCTTTTCCGTAGTGAATACTGAAGTATTCACTTAGTTCCTCTGTTATCTCCTCCGGTTCCATACACACTTTTTCACTATCACAGTTGATTGGTCCTATTCTCTCACGTCTTATCCTCTTGCTCTTCACATACTTGTAGAATGCCTTGGGATTTTCCTTCATCCTGTTGGCCAAGGCCTTCTCATAGCCACTTCTGGCTCTCCTGATTTCATTCTTAAGCTCCTTCCTGCTAGCCTTATAATCTTCTAGGTCTCTATCGTTACCCAGTTTTTTGAACCTTCCGTAAGCTCTTTTCTTCTTGACTAGATTCACAACAGCCTTTGTACACCACAGTTCCTGTACCTTACCATCCTTTCCCTGTTTCATTGGAACGTACCTATGCAGAACTCCACACAAATATTTGCCACATTTCTTCCATACGTTTCCCTGAGAACATCTGTTTTCAATTTATGCTTCCAATTTCCTGCCTGATAGCCTCAGATTTCCCCTTACTCCAATTAAACATTTCCCTATCTTGTCTGTTCCTATTCTTCTCCAATGCTATGGTAAAGGAGATAGAATTGTGATCACTATCTCCAAAATGCTCTCCTACTGAGAGATCTGACATCTGACCAGGATCATTTCCCAATACCAAATCAAGTACAGCCTCTCCTCTTGTAGGCTTATCTACATATTGTGTCAAGAAACCTTCCTAAACACACCTAACAAACTCCACCCCATCTAAACCTCTCACTCTAGGGACATGCCAGTCGATATCTGGGAGATTAAAATCTCACACCACAACAACCCTGTTATTATTACACCTTTCCAGAATCCGTCTCCCTATCTGCTCCTTGATGTCCCTGTTACTATTGGGTGGTCTATAAAAAACAACCAGTAAAGTTATTGACCCCTTCCTGTTCCTAACTTCCACCCACAGAGACTCCGTAGACAATCCCTCCATGTCTTCCTCCTTTTTTACGGCGGTGACACTATCTCTGATCAACGCCCCCACCTCTTTTGCCTCCCTCCCTGTCCTTTCTGAAACATCTAAAGTCAAGCACTCGAAGTTACCATTCCTGCCCCTGAGCCATCCAAGTCTCTGTAATGACCATAACATCGTAGCTCCAAGTACTGATCCACGGTCTAAGCTCATCCACTTTGTTCATAATACTCTCTGCATTAAAATTGACAGATCTCAAACCATTGGGCTGAGTGCGTCCCTTCTTGATCACCTGTCTATCCTCCCTCTCGCACTGTCTCCAAGCTTTCTCTATTTGTGAGCCAACTGCCTCTTCCTCCGTCTCTTCAGTTTGGCTCCCACCCCCAGCAATTCTATTTTAAACTCTCCCCAATAGCCTTAGAAAATCTCCCCGCCAAGATATTGTTCCCCTGGGATTCAAGTGCAACTCGTCCTTTTTGTACAGGTCATGCCTGTCCCAAAAGAGGTTCCAGTTATCCAAAAATCTGAATCCTTACCCTCTGCTCCAATCTCTCAACCATACATTTGTCCCCCACCTCATTCTATTCCTATACTCACTGTCATGTGGCACAGGCAGTAATCCCAAGATTACTCACCCAAACCAGCTGACATTTCCTCCTAAATGTAGTCTGTCCATGGACAAGACCTTCCAGTCTCTAAGGTCTCTGTTTTTTAACTGACATCTGCAAACTTTCAATTTGTGTGCATTTCTGGGGACATTGTGATTTATAAAAAAACGTACTTTGTTAAAGCATTGGAAAAAACCATTGTATATTTGTGCTTTTCTCCATCCCCTGCTATGCTTATTGTCCTGAAATGTCTGCAGTGAGCCAGTGGATAGCTGGTCTTTCCTCTCCAGAATAACCTGGGCATGAATGCCATGGCAAAGGTAAGGTGAGATGCTATCCTGCATAGACCTCTGATAGTCCGCTGCTCAGATCTGTGGATGGTCTCCTTGCCAGTACCTGGAGTAGAGAGACAAAAATGTCCTGGCAACACTCACAACATGCTGGAGGAACTCAGCAGGTCGGGCAGCATCTGTGGAAAAGATCAGTCGACGTTTTGGGCCGGAACCATTCGTCAGGATGGGCCCGAAACGTCGACCGATCTTTTCCACGGATGCTGCCCGACCTGCTGAGTTCTTCCAGCGTGTTGTGAGTGTTGCTTTGACCCCAGCATCTGCAGATTATTTTGTGTTCAGAAATGTCCTGGAATGACCCACCCAATCTGCACAGGACAGCCCCAGGTCAGGTCTGTGAGTGAGGTGCCAGATGGTGAAAAGTAGCCCCCTCAAATACACAAAGCGGATTTACACCCTCACGCATTCTGTGCGGACTTGCCCTAGTTACAAAAATAACAAGTAGCTTCAGAAATCATGAATAAACTTAGGAATCCCTTCCAGTTGTTCACCATCCTTACCTGGAAATAGATCATCATATGTTCCTTCATCACTAGTGCTGAACCATGGTTCTCCCAGAAGGGCTGAAGTGTCTTCACTAGAGATACTGCATTTTAGATATAGGTATGTCTACTATAAGCCTACAGACTCTCACAGCTACCTGGACTATTCCTCTTCCCACCCTGTCTCTTGCAAAAATGCCATCCCCTTCTCCATCTCCGCCACATCTGCTCTCAAGATGAGGCTTTTCATTCCAGGACGAAGGAGATGTCCTCCTTTTTTAAAGAAAGGGGCTTCCCTTCCTCCACCATCAACTCTGCTCTCAAACGCATCTCTCCCATTTCACGCACATCTGCTCTCACCCCATCCTCCCACCACCCCACGAGGAATAGGGTTCCCCTTGTCCTCACCTACTACCCAACCAGCCTCCGGTCCAACATATAATTCTCCATAACTTCCGCCACCTCCAAACCTCCAATAGGATCCCACCACTAAGCACACCTTTCCCCCCGCGCCCCCCCCGCTTTCCGCAGGGATCGCTCCCTACGCAACTCCCTTGTCCATTCGTCCCCCCCATCCCTTCCCACCGATCTCCCTCCTGGCACTTATCCTTATAAGCGGAACAAGTGTTACACATGCCCTTACACTTCCTCCCTCACCACCATTCAGGGCCCCAAACAGTCCTTCCAGGTGAGGCGACACTTCACCTGTGAGTCGGCTGGAGAGATATACTGCGTCCAGTGCTCCCGATGTGGCCTTCTATATATTGGCGAGATCCGAGGCAGACTGGGAGACCATTTCACTGAACACCTACGCTCTGTCCACCAGAGAAAGCAGGATCTCCCAGTGGTCACACATTTTAATTGCACGTCCCATTCCCATTCTGATATGTCTATCCACGGCCTCCTCTACTGTAAAGATGAAGCCACGCTCAGGTTGGAGGAACAACACCTTATATTCCATCTGGGTATCCTCCAACCTGATGGCATGAACATTGATTTCTCTAACTTCCATTAATGACCCACCTCCCCTTCGTACCCCATCCGCTATTTGTTTATTAATTATTATTTTTTTTAATTTCTCTTTCTTTTCTCTCCCTCTGTCACTCTCACTATATTCCTTGCCCATCCTCTAGGCTTCCCTCCCCCTTTCTTTCTCCCTAGACCTCCTAGCCCATGATCCTCTCCCTTCTCCAGCCTCGTATCCCTTTTGCCAATCAACTTTCCAGCTCTTAGCTCCATCCCTCTCCCTCCTGTTTTCTCCTATCTTTTCAGAGCTTCCCCTCCCCCTCCCATTTTCAAATCTCTTACTCTCTTCTTTCAGTTAGTCCTGATGAAGGGTCTCGGCCCGAAATGTCAACTGTACCTCTTCCTATAGATGCTACCTGGCCTGCTGAGTTCACCAGCATTTTTTGTGTGTTGCTTGAATTTCCAGCATCTGCAGATTTCCTCATGTTTGCGTACTGCATTAAATTTCCCAGTTGCTAACTGTCCCAGTAAATCATCACTGACATAACACATTATCTCTGTCTCTCATTCGAGACTCATTCCCGTACAGCAATGGGTAAAGACCAAATACAGAAGGAAAATGAAATAAATCAGTGGGCAGAGCAGACATAGACATAAGGCACTTAGGAGGAATGAGAGGTTGGACTGCACCCATTTTAATGAAAGGTGAAGCACCTTCAATAACTCCAAAAGACAGAGGTTGGGTAAAATACTGAAAGGCTTTTATTCGCTGTACAATACGACCTCCATGGTGAGTGTCTGCCCCCAGACTGAGGGGGAGAGGCAAGGCGAATTCACCTTTATTCAGGAATCTGCAGGAGGAGCCACAGGGGCAGTCAGCAGAGGGGTGTGTCCAGACAGCTAGCCCGGTTATGACATATATATGGTTTACCACAAAAGGAGTCCAGCAGGTTATGTTGTAGCTTTAGAAAACTTTGACAAGGCTGCCTCTGGAGTATGACATTCCGTTCTTGTCTCCGAATGTGGAGGTTTCAGAGTGAGTGTAGAAAAGGTGTACCAAATTGGTGCCTGGGATAGAAGGTATTGGAGTGTTGGCAAAAATCGACACAAGTGTAATTACTACTAACATACACTTTAATCCTCAGCAAACAAATGGCGATGTCATATATCAGAAAAAACCCTGCCCCCAAAATGTTATAATGTACAATGTAGCACGTAACATACATGGTGAACTTAACCCTTAACAGTCTGGGTGAATCCTGCCTCATGAAATTAAGGAGTGGCCACAGTATGCAGAATAAGCTAGGCAAATTTGTGTTGTTTTCTCTGGAGAAGTGAAAGCTGGGACGAGACCCGATAGAAGTATACGAGTTATGGGGCATAGATAGAGTAGACAGCCAGCATCTTTTTCCCAGTGTCAAAATATCTAATACTAGAGGGCGTGACTTTTAAGTGAGAGGGGGTAGGTTTGAAGGGAGTGGTGGGTTCCGGGAATGTACTGCCAGAAATGGTAGGGGAGGCAGATACATTATAGGTGTTTAAGAGGCTCATAGATAAACACATGAATGTTGAGTGAATGTGGTGGGGGGGCTAGATATTGACTTTTGTAGATAGAAAAGACTAGTTTAGTTAGTTGAATCAGTTGGCAGAACATTGTGGGGCTAAGGACCTGTTGCAGGTACAAGTAGAGCAGCAGAACTGAGTGCATCATTTAGCACATTGGTGACTTCCTATTGACATATTAGAATAGTGGGTATGACTGCGAGGCCAGTTTCTGTTCTGGGTGTCAGATGTGGGATGTCCAGGAGACGTCCAGCCTCCCTGATGGCCACATCTGTGCCAGGTGCATCGAGCTGCAGCTCCTTAGAGACCAAGTTAGGGAACTGGAACTGCAGCTCGATGACCTTCGGCTTGTGAGGGAGAGTGAGGAGGTGACAGACAGGGGCTGCAGGCAGGTAGTCACCCTGGGGTCAGAGGAGACAGAGAAGTGGGTGACTGTCAGGAGAGGGAAGGGAGGGCAACAGGTAGTGGAGAGCACCCCTGTGGCTGTCCCTTTTAACAATAAGTACTCCATTTTGAGTGCTGTTGGGGGTGATGTCTCACCTGGGGGAAGCAACAGTGGTCATGCCTCTGGCACTGAGTCTGGCCCTGTGACTCAGAAGGGGAGGGAAAGGAAGGGGAGGGCAGCAGTGATAGGGGACCCTATAGTTAGGGGGACAGACAGGTGATTCTGTGGACGCGAAAAAGAAACAACGATGGTAGTTTGCCTCCCAGGTGCCAGGATCCGGAATGTTTCTGAGCACGCCCGCAATATCCTGGAATGGGAGGGTGAGCAGCTAGAGGTCGTGGTACATATTGGTACCAATGACATAGGTAGGAAAAGGGAGGAGGTCCTGAAAACAGACTACAGGGAGTTAGGAAGGAAGCTGAGAAGCAGGACCTCAAAGGTAGTAATCCTGGGATTACTGCCTGTGCCACGTGACAGTGAGTATAGGAATAGAGTGAGGTGGAGGATAAATGTGTGGCTGAGGGATTGGAGCGGGGGCAGCGATTCAGATTTTTGGATCACTAGGACCTCTCCTCGGGCAGGTGTGACCTGTACAAAAAGGACAGGTTGCACATGAATCTGAGGGGGGCCAGTATCCTGATGGGGAGGTTTTCTAATGCTATTGGGGAGGGTTTAAACCAGATTTGCATGGGGGTGGGAACCGAAGTGAAGAGGCAGAGGTTGGGGAAGTTGGTGCACAAGTAGAGACAACTTGTAGGGAGTTTGTGAGGAAGGATAGGCAGATGTTGGAACAAAGATGCACTCAGCCTGATGGTTTGAAATGTGTCTATTTTAATGCAAGGAGTATCATACACAAGGCGGATGAACTTAGAGAGTGGATCTATATGTGAAACTGTGACATTGTGTCCATTACAGAGACTTGGATGTCTCAGGAGCAGGAATGGCTGCTGAGTGTGCCAGGCTTTAGATGTTTCAAAAAGCACAGGGAGGGAGGCAAAAGAGGTGGGGGTGCAGCATTGCTAATTAGGGATAGTGCCATGATTGCAGAAATGGAGGAAGTCATGGAGGGATGGTCTACTGAGTCAGTGTGGGTGGAAGTCAGAAACAGGAAAGGGGCAATAACTCCACTGGGTGTTTTTATAGACCCCCGATAGTAACAGGGATATACAGTAACGAGGAGCATATAGGGAGGCAGATTCTGGAATGGTGTAATAATAATAGGGTTGTTGTGATTGGAGATTTTAACTTTCCTAATATTGACTTAGTGCAAGGGGTTTAGATGGGGTGGAGTTTATTTGGTTTGTTCAGGAAGGTTTCCTGACACAATGTGCAGATAAGCCAACTAGAGGTGAGGCTGTACTTTATCTGGTATTGGGAAATGAACCTCATCAGGTGTCACTTCTCTCAGTAGGAGAGCATTTTGGAGGTAGTGACCACAACTCAGTCTTCTTCACCAGTGTTGGAAAGGGATAGGAGCAGACAATTTGGGAAAACATTTAATTGGGGTAGAGGGAAATATGATGCTGTTTGGCAGGAGGTTTGGAGCATAAATTGGGAGCAAATGTTCTCAGGGAAATACACGGCAGAAATGAAGCAAATGTTCAGGCAACATTTGCATGGAGTTCTGCATAGGTATGTCCATTGAGACAGGGAAAGGATGGTAGGGTTACAGAATAATGGTGTACAAAGTATGTAGAAAATCTAGTTAAGAAAAAAAAGAAAAGCTTACAAAAGGTTCAAGAAACTAGGTTCTGTTAGAGCTGTAGAAAATTACAACGTTGGAGTTTAAGAATGGAATTCAGAAAGCCAGAAGGGGCCATGAGAAGGCCTTGGTGAGCAGGATTAAGGAAAACCCCAAGACATTCTACAAGTATGTGAAGAGCAAGAGGATGAGCCGTGTGAGAATAGGACCAATCAGGTGTGACAGTGGAAACGTGCATGGAGTCAGAGGTGGTGGCATAGGTCCTTAATAAATACTTTGCATCAGTATTCACCAGGAAAAAAAGACCTTGGCAATTGTGGGGATGAATTACAATGGACTGAAACACTTCAGAATATAAACATTAAGAAAGAGGATGTACTGGAGCTTTTGAAAAGCATCAAGTTGGATAAGTCACCAGGACCAGATGAGATATACCCCAGGCTACTGTGGGAGGCGAGGGAGGAGACTACTGAGCCTCTGGCGATGATCTTTGCATCATCAATGGGGACGGGAGAAGCACCAGAGGATTGGAGGTTACAAATGTTGTTCCCTTGTTCAAGAAAAGGAATAGAGATAACCCAGGAAACTATAGACCAGTGAGTCTGACTTCAGTGGTGGGCAAGTTAAGATCCTGAGAGGTAGGATTTAGGAGCATTTGGAGAGAATCTGATTAGGGATAGTCAGCATGGCTTTGTCAAAGGCAAGACGTGTCTTATGAGCCTGATTGAATTCTTTGAGGATGTAACAAAACACATTGATGAAGGTAGAGCAGTGGATATAGTGCATATGGATTTCAGTAAGACGTTTGATAAGGTTCCCATGCAAGTCTCCTTCAGAAAGTAAGGAGGCATGGGATCCAAGAAGACCTTGCTTTGTGGATCCAGAATTGGCTTGCCCACAGAAGGCAAAGGGTGGTTGTAGATGGTTCGTATTCTGCATGGAGGTCAGTGACCAGTGGTGTTCCACAGGGATCTGTTCTGGGACATCTCCTCTTTGTGATTTTTTATAAATGACCTGGATGAAGTAGAAAGGTGGGTTAGCAAGTCTGCTGATGACACGAAGGTTAGGGATGCTGTCAGAGGTTACAGAGGGACATTGATAGGATACAGAACTGGGCTGAGAAGTGGCAGATGGACTTCAACCCAGGTAAGTGTGAAGTGGTTCATTTGGTAGGTCCAATTTGAAGATAAAATGCAAGATAAATGGTAAGACTCTTGGCAGTGTGGAGAATCTGAGAGATCTTGGGTCCATGTTGATAGGACACTCAAAGCTGCTCTGCAGGTTGACAGTGTTGTTAAGAAGGCGTACGGTGTGTTGGCATGCATCAACTGTGGGAATGAGTTAAAGAGCCGTGTGGTAATGTTACAGCTATACAAGACCTTGGTCAGACCCCACCTAGAGAACTGCATTCATTTCTGGTCACCTCACTACAAGAAGGATGTAGATACTACAGAGAGATTGCAGAGGAGATTTACAAGGATGTTCCTTGGATTGGAGGGCATATCTTATGACAATAGGTTGAGTGTACTTGGCCTTTTCTCCTTGGAGCAACAGAATGAGAGGTGACCTGATAGAGGTGTATAAGATGATGAGAGGCATTGATCGTGTGGATAGCCAGAGTCTTTTTCCCAGGGCTGAAATGGCTAACATAAGAGGGCACAGTTTTAAGGTGCTTCAAAGTAGGTACAGAGGAGATGTCAGGGGTAAGATTTTCCACACACAGTGGTGAGTGCATGGAATGCACTGCTGGCGGCAGTGGTGGAAGCAGATACAATAGTGTCTTTTTACAGCCTCTTAGATAGGTTACTACTACTACATCGACTAAGGCCTAGGGGGCTGGCATCGGGCAAAACATCTTGCCTTACAAGGTGCGAAACGAAAGACTGTGTGGCGCGTCACTCCTCACACAGACAGTTGGTGGCTGTTGACTCACAAAGAGTTCATCCGCCCTTTGACAGGTTTTGTCTTTAGTCCTGCTGGGTGCCTACACACCCTCCTCCCTGGTTAGCCGAAGTGCACCGGGGGTGTGCCGGTTGAGTTGCTGACAACCCGACCAGAGACAGGTTGTACTGGGCTACATGGTACCAGTAGCAAGGCAAGGCCTTGGAGCTTAGAAAAATGGAGGGCTATGCGCTAGGAAAATTCTAGGCAGTTTCTAGAGTAGGTTTCATAGTCAGCACAGCATTGTGGGCTGAAGGGCCTGTAATGTGCTGTAAATTTCTATGTCCTACGTTCTGTGATTGAGTTCAGGGCTGGTAACTCAACACTGCAGGGTATAGATCTTGTGGCACCAACATACAAGGTGTAGAAGAGGAAGAGGCATTGCAATATTAATCAAGAAATGCAATCCTACAGAAATTAGGGGGATATCCTCAAAGTTACTTGAAGTTTTTTTTCCCCACTGGGTCTACAACCAGAGGTCATGAGTTAAGGGTGAAAGGTGAGAAGTTTAAGGGGAATATAGGAGACTTCTTCAATCAAAGGGTTGTGAGAGTGTGGAATGAGCTGCCAGCACAAGTGGTCCTTGCAAGTTTGATTTCAACATTTAAGAGAAGTTTGGATAGCTACATGGATAGTAGGGATTATGGAAGGCTATGGTCCTGGTGTAGGTCAATGGGAGTAGGCAGTTTCAATTGATTTGGCATGGACTAGATGGGCCAAAGGGCCTGTTTCTGTGCTGTACCTCTCTATGACTCTAAGGTCATATGAGTGGAGCCTTGAAGCACAAAGGGGGTGATCATTTGGGTATACTACTGGTCTCCAAGCATTTGCTAAGAGGCAGAGAAGCTGTAGACCAATCCTAGAGAGGTATGAAAATTAAAGGGTAGTATAAGTCAGGGATTTCAACTCCCAAATTTAATTAGGAAAGACTCAGAGTGGGTGGAAGTTTGAGTGCAGACAGAACTTTGAGTCAGTACGTAGACAGTCCTGCTCATGAAGGACCGAGTCTTTGTGAATGCAACTGGAGGAGAATTTAAGAAATGTGATAGTAATTCTGCAACTCTTAAGGTAACTGGTGGAATGTTCAATGATTAGAACATGAGGAACTGATTTGGAGAAAGGATTGCTTTAAAATTGGTGCACACGATTTGACAAAGGTTAACCAGGAGCAGCTACTTGTAGGTATGTTGATATTTGATGTGAGGGGAAACTCACAAAAGTGAACATATTTCTGTAATTTAATTGGTAGTTGGTTTACTATGGTCACATGAACTGAGATACAGGGAAAACATTGTTTCACATGCTATCCATACTGATCATTTCAACACATCAGTATATCAACATACCTCTCAGAGTCCAACCCCACGCCCCTGCACTGAGAGGTGGAAACGGGCAAGGCTGGCCAACAGGGCTCTGGTGAAGTGGTACAGACCAATTCCTGTGCAGTGGATACAGTGGATTGCAGCAACACTGGTGAACTCCAACGGCCTATGCTCCACTGACAGCTAAGGATCCAAGAAGAGGTATATTGAAGTAGTTCAAGTGGGAAAAATCACAGACCAATGTTACAATTACAGAGAAAGTGCAATGCAGGCAGAAGGGTAAGGTGCAAGGCCATAACAAGATGGTTTGTAAGGCCCACCTCATCATACAGACTGTATTTGAGCCTGGTGCTATATGCTCTCCAGCTGCTTTATCTTCTGCCCAATGGCAGGAGGGAGAAGAGTGCATCTCCCAGAGGTGCGGCTGGGGCCTTTGACTGTGT
This sequence comes from Mobula hypostoma, assembly GCF_963921235.1. Classification (NCBI taxonomy): domain Eukaryota; kingdom Metazoa; phylum Chordata; class Chondrichthyes; order Myliobatiformes; family Myliobatidae; genus Mobula; species Mobula hypostoma. Next base: position 66,608,504 of record NC_086113.1, on the reverse strand, counting down.
TGCCATGTAAAGCCAATAGGTGCAGGCAACCCTGGATATCCAGGGAGTTCAAAACAAAAGGCAAGTATGGAGATTAACAGAGTGAAAGGGACCAACAAGAGAATAGAAGCAAAAGGTCAGCCAGGGTTCTAAGAGAGCTTGAACAGACGTGGTATCTCACTGTCCAGTAATGCCAATGAATTTTACTAGTATAGTAATGGCAAGAGGACAACAAGGGAAAAAGCAGAAATTATGAAGAATCCAAACAGCAAGCTGAACGTGGGATCAGAGGGTATAAATCAGTCAGTCATTGGGTCAGACAATTCGGCTTACCAATGGGGCACTATCTATATTCATCTCATCTTTCAGCCCCTGGCCTGTAGTCTCTACGCCTTGGTGATGTGAGTGCCTTATCTAGAGACTTCTTAAACGTTGTCAGTGGCTCTGCTGTCAGCACTCTCTTTGGCAGTGTATTCCAAGTATTCACCAATCTGTGTGGAAAATGTCCTCCTCATGTTCCCTCTAAATCTATGTCCCCTAGCTTTACCTACTTCTAATAAGGGAAGGTTTTCCTGCACTCCGCCCTAATCTCTACCACTCTTCATATTAAATGTTAATCATGCTCCCTCTTAACCTCTAACACCTCCAGTCTTTCCTCATAACTGAGACTCTCCATCTCAAATAACATCCAAACAAACCTCCTCTACACCCTCCCCTGCACTATCATATTCTGTAGTGTGGTGAGCAAAACGACTCACTATACTCCAGTTCAGATATGACCAACGCTTTGGAACACAAACTCCCTGCTCTTGTATTCAGAGCCCCAATTAATGAAAACCAGTACTGTACACAATATGCCTTCTGAATCATGTGACCTACTTACACAATCACCACCAAGATTTTTGGTGAGGTATTAAATGAATATTTATCATCTGCTTTCACTAAGGAGGAGTGTACTGTGATTGAAGAATTGAAGGAGGAGAGTAGTGAAATTCTAAAGCAAGTTAACGTTAAAAAGCAGCTGATATTAGGAATCTTAGCAAGTTTAATGATTGATAATACCACAAGCCTGCTATGGGGTGAAAGAAAAGATTACTGGGGGTCCTATGCAGTTTCTCAAATCTTCTCTGGCCACAAAAAAGGCACCAGATGACAGGAGGACACCAAGAGCAGCAAGGTTAAGCCAGGCCATAAGTCTCAAATCAGTTTATTTGAAGCATTTATAAGGGAGAGAATTAGTCTGCACTTGAAAAAAATGGGATTAATTAAGTATAGTCAGCTCAGCTTTGTTATGGTGAAATCCTATTTGACCAATCTGAATCATTCAAGCAGTTAACCATATAGCCATATAACAATTACAGCATGGAAACAGGCAATCTCAGGCCTTCTAGTCCATGCCAAACTCTTACTCTCAGCTAGTCCCACCAACCATAACCCTCCATTCCTTTCCTGTCCATATAGCTATCCAATTTAACTTTAAATGACAACATCAAACCTGCCTCAACCACTTCTACTGGAAGCTCGTTCCACACAGCTACCACTCTGAGTAAAGAAGTTCCCCCTCATGTTACCGCTAAACTTTTGCCCTTTAACTCTCAACTCATGTCCTCTTGTTTGAATCTCCCCCATTCTCAAAGAAAAAAGCCTATCCATGTCAACTCTATCTTTCCCCCTCATAATTTTAAACACCTCTATCAAGTCCCCTCCTCAACCTTCTACGCTCCAAAGAATAAAGACCCAACTTGTTCAACCTTTCTCTGTAACTTAGGTGATGAAACTCAGGTAACATTTTAGTAAATCTTCTCTGTACTCTATTTTGTTGACATCTTTCCTATAATTTGGTGACCAAAACTGTACACAGTACTCCAAATTTGGCCTCACCGATGCCTTGTACAATTTCAACATTACATCCCAGCTCCTATATTCAATGCTTTGGTTTGTAAAGTCCAGCATACCAAAAGCTTTCTTCACCACCCCATCCACATGAGATTCCACCTTCAGGGAACTATGCACTATTATTCCTAGATCCCTGTTCTACAGCATTCTTCAATGCCCTACCATTTACCATGTATGTCCTATTTTGATTAGTCCTACCAAAATGTGAGGTACTACATTTATCAGCATTAAACTCCATCTGCCATCTTTCAGCCCACTCTTCTAACTGGCACAAATCTCTCTGCAAACTTTGAAAACCTACTTCATTATCCACAACTCCACCCATCTTAGTATCATCTACATACTTACTAATCCAATTTACCACCCCATCATCCAGATCATCAAAGTATATGACAAATAACATTGGACCCAGTACAGATCCCTGTGGCACACCACTAGTCACCGGCCTCCAATCTGACACAGTTATCCACCACCACTCTCTGGCATTTCCTATCCAGCCACTGCTGAATCCATTTTACTACTTCAATATTAATACCTAATGATTGAACCTTCCATGTGGGACCTTGTCAAAGGCCTTACTGAAATCCATATAGACAACTTCCATCGCTTTACCCTCGTCAACTTTCCTAATAACCTCTTCAAAAAATTCAATAAGATTTGTCAAACATGACCTTCCACGCACATATCCATACTGACTGTTCCTAATCAGACCCTGTCTATCTAGATAAATATGTATATACACCATCTCCAAGAATACTTTCCATCAATTTACTCAGCACTGACGTCAAACTCACAGGCCGATAATTGCCAGGTTTATTCTTAGAACCCTTTTCAAACAATGGAACAACATGAGCAATACGCCAATCTTTCGGCACCATCCCCATTTCTAATGACATAGAAACATAGAAACATAGAAAATAGGTGCAGGAGTAGGCCATTTGAAATATTTCTGTCAGAGCCCCTGCTATTTCCACACTAACTTCCCTCAAGGTCCTAGGGAATATCTTGTCAGGACCAGGAGACTTATCCACTTTTATATTCCTTAAAAGCTCCGGTACTTCCTCTTCTTTAATCATCATAGTTTCCATAACTTCCCTACCTGTTTCCCTTATCTTACACAATTCAATATCCTTCTCCTTAGTGAATACCAAAGAAAAGAAATTGTTCAAAATCTCCCCCCATCTCTTCTGGTTCCACACATAGCTGTCCACTCTGATTCTCTAAGGGACCAATTTTATCCCTCACTATCCTTTTGCTATTAGTATAACTGTAGAAACCCTTTGGATTTATTTTCACCTTACTTGCCAAAGCGACCTCATAACTACGTACATTAATGAGGGCAGTACTATATAAAGGAGTTTACATGGACTTCAATAAGGCCTTGGGCAAGGTTCCATGTAGGAGTCTAGTCCCACAGGTTAGAGCACATGGGATCCAGCACGATTTTCAAATTCAAGTTTGTCATTCAACCATACACATGTATACAGCCAAACAAAACAACGTTCTTCCGGAACCAAGCTGCAAAACAGTACAGGAGTTACACACAGCACATAGAGTTACGACAGCACGTAGTCTATGTGCTGGGTGCATTTCAGTCACATTGTTAAAGGAAAGACACCTGTTAGCTGGAGAAAGTACAAAGAAGATTTATGAGAATGTTGCAGAACTTGAGAGCTGAGGTTACAGGGAGAGGTGGGCAGGCTGAGACATCATTCACTGGAGAGTTGGAGACCAAGGGTGACCATACTAATATGTATAAAGCCATGAAGGTCATAGATAGGTGAAATGCAGAGTCTTTCTTTTCTAGAGAAGGGGGATCAAAAACTAGAGTGCACAGGTGTCACAGGGGATGCTGGGAACAGACCCAAATGCAAGACACAGACACTGAAGTACAAGGAACAGGACTTGACTGGAATAGGGACGTGACAGGATACAGGCAAGAAACAGGGACAAGAACACAGACTTGGGCTAGGGAAAGCAGGACCAGGACTAGGAACCATGGACTAGGAGACAAGGCTTGGACTCCGAGCCCGAGACTGGACAAGGACCCAGAACCTGGGTCTTGCCTCGGGCTCAGACCCCAGAACCAGACAAGGACATGACATGGCTCAAGGCCTGGGTTCCCAGGGATCGTCGAGGCCCGGGTTCCCAGGGCTCGGCTGCAGGGATCATCGAGGCCCAGGTTCCTGGGGCTCAGAGATAGACTGGGAACTAAACATCAACATAGAGCCAGGACCTATCCTACAACAAGCCAGGACTCAACTTCATCTCCACACCAAGGTGGGACAGGTCCACCTGTTGGGTAACATCAGGACAGCCAGACTTACCCAAGAGAGGCAAGGACATGTCTCTCTCCCCCCCCCCCCCAGGGCAATGGCAAGACAGCCTGACTTACCCCACAGAGGTAAGGACAAGAACAAGAACAAGAAGAGACAAACACCAAAGAACAACAGACAGTTCCATCTCTGCTCCAGGGTAACTCCAAGTCTCAGTTCACCCAGCAACCTCAGCTGGCTACAGAAACAGCCAGATCCCTACCTAGCTTGGAGTGGCTGGCAACCACTCAGCTGGCCCAGGAAACAGCCAAATCCATACCACAAAGACTACTCCAACAAGTGGCAACAAGGCTCCATGAAGCAGTGGTCCTCCAACCAGGCCTAGAGATCACAAATGGTTTCATCAGCAGGTTGCTCCAAGGGGGACTGACAAGACAAACCAGCAGCCCACACTCAATCCCAAAGCCACTTATATTGCAAGCCCAAAGATGGGAATCAGGTGCCTTTGATTTAGTGAAATCTAAGGGCATGATGAAGGCAAATACTCTCACAACATTTAAGAGGTATTTAGAAACACTTCAATAGCCAAGGCAAAGACTGCAAGAAGCTGAGGGCTACAAAATGGAGATAGAAAAGGCATATAAAATGCAATGTTATGATGGTCATTGGAGATTTCAACATGCAGGTAATTTGGGTTGGTGCTGGATCGCAAGAGAAGGAATTCATAGAATGTCTACAAGATGCCTTTCGAGAGCAGCTTGAGGTTGAGACCACTAAGGAAGAGGGAATTCTGGATTTGGTGTTTTTGCAATGAATCAGCCTAAGGCAAAGGAACCCTGTAGGAGGCTGTGATTATAATATGATAGAATTCGCCCTGCAGTTTGAGAGGGAGAAGCGAACGTCACATGTATTGGTAATACAGTGGGGTAATGAGAGCCACAGAAGCATGAGAGAAGAGATGACCAAAATTGATCAGAAGGGAACTGTTACGACACACACCCAACCGCACCAGCCTCCGTGATTTAGACGTTCTAACTCCCTGCATCTTCTAGGAGTGAAAATGGTCCTCCCACCATAACTCATTGTTTTCTGTTTTTGAACCAATTCTGCCCCCATTCAGACAGCTTATCCTGAATCCCAACCTCCCTCAATTTGTTTATTAATCTCTCGTAGGGTACCTTGACAAAAGCCTTCTGAAAGTCCAAATAAATGAAATCAACTGCTCTATTGTTCCCATCAATTTTAGTTGCCTTGTCATAGAACTCCAGCATATTAGTAAAACATGATTTCCTCTTTCTGAACCCATGCTGGGTTTCGGCTAACACGTGGATCATTTTTTAAAGGCCTGTAAATTCACTACCCTGGACAGACTACCACCTGCAGTGGAGACAGCTGAAATTGTCCTGCACCAGGTCTTCAGGATCCATATTTTGCTGGTGGATATTTTGTCGGATCACAGTCCACCATTCACGTCATGTTTTCGGAGGACGTTCTGTAAACTGATTGGGGCAACAACGAGTCCTTCCTTTGGATTTCACCCACAGTCCATCAGCCAGATGGAGCAGGTGAATCAAGATTTTGAACAAACATTAAGATGCCTGGCCTCTGAAAGCCAGAGTGGTGTGACCATTTGATGTGGGCTGAGGTCACCCACAACATTTTATGGCATTGGGCACTCCGCATGTCCCCTTTCAAATGCCAGTTTGGGTGTTCCCCGAGCAGGAGCCTGAGGTTGGTGTTCCTGTGGCCAAAGATCTTGTCTGACACTGCATGGAGAAATGGACTAGGGCAAGGGAGATCTTGTTGGCCTCTACCCAGAAGGCTGAAAATAAAGGCTAACTGAAGAAGAAGACAGGGACCAGTTTTGCAGCCTGGGTGACAGGTCTGGCTGTCGACTCCGGATTTGCCTCTCAGAATGGAGTCTAGGAAATTGACGCACAAGTTCATTGGGCCCTTCGAGCTTCCCAGGAAAGTAAACCCTGTTCCCAAGACCCTCAAAATCAATCGCACTTTCCACATTTCCACATTAAAACCTGTGAACACCAACCCCTTAGCCTCAGCATCATCAGTCCCACTGCCAACTGAGTTCATTGATGGGGAACAGGTCTTCACTGTGAGAAGAATTTTGGATTCACAAACTGTTTGAGATGTTCAACAGTTCCTTATGGACTGGGAAGAATTCAGACTCGAGGAACGATGCTGGGTGTCTGAAAGAGAAAGAAGAATTGAGACAACTGTGCCTGACAAGTGAAATCAAAGACAGCATAAAAGCAAAAGAGAGGACATGCAATTTAACAAAAATTAGTGGGATGTTAGAGGATTGAGAATCTTTTAAAAACCAACAGAAGGCAACTAAAAAACCATAATGATAAAAAAAAGATGAAATCTGAAGCTAGCCAGTGATATAAAAGAGGATACCAAAAGTTTTTTCAGATATATAAAGAATAAAAGACAGGCAAGAAGAAACAACAGAACACTGGAAAATGGTGCTGGAAAGTTAGTAAAGGGAGACAAAGAAATAGCATACGAACCCAGTGAGTATTTTGGTGTCAGTTTTCAGTATGCCAGAAATTCAAGAGTACGATGGGCAGAAGTGAAGGCAAGCACTATTACTCCAGAAAAGTTGGAAGGACTGACGGTAGATGGTGGAGGCATTAGTAGTGATCTTTCAATAATCACCAGATTCTGGAATTCTCCATGGAAAATTGCAAATGTCACTTCACTCTTTAAGAAGAGAGTAAGACAAAAGACAGAAAATTATAGGCTAGTTAGCCTGGCTTCAGTGGTTGTCAAGATGTTGGGGTATGTTATTAAGGATGAGATTTCAGGGTACTTGGAGGCACCTAATACAATAGGATGAAATCAGCATAGTTCTTAATTGAAAAATCTCTTGGAATTCTTTGAGGAAATAACAGGCAGGATAGACAAAGAAGTGGATGTATTTTCTTGGATTTTCAGAAGGCCTTTGAGGCCATGAGGCTACTGAACGAGAAAATACAAGAAAGATACAAGATGATTGGCTGACTGGCAATGTTATGTCAGTGATCTGGATGACAGAATGGATGGTCTTGTCGCCAAGTTTGCAGACAATACAAAGATGGGTGTTGATGATGCAGCAAGTCTGCAGAAAAACTTGGACAGATTAGGAAAATGGGCAAAGTGGCAGATGGAATATAATGTGGGGAATATATGGTCATGCTCTATGGTAGAAGGAATAGAGGTGTAGTCTATTTTCTAAATCTAGGAAAGGGTGTGCTGGTGTTGGAAGGGGTCCAGAGGAGGTTCACAAGAATGATCCCAGGAATGAAAGGTTTAACATGTGAAGGCCATTTGATGGCTCTGCTTCTGTACTTACTAGAGTTTAGACGAATGAGGGAGGAATCTCGCTGAAGCCTATCAAATATTGAAAGGCCTAGACAGAGTGGATGTGGAGAGGATGTTTCCAATACTTGGGTAGTGTAGGACCAGAGGGCACAGTCTTTGAATACAAGGACATCCCTTTAGGATGGAGATGGGGAAGAATTCCTTTTGCCAGAGTGTGGTGAATCTGTGTTATTCATTACCACAGATGGCTGTGGAGACCATATCATTGGATATATTGAACGAGGAGTTTACAGGTTCTTGATTAAGACTAGAATTAAATCTTACAGGGAGAAGACAGGAGAAGGTGGTTGTGAGGGTAATAAATCAGCCAAGATCGAATGGTGGAGCAGTCTTGATGGGCTGAATGGCCTAATCTGACCCCTGTGCTTTATTGTCTTGTGGTCTTAAGGAAAATTGAATCAACATAGATTGTTACCTGATGATCAGCAAGGACAAGGTGTGTTGAAGAGCCTGATTCTGTGTAGCCTAACTCTTCAATTCTTTGAGCTTCTGACAGATCAACCACATAGTGATTGATAGCCCATTCTGGTCAAATTAAACGACAATAATTTGGATAAACTGGAATAATTCTTACTGCAGGGCACAGGTTTATGATGAGAAGGGAGAAATGTAAACAATATCAGAGTAAATTTTTCACACATGGGATTGAGGTTTTTTACCAGAGGAGGAGGGGGAGGGGGACATATACCATTGCAACATTTAAAAGGCACTAAAGCAGGTAGGTGGTTTAATAGGATAGGGGCCTAATGGAGGCAAATGGAATTAGGTAGCAAAGTTGGTGTGGGTGAAAGATCCGTTCCTGTACTGCAGTAATAGTTAGTTTAGTTTGGTTGCATATTTAAATTTGTACAACACATCATTAACAAGAACTCATTAAGATTTCACCAAAATGCCCTGAATCTTAATACTGAGCCATTAAAAAGAAATATTTGGAAAAATGATTAAAAGATTTGACAAAGAAGGTTTAAGGAATAGTTTTTAAAAATTCCTGGGTTACCTCTTCTCCCTTTCTTGAACAAGGGAACAACATTTGCAATCTTCCAGTCCTCTGGTACTTCCCCCATTCCCATTGATGATGCAAAGATCATCACCAGAGGCTCAGCAATCTCCTCCCTCATTTCCCTCAGTAGCCTGGGGTACATCTCATCCGGTCCTGGCAACTTATCTAACTTAATATCTTTCAAAATCCCCAGCACATCCTCTTTCTTAATGTCTATACACTCAGGTGTTTCAGTCACTGTAAGTCATCCCCACAATTGCCAAGGTCCTTTCCCCTGGTGAATACTGAAGCAAAATATTCACTTAGTACCTCAGCTACCTCCTCCATGCGCGTGCATCCACTATCGCTCCTGATTGGTCCTATTATCTCACAGCTCATCATCTTGCTCTTCACGTACTTGTAGAATGCCTTAGGGTTTCCCTTAATCCTGTCCACCAAGGCCTTTTCACAGCCCCTTCTGGCTCTTCTAATTTCATTCTTAAGCTCGTTCCTGGCACCCTTGTAATTTTCTAGAGGTCCAACAGTACCTAGTTTCTTGAACCTTTCATAAGCTTTTCTTCCCTTTTTAACGAGACTTTCTACACCATGGTTTTAACTAGATTTTCTGTACACCATGGTTGTTTAACCCTACCATCCTTTCCTTGCCTCAATGGAATGTACCTCTGCAGAATGCCATGCAAACATTTGCTACATTTCTGCTATGTATTTATCTGAGAACATCTGCTTCCAATTTATGTTCCCAAGTTCCTGCCTAATAACATCACAGGAGATGTCAAATCAGGAAGGTGACAGAGCTGGAGAAGATTACAGCAATGGAAATGGATTTAAGTACATAGATAAGAAATTTTAAATCAAACTGGTGAAAGATAGGAAGCCAAAGTAGGTGATTGGTGTGAAGGAATGGGTGAGCAGCGTACACAGGGTTTGCCCCAAGAGGGAAAATGGTCAGCAAGCACTGGATGATCTTCTAAGTTCATGCAGTGTGGTAAGCTGGGTGTAGGGTGGAATAGCCGAGCCTGTGCATAACCATGACATGAATGAAGATGGTAATCACAAATTTAACAATGTTTTTAAAACGGCATTAGATAAATACTTGGAAGGACATTGTAAAGGTGTGGATAAAAGTAGTTCTATCTATATATTCCTTTGAAAGTGTTAGCACAGACAATAACTGAATTGTTGTGTCTTTGATACAAGCACAATAATTGCTGCATTGATATTGTGATATTCTAGTTGAAAATATCCAAAGGTAATTAAGGAATGTAGCATCATTAATGCAAAAGTGAGTAAATATGGGGGCCCAAGGATTTTGTAAATCCTTTGAGGTTAACAATGTGCTTTTTGTCATATGTGCCAAGGTGCAATGAAAATCATTGTTTAACATGCCGTGCCTAGATAATCAGTGCATCGAGGGAAAGCAATAACAGAATGCAGAATAAAGTGTTACAGTTTCAGAGAAGGTGCAGTGCAGGCACACATTAATGTGCAAGGTCAGAACCAGTTTGAACGTGAAGCAAAGACTCCATCTTGTCGCACAAGGGAACTATTGAATGGTCTAATAAAGGCGGGATAAAAGTTATCCTTGAGCCTGGCGGTATGTTTGCAGGATTTTGTAGCCTCTACCTAACGGACAAGGGAAGAAGAGAGAATATTTGGGTGGGTGGGGTCTTTGATTAAGTTGACTGTTTTACCAAGGCAGCAAGAAGTGTGGGCAGTGACGTAGTTTCCATAAACTCATAAGATACAGGAGCAGAATTAGGCCACTTGGCCCATGGAGTCTGCTCCATCAGTTCATCATGGCTGATCCATTTTTTTCTCTCTGCCCCATCTCCTGCCTTCCCCCTGTAACCATTCATGCTCTGACCAATCAAGGATCTATCAGCCTCTGCCTTAAATATACCCAATACTTTGGCCTCCGCAGCTGCCTATGGTAATGAATTCCATCGATTCACCACTCTCTGGTGAAAGAAATTCCTCTTCATCTTTGCTCAAAAAGGATGCCCCTCTATTCTGAGGTTGTGCCCTCTCGTCTTAGACTCTCCCACACAGGAAACATCCTCACCATATCCATGTCATCAAGGCCTTTCACTATTCAATAGCTTTCAATTAGATTACCCCACATTCTTCTGAATTCCAGTGAATACAGGTCCAGAGTTATCAGACACTCTTCATATGATAAGCCATTCAGTCCTGGAATCATTTTCGTGAAACTCGTCGGAACTTTCTCCAATTTCAGCACATCCCTTCTGAGATAAGAGGCCCAAAACTGCTCACAATACTCCAAGTGAGGCCTCACCAGTGCTTTACGAAGTCTCAATATTGTATCCTTGCTTTTATATTCTAGACCTCTTGAAATGAATGCTAACATTGCATTTGCCTTCCTCACCACAGACTCAACCTGCAAATTAACCTTTAGGGAATCCCGCAAAAGAACTCCCAAATTCCTTTGAACCTCAGACTTTTGTACTCTCTCTCCATTTAGAAAAATAGTCAACCCTTTCATTTCTTCTACCAAAGTGCATGGCCATACACTTCTTGACACTGTATACCATCTGCCACTTCTTTGCCCATTCTCCTAATCTGCCATAAGTACTTCTGTAGCCTCTCTACTTCCTCAAAACTACCTGCCCCTCCACCTATTTTCATATCATCTGCAAACTTCTCAACAAAGTCATCAATTCTGTTAACCAAATCATTAACATATAGCATAAAAACAATTGGAACACCACTAGTCACTGGCAGCCAATCAGAAAAGGCCCCTTTATCCCCACTCTCTTGCCAATCAACCATGCCGGAATCTTTCCTGTAATACCATAGGCTCCTAGCTCGTTAATCAGCCTCGTGTGTCATCTTGGTCAAAGATCTTCTGAAAATCCAAGTACTTCACATTCACCAATTCTCTTTTGTCTATCCTGCTTGCTGTTTCTTCGAAGAATTCCAACATATTTGTCAGGCAAGATTTTCCCTGAAGGAAACCATGCGGATATGGCCTATTATATCATGGGCCTCCAAGTACCCCGAAACCACTTTCTTAACAATTGACTCCAACATCTTCCCAACTACTGAAGTCAGACTAACTGGGCTATAATTGCCTTTCATCTGTCTCTCTCTGCCTCCTTGAAGAGCGGGATGTCAATTGCAATTTTCCAGTCTTTCCATGATCTGCTGAGCTACGTCCACAACTCTCTACAATTTCCTGTGGCCCCAGGCAGAACAGTTGCCATAACGACTCATGATGCATCAATATAACAGATGCCTTCCATGGTTCACATTTGTTGCTTCTCTATCATGGCAAGAGGAACTAATAGAGAATGCTTGACAGTGAAATTACCCGGTGTTAACAATCCAAAGAGCTTGCAATGTCCAGTCCTAGCTAACTTATTTCAAGAAACATCGTTCCTGTCATGAAAGGAGCAGTAGTTTCTATTTGAGAAAGGAAGGCCTGAAATCCATTTAAATCATCTATGATGCCCCTCTGTGACAAGGATGCAGGCAGTCACACCAGCAGTCTGATGCCACGGAGGGTCGAGGAGACGGTGGTGAGGTGAGCTTTCGGTTGCTGTTACTGATTGCGTAGAATTCCGATGGGGAACAGCAAGGAGTCAAGGAGAGATCCCTGGAGGACAGAGCAAGGATAAACCATTGAGGACTGAGATGAAGAGAAATTTAAGGGTGGTGAATTTTTGAATTTCTCTACCCTGGAGAACAATAGAGGCTCAGCCATTAATTGCATTCAAAACCAAGACTGAGAGATTTATGCATGTTAGAGAGATTATGGAGAAAACACTGAAGGTGTCTAAGTGAAAGGTTAGCCAGGAATTGTTGAATGACAGAGCAGGCTCAAAGGGCCAAATGGCCTCCTCTTTCTCCTGCTTCTTGTGCAAATATTGTCGAAATAAAGAAACAACGTAAGCAAATGAAGTAGGTTGTGTTGTTCACCAACATCCAGTAGAAAGAATGTGGAACACCTGTAATCAGCAGAGTGAAACCAATGGGTAAAATCAATCAGGTGCCTTGCCGTGCACCGACAGCAGTGTGTGATATCCCGTGCCTTGCTGCGCATTGACAGCAGCGTGCGAGGTCCCGTGCCTTGCCGTATATCGACAGCAGTGTGTGATATCCCGTGCCTTGCCGTATATCGACAGCAGTGTGTGATATCCCGTGCCTTGCCGTATACCGACAGCAGTGTGTGATATCCCGTGCCTTGCCGTATATCGACAGCAGTGTGTGATATCCCGTGCCTTGCCGTATATCGACAGCAGTATGTGATATCCCGTGCCTTGCCGTATATCGACAGCAGTATGTGATATCCCGTGCCTTGCTGTATATCGACAGCAGTGTGTGTGATATCCCGTGCCTTGCCGTATATCGACAGCAGTGTGTGATATCCCGTGCCTTGCCGTATACCGACAGCAGTGTGTGATATCCCGTGCCTTGCCATATATCGACAGCAGTGTGTGATGCTCCTGTCTAAGCATAACTGCAAAGGAATTCACATTGCAATGACACAAGAGCAGGAGCCAAAGTCCAAGCAGCTCCAACACATTTCAGAACCTCTTATAATTTCAATCTTGAACAATAATCCCCAACTTCAGTATTAGATTTTGAATGATGAAATAGTACAACTTGAAAAGACCAGTTTCTGTTGCCAACTTCCCAAAATGAAAGACAGTAATGGATTTTTTTTGTTTTATGCTATTATAGTTGCGTCGTGCAATCTTTCTTCAACGTCGTTCATTTAGTCTGAGTTCCCATGGAAACGAAACAGTGCTCCCTGTAACACTGAGCTTCTAGGAACACTACTGAGATTTAATTCCTGATGATATCTGACTGATGCAGGCTTCAACATGTTCTAAAGGCAGATTCATCTAAAGAACAACTTTTATCTGATATTCCATAATAGCACAGAGGTCAGCACAAAATTGTCAAAGTTCAGGCACACAGTCAGAGGAAGTAACGCCAAGGGTGCATTTAAGAGACAAAGACATTAAGGATGACTTTCCTTTGAACAACATCTTTCATTCAGACCCAAGCTGCTTTGCAGCCGATGACCCACTTTTGAAAAAGTGTTATTGTTGTGATGTGGGAATTTCAGTATGAATCTACAACTTGCAATTTCCCACAAACACATATTCTTTATTTTTAATGATATTGGTCAGGAAAGTGAAGATGATGCTCATGATAATGCCGGGGGGGTTGTGGGCAGATATGTTATGAATACTGAGAATGTTCGTTTAATATCTCAACATCTACACGAATGACCAACCTACAGATGATGTCACACGCCGTTTTACATATGCTGATGATTTATGCATCACTGCCCAAAGCACTGATTTTAACACTGTGGAGAAAACGCTTTCTGAGGCCTTGGAAGGACTAACATCCTACTATGAAGAAAACCACCTCCGTGCAAACCCATCAAAGACACAAGTTTGTGTTGTTACGTACCCCGTAACTGGGTTGCCAAACCAGCAGAAATGGATCACTCAGTTGGAGTCTGGATTACTAGAACTAAGAAAGTTTTATTAAAGAAACAAGCAACACAGTAATCGAAAGGATAATAAATGAAACAGTTCAGCAATGATAAACACACATGTGCACAGAATTAAGATAACAGGATCAATCAAGCTCTATTGTTGTCTAGGGGTAAATGACCAATTTCAAAGTGACGCAAAGTTCAGTCCAATTTACTTCAGTTCACAGTAATCGTTGCCGTGGCGATGGACAATGTGGGGGAAGGAGAGAGAGAACGAAAACGAATGAATATTTAAAACGGCTTCCACACACAGACCTGCGCAGGCAGCCTTCGGGCGAGTCCTTTGTGATGTCACCTGAGGTCACCGACCGTGACCCCTCCTTCAGATGCGGTCAATCCTCTGCAGTGAACCCCGGCACCCAGGCAAGGGTGGACACACACCAGGTTCCCGCTGATCGTACCTTTCCACCCTGAGCGTCTAAGGCTTGATCCCGCGATCAGCCGTCCAAAAGCTTCCCACCGACTTGTGAGAGGCGCACCGCTTCCAGGGTCTCGTTACCTCGAGGTGTCGTGTGTGTCCTGCCTTAGCGAACCTGTCCCCTTTTATCCCCCTGCTGGAGTATCGCCTGTCCATCACTTCAAACAGTTCAGGGTTCAAAGGGGGAGCCGATCTTGACAATACCCAGACTGATGGCTCCTTCATTAACATCTCCAATGCTGCTTCATTGTGTTCCTTATCTCTCCCTCCCCTGAGGACAGGTGGCAGACCAACTGCTGATGCCACAGGACAGCTAACGTCTTATCTATGTGTATTCTCGTCACAATGTATTCCACATCAGGAACCGTGAAGCCAAACGCCAGCTTAAAGTAACCTGGTGTGCAGCACCACTGACGCATTGTGAGCACCCGATCTACTTAGGAGTCACCCCTGACAGACGCCTCACCTTCAAGAACCACATCAATAAGACAAAGGCAAAAGTAAGCGCACGAAACAACATCCTGAATAAGCTCACTAACACAAAATGGGAAGCCAGTGCGCTTGCTCTTTGCTGTTCCACTGCCGAATAAGCCTGCCCTGCGTGGGAAAGATCTACTCATGCTAAGAAGATGGATGCCGTTCTGAATGCAAGCTGCTGACTTATCTCAGGTTGTTTAAAACCAACAGTCTATATATCCCGGCGGGTATCGCTCCCCCTGATATGAGAAGAACGGTAGCCAGCAAGGAAGAACGACTCTGTCAAACATCAGATGAGAGGCACCCTCTACATGGTCACACACCTACACCCAGCCACCTAAAGTCAAAGAAGAGCTTCATGAACGGTGTTGTTCCATTACAATCAACCCCATCTGAAGCCCACATCGTCTTGTGGAAAGACCGGCTCGCCATTCTCAAACAACCCCCAACGATGGAAATTCCACCGGATGAAAGCCTTCCCCCAGGAGCTAATTGCCACGGGGCAACCTGGAAGTGCCTTAACAGACTTAGGACTGGAGTAGGTCGTTCAAAGGTGTCACTAAGCAAATGGGGATATACGAGGGGTGATTGATAAGTTCGTGGCACAAGGAAGAAGGAGTCAATTTTAGAAAACCTAGTACATTTATTTTTCAACATAGTCCCCCCCCCCCCACATGTACACACTTAGTCCAGCGGTCATGGAGCATACGGATCCCTTCTTTGTAGAAGTGGTCCACAGCAGGAGTGATTGATAAGTTTGTGGCCTAAGGTAGAAGGAGATGAGTTATTAACTTCAAACTTTCTGCATTATCACTCAAAGAGTTGAACTGCACGTGCATGTAACAAGAGCGTCTTGGACTTCCAGGTGGTCCACAGCAGGGGTGATTGATAAGTTCATGGCCTAAGGTAGAGGGAGATGAGTTGTACAGCTCTCATTACATGCATGTGCAGTTCAACTCTTTGAGTGAAAATGCAAAAAGTTTGAAGTCTCTCCTCATCTCCTACTTTAGGCATGAACTTAGCAATCACTCCTGCTGTGGACCACTTCTGGAGGTCCAAGATGCCGACTTCTACAAAGAAGGGATCCGTATGCTCCACGACCGCTGGATTAACTGTGTAAATTTATGAAAAATAGATGTGCTAGGTTATCTAAAATTGATTCCTTCTACCTTAGGCCACAAACTTATCAATCACTCCTCATACAACCAGCTCGACAATTTGCGAATGTGGAACTGAGCCACAAACTACGCAGCATCTCCTGCAATGCCCATCACTAGAGGAACCCTGTACTGTTGCAGACCTTGCCGAATTCAACAACAAGGTGCAAAAATGTGTCCTGTTCTGGCTGGGCAATTTATTAACTGTCCGTAGACACGATAAGAAGAAGCTCTTTACCTTTTCCACCTTTTTCACCTCCTAGCTGTATACTTCAATCTCCCTTCCCCACCCACCTGGCCTCACCCATCACCTTCTAGCTTGTACTTTTCCTCCCCCCACCCCCACCTTCTCATTCAGGCTTTCTCCCCCTTCCTTTCCAGTCCTAATGAAGCCCTAAATGTTGACTGTGTATTATTTCCATAGATGCTGCCTGACCTGCTGAATTCCACCAGCATTTTGAGTGTGTTTCTCTGTAGTTCCAGCATCTCTAGAGTCTCTTGTGTTTTTTGATATACTAGTTAACTGGGTTTGAATTAAAATCTAACAATAATGCTTTTGACCCTGTTCTGAAATATCACTTCAATGGGCAGTTCAAGAATCCAACACAGGAAGTTTCATGTGGAAGCTAATGGTCAATCCCAGGAAATAAGCTTAGAGCAATTGTAACTGATGCTGCCGCACATAATCTTGTGAACCCATATAAGCTGAACCCTTCTGTGCTGAATCAATTTAGTTAATCTGTGGATTTTGAACTATGTCTAGAGATAACTAAGAGCAAAAGGTGAACAAGGTGTAAATATTGGTACCAGATGGCCTCATTTTCCTCAATCGGGCATGAAGGTGAATATCTCCAGGATTTAGGGGCGGCTACTTTCTGAACATGCTGAGAGAAGTCTGCAGATAGATATTCCAGATCCAGGTTGCTCCCAGAGTGAACAGAGGAAGAAACCATTCAGCCTCTCGTGCCTCTTCCACAATTCAGACCGATCAGGAATGGTATGTTTCAAATCTATTTACCATAGTTTGGAACCCCCACATAATTATTCAACTTTCAATTGTGATAGTATCCTCTGCCTTTTGGGGACAGAATTCAAGATTCATTATGCTTTTTTTTAATGTGAAAGTTTTTTCCCAATCTTTGTATTAAATAGCTTGAGTCTGTTTTTTAAACTTGGGCAAGCACCAGCAAAGTTAATGGAACCTAGCCTCATAATTTAACCTGCTGACATACAGTTGAAAGAGAAGTCAGGCACGTCCTCAGATGAGAGTTTTGCAGTCTGTTCTGTGTACTGAACATCTATGGTAAATAAGGAACCGAGACTACAAGCTATGTGTATTGTTAGTACAGATTTTCCTGAGCAGACCCACGTGGACATATTATTGTTTGCATATGAAACAGCCTGCATTTGCCCCCATAACTGTCTGGAAGATTTTTGTTGCAGCATGAATGCTATGTTGTGAACTTAGACGTATTTACAGGATTTTACTGACGATGCTCCAAAATTAATTCCTCATGTGGTCCTGCAGTGGAGCATGAATTTCCTCAATTCTCCAATTACTTCATTCACACTAATAATGACAAAATGGCCGCAAGAATTCCACTCAATTTAAATTTGTGGAGTTGCTTAAATTTTTTAAAAAGTATTTTCCCTTCTTCTTAAATTTTAGTAATTTGTAGAACATAGTAGGATTAACTTCCAGTCATTTTTGCCTCTTTAAATGTTTCTGAATGTCAGAGAGATTCACAAGTATTAAAGCTTCCATATTTCTGATATATGGTTGCTCTGACTATCTAACCACATGTGTTTTTTATAAGAACAATCGTGTGTTGGCTATGCCCCATTAACTAAATGTTCCCTGGCTTCAATCGCCCTAGCTGTAGAGTCTCGGAATGCAGCCATAAATGGGCTAATGAGTTAAACCAATTCTTAAATAAGTTTGACAATTGCCCTCCTGTTCACCACCCCCCTCAGCACCCCAGTCCAAGTGCAGAGACACCTAATGCTCCCCCAACACCTCCCCTCCTCTCTCCCCCCTCAAACTCAACAAGTGGATGAACAACACAGGCTAACACTATCTACATCCCCTCCTTGCCCGACACCTACCATCACATCTCACATACAAACTGTTATTATCCTGATCTTTATTTCCCCCCTGCCACCCCCATCTTCCATCAGCTCCCCAGTCACCTTCACTACTGAGCAGGTGAAATGGGCTCTGGGGAACTGAGACACGGCAAAATCAGACAGGGTCTGGATGGTGAGAACCCCAAGGTGCTGAAGGCGCGTGCTGAGCAGCAGTGTGGAGTTCTCCAGCACATTTTCAGTCTGAGTCTCAGCCTGACTGTGTGGGAAACATCATGTATGGCCCCAGTACCCAAGGAGTGAGGACCAAAAGTCCGGAATGACCACCGTCCAGTGGCCCTGACCTCACACATCATGAAGACTCTAGAGAGGCTGGTCCTGGCTCATCTCTGACCCCTGGACAGATCAGCCCTTAATCCTCTGCTGTTTGCCTACACTGGAGTCGACAGTGCTGTCATCTACCTGCTGGACAGAACCCACTCCCATATGGATAAGCAGGGCAGTGCTGTGAGGATCATGTTTTTCATTTCTCAAGTGCCTTCAATACCATGCAGCCCTCATTGTCGGGGAAAAACTCTGTTCAGTGCAGGTTGGCACTTCCATTGTATCCTGGATAATGGACAGTTAGTGTGGCTTCAGAGCTGTGTGTCAGGCATGGCTATAAGCAGCACAAGGGCCCCACAGGGAACTATAGTGGCTCCTTTCCTGTTTACCCTGTATACCTCAGATACAACACTGAGTCATGTCTTCTGCAGAAACTCTCTGATGACTCAGCAATAGTTGGATTTATAAAGGGCAGACAGGAGGATGAATACAGGCCCCTGCTGGAGGACTTTGTCAAATGGTGCAAGCTGAATCATCTGCAGCTCAACATCAGTAAGACAAAGGAGATGGTGATGGACTTTAGGAAGACTAAGCCTGCTCTGCTCCATGTTAATATTGATGATGAGGATGTGGATGTGGTGAAGATCTGCAAGTACCTGGGGGTGCACCTGAACTGCGGACCTGAATAGAGCATCGACACAGAGCTTGTGTACAAGGGCCAGAGTTGCCTCTACTTCCTGAGGAGACTGCAGTATGCAAGCCTCACCTTCACCTGTTCTACCAGTCTGTTGTTGCCAGTACAATCTTGTATGTGGTGGTGTGCTGGGGCAATGGCATCAACACGGGTGATGCCGAAAGGCTCAGTAAGCTGATTAGAAAAGCTGTGTCTGTTATAGGATCAAACTGGACACACTGGAGGCTCTGGTAGAACAAAGGACCCTATGGAAAATCATGGCAATTCTGGACAATGTTTCTCACCCTCTGTAGGTCACCTTGGCTGAACAGAGGAGCACTTTCAGTAATAGACTAAGACAACTGAGCGGCTCCAAAGAGCGTTATATGACGTCATTCTTACCCTCGGCCATTAGGCTCTATAGTGAGTCAAACTACAGCCGGGGAAGTGATAACCCCCCTCCTGTTAGACAGTTATTAACCTCTGTTTACCAGCACTCTGTTTAAGCTCCATTTAGGTCTGTTTACCACACCCTGCTATCGCGGACGTCCTGTGTAATATAGTACAATTCTGCCATCACTTCTTATCTGGGCGGTGTGAATGTGCACCCATTACTGTGTAATATTATGGTAATTCTTGCACTATCATCTAACCAGTGTGAACTTGGAAATCTTGTCATCTATGATCTGGAAATCTTGTACATCTTATTTTTTAAGGTAACTTATTTTTAAAATTCTTTCTTAGTTCTCTTCTAATATTTGGATATTTGTACATCTGTGCACTTGTAATGCTTCTGTGACACTATAATTTCCTTTGGGATCAATTAATTATCTATCTATCTAAAAGAGAGCAAAAAAAGAATAAAAAGCGAGATAGTGTACATGAGCTGATTGTCCATTCAGAAATCTGACGGCGGATGGGAAGAAGCTGTTCCTGAAACAAGGAGTGTGTGTCTTCTCCTTGATGGCAGCAAGAGAAGAGGGCATGTCCAGGGTGATGGATGCTGCCTTTCTGAGACATCACTTTTTGAAGATGCCATCAGTGCTGTGGAGGATAGTACCCGTGATGGAGCTGGCTGAAACTGAAACTTGCTATAGCTTTTTCCAGTCCTGTGCAGTGGCCCCACCATACCAGAGAGTGATGCAACCAGTCAGAATGCTCTCCACAGTACATCTGTAGAAATCTACATGAGTCTTTGGTACAGACCAATTTTCTTCAAACGCCAAATAAGATAAACCTGCTGTCATGCCGCCTTTGTAATTGCATCAGTATGTTGGGCCCCAGATAGATCTTCAGAGATGTTGGCACCCAGGAACTTGAAACAGCTCGGCCTTTCCACTGTTGATCCCACTGGTGTGTGTTCCCTTGACTTCCCTTTCCTGAAGTCCACAATCAATTCCTTGGTCTTACTGACTTCGAGTGCAAGGTTGTTGTGACTGATCTATCTCACCGCTGTATGTCCAGAGGGTTGGGTCGCTGGCAGATTTGAGCTGTGTAGAGAGAGTAGAGCAGTGGCCTAAGTTCACGTCCTTCAGGTGCGACAGTGTTGATTGTCAGTGAGGAGGCGTTATTTCTGATCTGTACGGACTGTGGTCTCCTGGTGAGGAAGGCAAAGATCCAGCTGCAGAAGGATGTACAGTCGGCCAGGTTTTGGAGCTTGTTTTAATTTGTATTGAGAGTATTATGGTGTTGAACGGTAAGATGTAGTCAATAAACAGCAGCGTGACGCTGGTATTGCTATTGTCCAGGTGATACAGGGCTGAGTGGAGAGTCAGTGAGACTGCGTCTGCTGTAGACCGATTCTGGTGAGAGGCCAGCTGCAGTGCTCAGGCGGAAGTTGACTCTAGCCATGACCAACCTCTCAAAGCACTTTATCTCAGTATATACTTTATACTTTATCTCAGGATATGTGAGTGCAACTGGATGATAGTCTTTGAGGCAGCTCACCCTGCTCTTCTTGGGCACTAACAAGAGAAAATCTGCAGGTGCTGGAAATCCAAGCGACACACAAAAAATGGTGGAGGAACTCAGCAGGTCAGGCAGCATCTATGGAAAAAAAAAACTACAGTCGATGTTTTGGACCAAGACCCTTCAGCAGGACTGGAGAGAAAAAAAGACAGTTCACCCTCTTGAAAAATGTTCTGATTTTGGCCTCCAAGGCAGAGGTCAGAAAGTCACCAGATGCTGTAGGGATTTGCACAGCTGTATTTTTGTTCTCCCTTCAAAGCACGCATAAAAGGCGAGTGAAGCATCACAGCCATTCATGATCTTAGGTCTTGCCTTAAAGGAATTAATGGCCTGCAAACCCTGCCAGAGGTGACGGACATCCGACTCCATCTCTAAATTCAATCAGAATTGTGTTTTTTGCTCCTAAAATAGCCTTTCACAGGTCATACCTGGACTTGTTGTATAGGTCTGGTAAATTGAATGGAGAAATGGAAGACAGAATTTAATCCCAGGAAGTGTAAGATGATGTCTAATAAGGAAGGGATACACATTTAATGGTAGGACTCTAGGAAGTATTGAGGAATAGTAGGACTTTGGTTATGCAGGTCTATAGATCCTGAGAGGTGGAAAAAGCGGTAAAGATATTTGGATAGGATACTTGTCTTTATTAGCCTGTAACACAACATTAGAGCATGGAGACCATGGTGCAGCTTTGTAAAGCTTTGGTTAGGCAAAGGCTAGAGTTGTGTGCGCAGTTCTGATGGCCACACTATAGGAGGGCCATGACGGCATTGGAAGAGATTCAACAATGATGGAACATTTCAGATTTGTGAAAAACCTGGATAGGCTGGCCTTGGTTTTTCTGGAGTAGAGGAGGATAGGGGAACAGGGCAGATAAGTATAAACTTATGAGAAGCATAGATAAGGGACATAGTAGGAACTTTTTCTCAGTAGTAGAGGTTCTAAAATCAGAGAGCATGACTTTAGAGCAAGGGATAAGAGGTGTAGAAGCAAGCTGGGGAAGTATTATTTTTATTTAGGAGATGGTTGGAATCTGGAACACACTGCTCAGAAGGTGCTGGAAACAACATCTAAGAAGTATCTACCACGATTGGTGAACCTATAGCACCGCATGTTCAAGATGGCATCTGCAAAAATTTTTGTTGGCATGCAGCATGCAGTACTACCCCTCAAATCTTTAAGCCTCGCCCATTATAAAAAAGATATATATATATATAATTATCTTTACTGCCAAATGAAGCAGTAAATGATTTTTTTACAACCCAAGAGCAGTAAGGTGTTTTCACTGGAAACATCTCATACTGACCAAGCACCAGCTAGACATTTGGGAGGACATGTGACATTGATGATATGTCTTTAAATCCTTGCAGATTTGGTGTCCACATCAGTATTTGCATAGTTAAACAGTTGAACTAATTGGCATTGGCTTCACTCTGCTTATATTTTTTCTTCAGTTGTTTGTGAGTAAACAATTGATATTCAGTGACAATAACAATAAATATTATATTAGTTTGGCACCTCTATGGATATTCCTGTGAGTCATTGTTTTCAGATATGACTTACAGGATTAGACACTGCTATGTGTATAGCTTTCAAAACAGCCAAACACGAACTGGATATGCAGCAACTCCCAGAAGTCTCACTGGGAGTAAAGCGTGTTTATTTTCCTTTCCTTGATCTTCGATTAATACGAACAGAACTCTAGAATTTCATATTCACATGTCTTATGTTATATCTGAGGTACAATAACAATACTACTTAGAAATTATGCAATTTTTCATTGAGTCTTTGAAAGATTAATCATTTTTGAATGTTTTCTAAAACGCTTCATAAGTTTCAGTCTGATTTTGTTATGTTTTTTATGAATAGCAAATCAATGGACATACGTTAGTAATGTTGGGTACCATTCAGCTGGGTCTTCTAACACACAGCGGCAGACTCAGAGTGGATCAAATATTAAGCACGAGCACATTTATTACTTGCAAGGGAAAGTCTACCTTCATAGGTCAATTGGTAGCTTTGATCTTACAGCTCAAAACAGAACACTTTTATGCATTTTTTGCAAATGGTATGCTGGCATTTATAGCGAGAGGATTCGAGTACAGGAGCAGGGAGGTACTACTGCAGTTGTACAAGGCCTTGGTGAGACCACACTTGGAGTATTGTGTGCAGTTTTGGTCCCCTAATCTGAGGAAAGACATCTTTGCCATAGAGGGAGTACAAAGAAGGTTCACCAGATTGATTCCTGGGATGGCAGGACTTTCATATGAAGAAAGACTGGATGAACTGGGCTTGTACTCGTTGGAATTTAGAAGATTGAGGGGGGATCTGATTGAAACGTATAAGATCCTAAAGGGATTGGACAGGCTAGATGCAGGAAGATTGTTCCCGATGTTGGGTAAGTCCAGAACGAGGGGTCACAGTTTGAGGATAGAGGGGAAGCCTTTTAGGACCGAGATTAGGAAAAACTTCTTCACACAGAGAGTGGTGAATCTGTGGAATTCTCTGCCACAGGAAACTGTTGAGGCCAGTTCATTGGCTATATTTAAGAGGGAGTTAGATATGGCCCTTGTGGGGGTCAGGGGGTATGGAGGGAAGGCTGGGGCGGGGTTCTGAGTTGGATGATCAGCCATGATCATAATAAATGGCGGTGCAGGCTCGAAGGGCCGAATGGCCTACTCCTGCACCTATTTTCTATGTTTCTATGTTTCTATGTATTTACAGAGTCCAGTAATTCATCAACTTAATGTCTTTGAGGTTGCTTCAACCCATAATTGCTTTCCTTCCTGATCTGCATCCTTCTGAAATGAGTCCATTTGCCATTTGAGGGTTCTCCGTCACCACCCCTCCCCTCACACACTCTGTACTGCAGCTGTGGCCTGTTTTTCTCTGTTGTCAAAACACTCCCTGCCATAAACACATACTGTTATAAACCTATATTCATTTCTCACCCAAAATTGGTCCAAACTCTTGGATATGTTCAACATCATTGGGTGTGGATTTTGTTGTGTTGTGCCAGTGAAAGAATTTACCACAACAAGGTGGTAAGAATAGACTGTGGTTGTAGGAAGAAAAATAAAGCAATCTTCAAATGCAATATCGCTGAAATTAAACCGTACATCTCTATGTCAAAAAGAGTAATGATCCCACACACCAACTGTTAGATTTAACAGCAGCTACTCAGCTCCCACAGAAAACATTTGCTTTTGGCATTGTGTTGTGAAATGCATTAATATTATCCTTTCACAAGTCAATCCTCTCCCCTTTAAAGCTGCAGTATACGTCTCATTGCAGAACCACGGAATGTAATCATCTGGTCCTGCACAATAGAGGGACGCACTCTGGAGTTTCTGCTCCTTTTGGACTTTGAGGAGGTTCAACGATGTCACCAAAGGATCTTACAAATTCCTATGGATAGGCAGTGGGGAACATTCTGACTGGTGACATCACAGTTTGGTAAGGAGGGTCCTGTGCACAGGATTACAAAAGGCTGCAAAGGGTTGTGGACTCACCTAGTTCCATCACAGGCACAACATCAAGGACAAGGAATACGCATGTGTCAGGTTGGGCAGGTTGGGACGAGTGGATTCCTGGATGAGTATGAAATGATTAAGTGTACCCTTAAGAAGAAAATAAGGAGGACAAAGAGAGGATATGCAACGGACCTGGCAGGTAAAGTTAAGGAAAATTCCAAGAGGTTCTTTAAACATATGAAGAATAAAAGGGAGGCCACGGAGAGAGCAGGTTCCCTTTGAGATCAATTGGGGCACCTATGTCTCAAACCACAGGAGAAGGATGAGATTTTTTTTTAACAAACATTTCTCCTTGGTGCTTACTGAGGAGAAAATCATAGTTATAGAAGTGATAAGGGAAGTGTGGTGATATTTTAGAGCACATTCATATTCCCAGGAAGGGGGGATTGGCATTAATTGGATAAATTCTTAGGGCATAACTGAGTACATCGTCAGACCTTCTGGGAGACTAGAGGAAAATCTGCAAAGGCCTTTCTTTCATCATTAGCCCTGGTGAAGCTCCCAAAGATGGAAATGTGTCTAATATTCCATTGTTTAAGAAGGGAGGCAAGAACAAGCTAGGGAACTACAGACCAGTCAATCTGACATCAGTGGTGGGTAAGTTAGTGGAGAATATTCTGAGAGACAGGATCTACCAGGATCTAGGTAGACAAAGTCTAATTAGAAGGAGATACATGGCTTTGTGCATGGGAAATCGTCTTTGTCGAATCTTCTGGTGTTCTTTGAAGAGGTACCAAAAGAGTAGGAAAGGTAGGGCAGTGGTTTTTTGTTGAGTTGGACTCTAACAGGGACCTTGACAAGGTCACATACGGCAGGCTGGTTTGGGTTGATCCCATTGAATCAAAGAAGAACTAGTTCGGTAGATTCTAAATTGGCTTGGAAGTAGGAGGTAGAGGCTTGGGGTTCCTTGGAATGGAGGCAGGCAACTGGTTGTGTGTTGCAGCCATCAATGTTGGCAATCCTCTTATTCTTTATTTCTATGAGATTTGGATGTGAATGTACAAGACTTAATCAGCAAGTGTGCAGGAGACATAAAATTAGAAGGTGTTGTTAATGGTGAGGAAGATTATCATAGATTACAGAAGGATCTTGATCATTTAGGAAAGTGGGCCAAGTAATGACAAATGGATTTCAATACAGGTACATTTTGCAAAGTCAAACCAAAGTAGGACTGGGACAACAGGTAGAGCATTACAGAGTATAATGGGCCAAGTGACCTCGGAGTACTAGCACATAGCTCGTTGAAAGCAGCATTACACGTGGACAAGGTGGTGAGAAAATCATCTAGCATGCTGGCCTTCATCAATCGGGAGAATGAACATAGCACCCTCGGACATGATGTTGCAGTTGTCGGTGAAGCTGCATTTGGAATATTCTGCACTCTCAGTCGCCCTGTTAACAGGAAAATGTGGTTAAACTCAAATGAGTGCAGACAAGATTTACAAGGATGCTGCCAGGACTAGAGGCCTGAGTTATAGGGAGGGGTTAGCTGAACTCAGTGCTTATTCCTTGGAACAGAGGAAAATGAGGGGGAACAGTGCTGCTGCTTGGAACATGCTGCTGGAAGAGGGAGGAAGCAGATGTGACAGCAGTGTTTCAGAGACAATTAAATAGACACATGAACAGTCAGGGAGTGCAGGAGTATAGACCACATCAGAGGCAATTAAATAGATACATGAACAGTCAGGGAGTGCAGGAGTATAGACCACATCAGAGGCAATTAAATAGACACATGAACAGTCAGGGAGTGCAGGAGTATAGACCACATCAGAGGCAATTAAATAGATACATGAACAGGCAGGGAGTGCAGGAGTATAGACCACATCAGAGGCAATTAAATAGACACATGAACAGGCAGGGAGTGCAGGAGTATCGACCAGATGCAGGTCAATGTGCAGTCCATGAATCTGAATGCACAAGGGATGACTATATACCCAAAGCCACTGCCCCCACTGATGACCCCTTCTCCCGTCTTCAACCCTCCTCTTTTTCATGGACACCCCGCTCTGGTCTTCTGCCTGCTCTGGATCTCTTTATCGCTAATTGCCGACGGGACATCAACCGTCTCGACTTCACCGCACTTTGTCCCCATTCCAACCTCACTCCTTCGGAACGCTCTGCTCTCCACTCCCTCTGCACTAATCCTAACCTTATTATTAAACCTGCCGATAAGGGGGGTGCTGTTGTAGTCTGGCGTACTGACCTCTACCTTGCCGAGGCACAGTGACAACTCGCGGATACCTCTTCTTATTTACCCCTCGATCGTGACCCCACTAAGGAGCACCAGGCCATTGTCTCCCACACCATCACCGACTTTATCCGCTCAGGGGATCTCCCATCCACTGCTACCAACCTTATAGTTCCCACACCCCGCACTTCCCGTTTCTACCTCCTACCCAAGATCCACAAACCTGCCTGTCCTGGCCGACCTATTGTCTCAGCTTGCTCCTGCCCCACCGAACTCGTTTCTGCATACCTCTACACGGTTTTATTCCCCCTTGTTCAATCCCTTCCGACCTACGTTCGTGACACTTCTCACACTCTTAAACTTTTCAATGATTTTAAGTTCCCTGGCCCCCACCGCTTTATTTTCACCATGGATGTCCAGTCCTTATATACTTCCATCCTCCATCAGGAAGGTCTCAAAGCTCTACGCTTCTTTTTGGATTCCAGACCTACTCAGTTCCCCTGTACCACCACACTGCTCCGTCTAGCGGAATTAGTCCTTACTCTTAATAATTTCTCCTTTGGCTCCTCCCACTTCCTCCAAACTAAAGGTGTAGCTATGGGCACCCGTATGGGTCCTAGTTACGCCTGCCTTTTTGTTGGCTTTGTGGAACAATCTATGTTCCGTGCCTATTCTGGTATCTGTCCCCCACTTTTCCTTCGCTACATCAACGACTGCATTGGCGCTGCTTCCTGCACGCATGCAGAACTCGTTGACTTTATTAACTTTGCCTCCAACTTTCACCCTGCCCTCAAGTTTACCTAGTCCATTTCCGACACCTCCCTCCCCTTTCTAGATCTTTCTGTCTCTGTCTCTGGAGACAGCTTATCCACTGATGTCTACTATAAGCCTACTGACTCTCACAGCTATCTGGACTATTCCTCTTCTCACCCTGTCTCTTGCAAAAACGCCATCCCCTTCTCGCAATTCCTCCGTCTCCGCCGCATCTGCTCTCAGGATGAGGCTTTTCATTCTAGGACGAGGGAGATGTCTTCCTTTTTTAAAGGAAGGGGCTTCCCTTCCTCCACTATCAACTCTGCTCTTAAACGCATCTCCCCCATTTCACGTACATCTGCTCTCACTCCATCCTCCCGCCACCCCACTAGGAATAGGGTTCCCCTGGTCCTCACCTACCACCCCACCAGCCTCCGGGTCCAACATATTATTCTCCGTAACTTCCGCCACCTCCAACGGGATCCCACCACTAAGCACATCTTTCCCTCCCCGCCTCTCTCTGCATTCCGCAGGGATCGCTCCCTACGCGACTCCCTTGTCCATTCGTCCCCCCCATCCCTCCCCACTGATCTCCCTCCTGGCACTTATCCGTGTAAGCGGAACAAGTGCTACACATGCCCTTACACTTCCTCCCTTACCACCATTCAGGGCTCCAAACAGTCCTTCCAGGTGAGGCAACACTTCACCTGTGAGTCGACTGGGGTGATATACTGCGTCCGGTGCTCCCGATGTGGCCTTTTATATATTGGCGAGACCCGACGCAGACTGGGAGATTGTTTTGCTGAACATCTACGCTCTGTCCGCCAGAGAAAGCAGGATCTCCCAGTGGCCACATATTTTAATTCCACATCCCATTCCCATTCTGACATTTCTATCCACGGCCTCCTCTACTGTAAAGATGAAGCCACACTCAGGTTGGAGGAACAACACCTTATATTCCGTCTGGGTAGCCTCCAACCTGATGGCATGAACATCCACTTCTCTAACTTCCGCTAAGGCCCCACCTCCCCCTCGTACCCCATCTGTTACTTATTTTTATGCACACATTCTTTCTCTCACTCTCCTTTTTCTCCCTCTGTCCCTCTAAATATACCTCTTGCCCATCCTCTGGGTCCCCCCTCCTTGTCTTTCTTCCCAGACCTCCTGTCCAATGATCCTCTCGTATCCCCTTTTGCCTATCACCTGTCCAGCTCTCGGCTCCATCCTTCCCCCTCCTGTCTTCTCCTATCATTTTGGATCTCCCCCTCCCCCTCCAACTTTCAAATCCCTTACTCACTCTTCATTCAGTTAGTCCTGACGAAGGGTCTCAGCCTGAAACGTCGACTGTACCTCTTCCTAGAGATGCTGCCTGGCCTGCTGCATTCACCAGCAACTTTGATGTGTGTTGCTTGAATTTCCAGCATCTGCAGAAAATTCCTGTTGTTTGCTCACACAGTTGTTTGGTACAGAAAATCTGAATGTTTCCACAATAAGGAAAGTTCAGCTCCCCACAAAGAGCATGGTCTTATGGTAGAGCAGGGTTCCTAACTTTTTTTATGCCATGGATCCCAACCATTAACCAAGGGGTTCGTGGAGACCAGACTGGGAAACGCTATGGCAGAGAGAAGAAACGAAGTACTCTTTCATGCTGTGCTCTGTAAATCATTTTCTGTGGGAACAGGAATGAAAAATCTACATTTAATCAATGTGATTTTGACCTTGATAATTTGTTGGAACAGTTTTTCCTGATCTGACCACTCTGCCAACACTCAGTGAAGCTGCAGTAATAACACTCTGCTTGTGAGTAAGCATTAGAGAGATGGAGGAGAAAAGCACTCGGCCTTAAAATTATTTAGTTAGACAGAGAGGTTCCATCTGCATTGATTCAGAATCCAAAATGAGATAAGTGGACAAAAGTGAGAAGCAACCCATAGTTCATCAAATTAAAAGGCATCGCTTGCCTATGAATGTACCCACTTCATAAACAATGCTCAAAAAGCATTGTGACTGCACCATAATAGATAGATAGAATGACCACAAAATGGACGATATCTAAGACCGAGTCAAAAGATTAGAGGTCAAACTCAGATAAATCACTGGTGGCCCACCCCTGAAGCACTGGGAACCACTCTACTTTCCATGCTGCAGCACTGGATCACTCCTGGTCCCACCCCTGGATCACTGGAATCAGCTCCTGGTCCCACCTCTGGAGCACTGGAAGAAGCTCCTGGTCCCACCCATGGAGCACTGGAATCAGTTCCTGGTCCCACCCCTGGAACACTGGAAGCAGCTACTGGTCCCACCCCTGGAGTACTGGAATCAGCTCCTGGTCCCACCCCTGAAGCACTGGAAGCAGCTCTGTTTCCCATCCCTGGAGCACTGGAATCAGCTCCTGGTCCCAACCCTAGAACACCGGATCAGCTGCTGGTCCCACCTCTGGAGCACTGGAAGCAGCTGCTAGTCCCACCCCTGGAGCACTGGAATCAGCTACTGGTCCCACCCCTGGAGTACTGGAAGCAGCTCTGTGTCCCATCCCTGGAGCACTGGAAGTAGCTCTGTGTCCAACCCCTGGAGCACTGGAATCAGCTCTGTGTCCAACCCCTGGAACACTGGAATCAGCTCTGTGTCCCATCCCTGGAGCACTGGAATCAGCTCCTGGTCCCAACCCTAGAACACCGGAATCAGCTGCTGGTCCCACCTCTGGAGCACTGGAAGCAGCTGCTAGTCCCACCCCTGGAGCACTGGAATCAGCTACTGGTCCCACCCCTGGAGTACTGGAAGCAGCTCTGTGTCCCATCCCTGGAGCACTGGAATCAGCTCTGTGTCCCATCCCTGGAGTACTGGAAGCTGCTCTGTGTCCCATCCCTGGAGCACTGAAATCAGCTCTGTGTCCCATCCCTGGAGTACTGGAAGTAGCTCTGTGTCCAACCCCTGGAGCACTGGAATCAGCTCTGTGTCCAACCCCTGGAACACTGGAAGCAGCTCTGTGTCCCATCCCTGGAGCACTGGAATCAGCTCTGTGTCCCACCCCTGGAGCACTGGAATCAACTCTGTGTCCCATCCCCGGAGCACTGGAAGCAGCTGCTTGTCCCACCCCTGCAGCACTGGAAGCAGCTCTGTGTCCCACCCCTGGAGCACTGGAATCAGCTACTGGTCCCACCCCTGGAGCATTGGAATCAGCTCTGTGTCCCACCTCTGGAGCACTGGAAGAAGCTCCTGGTCCCACCCATGGAGCACTGGAATCAGTTCCTGGTCCCACCCCTGGAACACTGGAAGCAGCTACTGGTCCCACCCCTGGAGTACTGGAATCAGCTCCTGGTCCCACCCCTGAAGCACTGGAAGCAGCTCTGTTTCCCATCCCTGGAGCACTGGAATCAGCTCCTGGTCCCAACCCTAGAACACCAGAATCAGCTGCTGGTCCCACCTCTGGAGCACTGGAAGCAGCTGCTAGTCCCACCCCTGGAGCACTGGAATCAGCTACTGGTCCCACCCCTGGAGTACTGGAAGCAGCTCTGTGTCCCATCCCTGGAGCACTGGAATCAGCTCTGTGTCCCATCCCTGGAGTACTGGAAGCTGCTCTGTGTCCCATCCCTGGAGCACTGAAATCAGCTCTGTGTCCCATCCCTGGAGTACTGGAAGTAGCTCTGTGTCCAACCCCTGGAGCACTGGAATCAGCTCTGTGTCCAACCCCTGGAGCACTGGAATCAGCTCTGTGTCCCACCCCTGGAGCACTGGAATCAACTCTGTGTCCCATCCCCGGAGCACTGGAAGCAGCTGCTTGTCCCACCCCTGCAGCACTGGAAGCAGCTCTGTGTCCCACCCCTGGAGCACTGGAATCAGCTACTGGTCCCACCCCTGGAGCATTGGAATCAGCTCTGTGTCCCACCTCTGGAGCACTGGAAGATGCTCCTGGTCCCACCCATGGAGCACTGGAATCAGTTCCTGGTCCCACCCCTGGAACACTGGAAGCAGCTACTGGTTCCACCCCTGGAGTACTGGAATCAGCTCCTGGTCCCACCCCTGAAGCACTGGAAGCAGCTCTGTTTCCCATCCCTGGAGCACTGGAATCAGCTCCTGGTCCCAACCCTAGAACACCGGAATCAGCTGCTGGTCCCACCTCTGGAGCACTGGAAGCAGCTGCTAGTCCCACCCCTGGAGCACTGGAATCAGCTACTGGTCCCACCCCTGGAGTACTGGAAGCAGCTCTGTGTCCCATCCCTGGAGCACTGGAATCAGCTCTGTGTCCCATCCCTGGAGTACTGGAAGCTGCTCTGTGTCCCATCCCTGGAGCACTGAAATCAGCTCTGTGTCCCATCCCTGGAGTACTGGAAGTAGCTCTGTGTCCAACCCCTGGAGCACTGGAATCAGCTCTGTGTCCAACCCCTGGAGCACTGGAATCAGCTCTGTGTCCCATCCCTGGAGCACTGGAATCAGCTCTGTGTCCCACCCCTGGAGCACTGGAATCAACTCTGTGTCCCATCCCCGGAGCACTGGAAGCAGCTGCTTGTCCCACCCCTGCAGCACTGGAAGCAGCTCTGTGTCCCACCCCTGGAGCACTGGAATCAGCTACTGGTCCCACCCCTGGAGCATTGGAATCAGCTCTGTGTCCCACACCTGGAGCACTGGAATCAGCTCTGTGTCCCACCCCTGGAGCACTGAAATCAACTCTGTGTCCCATCCCTGGAGCACTGGAAGCAGCTCTGGGTTGGTGTTGGGTAGGGTTAGTATAGATTTACAGAATTACAGCTTGACTCCGAGGGTTAAACAAGAGGAGGATTACACAAGCAAGTTGCAATCCCTGCTGGTTATAAGCCTAAGAGATAATGTGTCTTTGGTTCATATCATGATACAACACAGTACAGTGCAGCCATGTGAACTCAACGCCCTCCTGGAGTTACAGAAGCAGCAGACATGTCCTGTCCTGAATGATAAACAGGGATGAGGAGCAATCTGCCATTCACTTCTGAGTCTAGAGCAAGTTCTCAAACTACTGTGACAACCAGGTGAGGTTAAATTGATAAAAAGTCTGCCAGAAACAAGAGAGGTGAAACACTCCATCAATCAGAAAATTGAAGAGACGATTCCAACACTCACACATTTACTAAAGGTGTTCAGTTCTCCAAGGTTTGATTTTAATAATGTTTTTCTTTTCAAACTCATTGTTTTTAGAAAGCAGCATGAATAATAAGACCATAAGTTATAGGACCAGAATTAGGCCATTTGGGCCATTGAGTCTGCTCCACCATTTCATCATGGCTGATCCATTTTCTCTCTCAACCCCAATGTCCTGCATTCTTCCTGTATCGCTTCATGCCCTGACTAATCAAGAATCTATCAACATCTGCCTTAAATATACCCAATGACAATAGACAATAGGTGCAGGAGTAGGCCATTCGGCCCTTCGAGCCAGCACCGCCATTCACTGTGATCATGGCTGATCATCCACAATCAGTATCCAGTTCCTGCCTTATCCCCATAACCTTTGATTCCACTATCTTTAAGAGCTCTATCCATCTCTGTCTTGAAAGCATCCAGAGACTTGGCCTCCACAGCCATCTCAGCCTTCTAATTTCCAGAGTATACAAGCCCAGTCGCTCCAATCTTTCAACATATGACAGTCCCACAGACTTAGCCTCCACAGCCGTCTGTGGCAACAAATTCCACAGATTCACCACTCTCTGGAAAAAGAAATTCCTTATGTCCATTCTAAAAGGATGCCCCTCTATTCTGAGGCTGTGTCCTCTGGTCTTAGACTCTCCCACCATAGGAAACATCCTCTCCACATCCACTCTATCAAGACTTTTCACCATTCAATAGGTTTCAATGAGGTCAGCCATCATTCTTCTGATTTCTAGTGAAAACAGGCCCGGAGCCATCAAATACTCTTCATATGACATGCCTTTAAATCCTGGAATCATTTTCTTGAACCTCCTTTGAACCTTCTCTAATGTCAGCTTTTTAAAGTTTCAACATTACATCCTTGCTTTTATATTCTAGTTCTCTTGTAATGAAACATTGCATTTGCCTTCCTCATCACAGACTCAACCTGCAAATTAACCATCAGGAAATCCTGCACAAGATCTCCTTTGCATCTCAGTTTTTTGTATTTTCCC
This sequence comes from Mobula hypostoma, assembly GCF_963921235.1. NCBI lineage: Eukaryota > Metazoa > Chordata > Chondrichthyes > Myliobatiformes > Myliobatidae > Mobula > Mobula hypostoma. Next base: position 66,574,744 of record NC_086113.1, on the reverse strand, counting down.
TCCATTTAGAAAATAATCAACCCTTTTGTAACCCAGGTTAATTAAACCCAAAGATGTAATGTTAGAAAACTCCACCTGTGGCGGGATGAACACGAGGTTTACCGAATTAAAAAAGAACTTGGGGGAAGAAAGGCTATGCGAGAACGAAGCGTGGCTGGCGCAGCAAACTATTAGAAACCAAAGATATAAACTGTTGAAAGTGGAATTAGTAGTGAGTATCTCAACTTTACTTACTTGAAACTCCTGGAGGAGAGATGATGGTGTTAAAAGATCTATTGAAACTACAGCTAAAACGAGCAGCAGCTGTAATGAGACAATATTAGCAGAGACGAGTGTCCAATATCTCTACGGTGTAACGAGGAATGAGTTTTATTAAATTATACCAAGGAAAATAGAACGTGTATAAAAACTTACGGATTGCAGTCCTGTTGTATGCAGGTCAGGTTGTTTTTTTGTGTAAGTTTGTGGATCGACTCTCTGTGGATGATCATCTATTTCATCCAACAAAACAAGAAACAAGATGGTGAGCCACCACAATGAAGAATCTGCATGGGAACAGAATGTTTAATGATGTAGAGGATTTAGTACGGTTGGATGTATAAGTTTATTTTCATTCAAAGGATCTGAATTTGATTTTCTGGAAGAACTGGTTATTTTTGCAAAGGCTTTGATAAGTTACTGAATGATATTTACTTTGTTTGAAAGTTCTGATGTTGGAGAATTGTCGTGGAAGAAGCTAAGCTGTATAGATATACCATTTTTGAATTTGAATTTCAATTTGTAGACATAATGACTTGAACTGAAACAGAAGTTAACCATAATACTTAAGAAATGGAATTCAATTAGTTTTCTGACTAGGGATAAATAAAAAGTAAAGGTTAGTCTGCAAACCTTTAAATAGGAATAATGATAGATCTAATTAGTTAGAGAAACTGGAGTAACAAAGGCTATTCTAATAAATATCACCGATTCTATCTAAACAGGAATTTGGTTTTTGTTGATATCTGAGATTTGGAACCTAATCAGAATGTTGGAATTTTGAATTGTTCTTACTCATGTAAATATTTTGTGTATCTTGTTTTTTTCATAAATAAAACTTACCTCCAGACGTGTGTGTTTTCTATTCACTGCCTTCTTCCGATATCTGGAGCTTCTGATAACCTACTAGCGCCCAGTGTGGTACTATGTAATTTGATTTTTCTTATAAAGAGCATGGCGACCAATCACATGAGATAAGACAAGTGCTACACAAGTGTTACGCTTTTGTTTCTTCTACCAAAGTGCATGACCATACACTTCCCGACACTGTATTCCATCTGCATCTCTTTGTTCATTTTTCCTAATCTAAGTCCTTCTGTAGCCTCTGTACTTCCTCAAAACTACCTGCCCCTCCGCCTACCTTCATATCGTCTGCAAGTTTTGCAGACCCAACACTCACTCACCAATTACTATTAATTTCAGTACAGCCAACCCCTTTTGGTACCGGGGGGGTGTATTGGGTCATGCATAGAAGATGAAGGTAATGCCATTGCATTGGCTGACTGGCTTTCTGTTCCACTGGTTTCAGTGAAAGTGGAACAGCTTCTCTGCATGAATTGCCACGAAGAAGTCCAGCTCCTCATTACCTTTGCATGGTACTTGCTCCATTCATCAGCACCTTGGGGAGCAAACAGTGATAGAGTTTCATTCATAGAACTAGGAATTTGGCAAAAATATTAACGGCTCTCTTAATGAGTTTCTTGGAGCACTTCAGCAATGATTTCACAAAAGAGTCCTGCTAGCCATAGCCAAATGGACAACTGCCAGAAGACACATTTTTGACAAAGTAATAAGGACTATTCAATAATCAACAGCAAAAAGCTGGTTTATATTTCCCTCTATTACATAATTACATTAAAACAATGACCGCCAACTCTTTCTGATTAATGTAAAGCCAATTGCTCCGGAAAAAATATAGCTGAACATCCTTTAAATGTGTAGGCTGTTCCTGATGCATCTCAGTGTTTTAAAACTCTTGGTACAACTAAACATGCACTCAGGATTGTTACCATTAAGATAAGTGCTGTTAAAGAACAGACAGTATGAACTAACTCTATTAATTTGGTGTGAGGTCAAGAAGCAAACTATTTAACTAAGAAATAGTTCTAAGTGTGAAGGATGTGCAAAAGTGTTTCTGTTTAGGGGTTTCAGAATGTGAAGGTCAGTGCACTGCTTAGATTCTGGTGCTATATTGGTAAGCCTAAGTCAGAACAAATACTTCAAATCGACTACAAACTTGCTAATAAAGCATCTGTGTGAGGTGCTGCCTCAAAAAGGCAGCATCTACCATCGAGGACTCCTAACATCTGGGTCTTGCCTCTTCTCGATGCTACTGTCAGGCAGGAGGTACAGAAACCTGAAGTCCCACAAAGGGACAGCTATTTCCCTACAACCATCAGGCACAGCCCCAATCCTACTTCAGCAACATATCACTACAGGTGACCTCTTGTGCTATCATGCTCTTGTCTCTGATTGAGTTGATTTTTGCAATAATGTCTTGCTTTGCACAGTAAAGTGTACGTTCTGTGTGGTCTCTGCACCTAGGTGCCTATCATAGTGCTGCAAGCAAGTTTATCATTGTACCTGGACGTCACCGTATTTGTACACGTGACAATAAATTCGGCTTGACTCGACTTACTAGAAACAAGTAGGGCAAGAACACTGATTAAAAGACATAAGAATAAAGGATTGAAAAGGTAATATTACTGCAGAAAGCAATGTTTGTGAAGCAAATAGTTTGAGAATCTTTTCTGAAGAGCAGATCATTCAGCAAGAAAGTGAACAAAGTACAAAGTAAAACTTATTATCAAACTACATATTGTATATGTTGCCATATTGAAATTTATTTGTTTGCAGACGTTTACAGGAAAATAAAGAAATAAAATAGAACTTATGAAAAACTACATATTAAAAATGGACAATCAATGTGCAAAAGAAGACAAACTGTGCCAATAAAATAATACTGAGAACATGAGTTGTAAAGAGTCCTTGAAAGTGAGTCTGTAGATTGTGGAATCAGTTCACTATGGTGAGTGAAGTTATCCATCCGGGTTCAGGAGCCTGATGGTTCTAGGGTAATGACTGTTCCTGAACCTGGTGGTGCAGGACCTAATTATGTACCCTCTGCCCAATGTCCACTGCAAGAAGAGTATGGTCAGGGACCTTGATGATGGATGCTGCTTTCTTGTAGCAGCACTCCTTGTAAATGTGCTTAATGGTGGGGAGGGCTTTGCCTATGGTGTTTCCATACCAGGCCATGATGCAACCAGTCAGGATAATCTCCATTGTGCATCTGTAGAAGTTTATCAAAGCTATTGGTAATATGCCAAATCTTCATAAACTTTGAAGACACTTGAGGCTCTCATCATCATCATCATTAGGTGCCATGCCCAGTTTGAGCTTTGACTGCCATGGCCCACACACTCCTGTCTCGGGTCAAGTGGATCAATTCATTGGTATTCATTTCCAGTTCTCTGGCTGCTGTCTCCATCATCATTTGTCTTTGCCTTCCTCTTGCTTTCTTCCCTTCAATCTTTCCCATAATTACCATGCATTCTAACTCCTCTTTCCTAATCACATGTCCAATGAAGTCACGTTGCCTTTTCATGATCTCATACATTATTTCTCTTTTTGTGCTTGCTCTGTTCATGACATCCTCATTAGATATTCATTTTGTCCATGATATTCTTCGCATCCTCCTCAAAAACCACATCTCTGCTGCTACAGTTCGTTTCCTCATATTGTCCAACATTCTGAGCCATATAACATAACTGGATAAATGTAACACTTCAGTACTCTGAGGCTGGTTATCATCATGCCTAGTTTAGTATTGGTCATTATACTCTTCATTCTCATAAAGGTGTCTTTTGCCATCCCCATTCTTCTTTTGATGTCCAAGTCGCACCTGCCATCTGATGTCACCCAGCTTCCTAAGTAGCAAAAGTTCTGTACTTGTTTTATGTCTTCCCCATTTATTCTCAGCCTGCAGATAGGATTCTCCTTCTTTTTGGATATCGCCATACATTCTGTCTTTTTGCAACTGATAGATAAACCCATTTTTGCACTTTCTTCAACAATTATATCAATTAAGTTTGTAGTTCTTCCTCCGTACTTGCAATTAACACAGTGTCATCTGCACATCTGGAATTATTGATGTTTTCACTGCCAACTTTAATTCCCAAGATGTCTCTTACTTTTTGTAATATTGTTTCACTGTACACATTAAATAAATCAGGGGAGAAAACACACCCTTGGCTAACGTCTCTCTTGATTTTCGTAAACTGACTCACTTCTCCATCTATTCTTACAGCGGCGTTTGTTCCCAGTACAGATTTCTGATTAGGCGGAGGTCTTTCGAATCTAGATCTAGAGTTTTCTGTAATATTTCAAATAACTTATTGTGCTTCAATTTATCAAATGCTTTTGTGTAGTTGATAAAACAAACAAACAAATCTTTTTTCACTTGAATAACTCGTTCTGATAGTATCCTTAACATCAATATTGCATTTCTTGTACCTTTGTCTTTCACAAAACCACATTGTTCTTTGTCTATTTCAGCTTGTATCTTATTTTTAGCTCTTTTCACCAAATTTCGTAGAAGTATCTTGGTGATACGACTCATTAAACTTATGGTCCTATGTAATTCACATTCTATTGCTCCAGCTTTCTTAGGAAGAGTGATAAATACTGATTTTTCATCTCTTCTGGTATTATTCCAGTCTCATAAATGTCATTGATTAAATCAGTAAGTTTTTCAATTCCATAATCTTCAAGGGCAATAATTTGTTCTATTACTAATTCATCAGGACCTGCTACCTTTCCTTTCTTCATCTTATTTACTGCATTACGGACTTCAGATTTTAAAATACTTGGACCTTCAATGTTTTACGTAATTTCTGGTTTTTTGCCTCGATCATCTTCAAACAATTCCCAAATATACTCAGTCTATCTGTTCATAATCTCATCTTTTTCCATGGTAATGGTACCGTCCTTTGCTTTCAAACATCCACCTGAAGAACAGAGGAGCTTTTTACCAGTGATATTCTTGATTCGTTGATGTAGCCTTTTTGGATCAGTAATAGGGATTCTTTCTATTTGCTCACATTCCTGGTTTAACCATTCTTCTTTGATTTTTTGACATAAGCTTTTAACTTCTTTATCTAAGGACATATTCTATAGGATTTGCTTTCTTCCGTCTCCTTTCTTCCATTAGATTTTTTTATTTCATCTGTCATCCATTTATTCTTTGTGTTTTCCACTTTTTTGGGAATCACTGACTTTGCTGATTCTACCAAGGCAGTCTTTAGAGAGTTAAATTTCATTTCTACATGATTGCTATCATCTTCAACAGATTCTATTTCTAGACTTTGAAATCTATTCCTTACTTCAATTGTAAGTTCTTGTCTTAAGTTTTCTTCTTTAATTAATTGCGAGTAGTCAAGGGATTGTTCAGGTTTTTGCTTCTTTAGTTTTTTAAGTTTTACTTTTACATGACATATTACTGGGTTATGGTCACTATTACAGTCTGCACCTGGATATGTTTTGCATTGAGTCACTGAGTTTCTAAATCTTTGGCTTATAGTAATAAAGTCAATTTGATTTCTAGTGTTATCACCTGGTCTTTTCCAGGTCCACAAGCGTCTTAGATGGTTTTTAAAGTAGGTATTCATAATGACCTGATTATTCATCTTGCACCATTCTACCCATGTCTCACCTCTTTCATTTCTTTCCCCAGTCCAAATTTTCCTATGGTATTTCCATCAGCACCTTGTCCGACTTTAACATTTAGATCTCCCATGACAATAACAATATCTTGAGATTTGCATCCATTCTTTGCTTGTTCAAGCTCTTCATAGAATTTATCTATATCTTCATTTGTTCCATCTGTTTTTGGTGCATATACCTGTATAATTGCTAAATCAAATGGTTGTCCTCTAAATCTAACAAGGAGCACTGAGAAGAAGGGAGTGAAGAAATCGGGTGCAAAAAGTCTTTTTTTTAAACACCGCTCAGGGAGAAGGGTCTGCACTGCGCAGGTGAGTGACGTAGCGTGCCAAGGTTTAAAAAGAGAAATTTTCAATGGTTCTTGTTTCGGTCGAAGCAAGCAGCTGAGAAGAATGGAGTGAAGAAATCAGGTACAAAAAGTCATTTTTTTAAAACACTGCTCGGGGAGAAGGGTCTGCACTGCACAGGCGCATGATGTAGCGTGCCAAGGTTTAAAAAGAGACCACCAAATACAGCGGGCAGCATTGTGAGCAGGCAGTGGAGTGAGAGGGAGCAGAGTGGGATGGCTTTGGCTCAACAGGCTTCGGCGAGAACAGACAGAGGCCAGGGTCAGTTCCGGTAAATATTTTGTCCAGTTTGTTTAGAGTAGAGAGAATGCCAGGCAGGATGTTGGAATGCTCCTCTTGCAGGATGTGGGAAGTCAGGGAGCCCTCTGGTGTCCCTGACAACGATGCCTGCAAGAAGTGCATCCAGCTGCAGCTCCTAACAAACTGCATTAGGGAACTGGAGCAAGAGCTGGATGACCTCCGTATCATTCGGGAGAATGAGGAGATTATAGATCGTAGCTACAGGGAGGTAGTTATGCCAAAGGAGCAGAGCACAGGAAATTGGGTCACTTTCAGGCGAGGGAAGAGGAAGGGGCAGGCAGAGCAGGGTTCCCCTGTGGCCATTCCCAACAACAAGTATACCGCATTGGATACTGTTGGGGGGGATGACTTACCTGGGACAAACTGCAGCAGCCAGATCTCTGGCACTGAGTCTGGTTCTGCAGTGCAGAAGGGAGGGTGGAAAAAGAGGAGAGCGGTAGTGATAGGGGACTCGATAGTTAGAGGTACAGATAGGAGGTTCTGTAGTCATGACAGAGAATCCAGGATGGTTTGTTGCCTCCCGGGTGCCAGGGTCAATGTCTCTGATCGATTGCATGACATTCTGAAGTGGGAGGGTGATCAGCCAGATGTCGTGGTGCACATCGGTACCAATGACATAGCAAGGAAGAGTGAGGAGGTCCTGGACAGTGAGTATAGAGAGCTTGGTAGGAAGTTGAAAAGCAGGATCTTGAGGGTGGTAATCTCAGGATTGCTATCTGTGCCACGTGCCAGTGAGGGTAAGAATAGGATGCTCTGGAGGAGGAACAAGTGGCTGAGGAACTGGTGTAGGGGGCAGGGTTTCAGATTTCAGGATCATTGGGACCTCTTCTGGGGCAGGTGGGACCTGTACAAGAGAGACGGGTTACACTTGAACTACAGGGGGGCCAATATCCTTTCATGGAGGTTTGTTAGTGCTATTGGGGAGGTTTTAAACTAGATTTGCAGGGGCATGGGAACCAGAGTGCCAGAGCTGACAGTGTGGCTGGGGTGAAAATAAATGATGTTAAAAGTTCAAGCAAATAGAAAGGTTGTGAGTGGTGATAAAAGTCTTTTGAGGTGTATATATTTCAATGCTAGGAGTATTGTGGGGAAGGCAGATGAGTTGAGGGCGTGGATTGACACATGGAATTATGACGTTATAGCATTTAGTGAAACTTGGCTACAGGAGGGGCAGGACTGGCAGCTTAATATTCCAGGGTTCCGATGTTTCAGATGTGATCGAGGCAGAGGAATGAAAGGTAGGGGAGTAGCATTGCTTGTTAGGGAAAATATTACAGCAGTGCTCAGGCAGGACAGATTAGAGGGCTTGTCTACTGAGTCCTTATGGGTGGAGCTGAGAAACAGGAAAGGTATGGCCACATTAGTGGGGTTGCATTATAGACCACCCAATAGTCAATGAGAATTGGAGGAGCAAATCTGCAGAGAGATAGCAGGCAACTGCAGGAAACATAAAGTTGTGGTGGTAGGGGATTTTAATTTTCCACGTATTGATTGGGACTTCCATACTGTTAGGAGTCTAGATGGTTTAGAGTTTGTAAAATGTGTTCAGGAAAGTTTTCTAAATCAATATATAGAGATACCCTATATAGAGGTACCAACTAGAGGGGATGCAATGTTGGATCTCCTGTTAGGAAACGAGTTAGGACAAGTGACGGAAGTCTGTGTAGGGGAGCACTTTGGTTCCAGTGATCATAACACCATTAGTTTCAACTTGATCATGGACAAGGATAGATCTGGTCCTAGGGTTGAGGTTCTGAACTGGAAGAAGGCCAAATTTGAAGAAATGAGAAAGGATCTAAAAAGTGTGGATTGGGACAGGTTGTTCTCTGGCAGGGATGTGATCGGTAAGTGGGAAGCCTTCAAAGGAGAAATTTTGAGAGTGCAGAGCTTGTATGTTCCTGTCAGGATTAAAGGCAAAGTGAATAGGAATAAGGAACCTTGGTTCTCAAGGGATATTGCAACTCTGATAAAGAAGAAGAGAGAGTTGTATGAAATGTATAGGAAACAGGGAGTAAATAAGGTGTTTGAGGAGTATAAAAAGTGCAAGAAAATACTTAAGAAGGAAATCAGGAGGGCTGAAAGAAGACATAAGGTTGCCTTGGTAGTCAAAGTGAAGGATAATCCAAAGATGCTTTTACAGGTATATTAAGAGTAAAAGGATCATAAGGGTTAAAATCGGTCCTCTTGAAGATCAGAGTGGTCGGCTATGTGCGGAACCAAAAGAAATGGGGGAGATCTTAAATGGGTTTTTTGAGTCTGTATTTACTAAGGAAACTGGCATGAAGTCTATGGAATTAAGGGAAACAAGTAGTGAGATCATGGAAACTGTACAGATTGAAAAGGAGGAGGTGCTTGCTATCTTGAGGAAAATTAAAGTGGATAAATCCTCGGGACCTGACAGGGTGTTCCCTCGGACCTTGAAGGAGACTGGTGTTGAAATTGCAGGGGCCCTGGCAGATATATTTAAAATGTCGCTGTCTACGGGTGAGGTGCCGGAGGATTGGAGAATGGCTCATGTTGTTTCATTGTTTAAAAAAGGATCGAAAAGTAATCCGGGAAATCATAGGCTGATAACTTTGACGTTGGTAGTGGGTAAGTTATTGGAGGGAGTACTAAGAGACAGAATCTACAAGCATTTGGATAGACAGGGACTTATTAGGGAGAGTCAACATGGCTTTGTGCGTGGTAGGTCATGTTTGACCAATCTATTGGAGTTTGTTGAGGAGGTTACCAGGAAAGTGGATGAAGGGAAGGCAGTGGATGTTGTCTACATGGACTTCAGTAAGGCCTTTGACAAGGTCCCGCATGGGAGGCTAGTTAGGAAAATTCAGTCGCTAGGTATACATGGAGAGATGGTAAATTGGATTAGACATTGGCTCAATGGAAGAAGCCAAAGAGTGGTAGTAGAGAATTCCTTCTCAGAGTGGAGGCCTGTGAATAGTGGTGTGCCACAGGGATCAGTGCTGGGTCCATTGTTATATGTCATCTATATCAATGATCTGGATGATAATGTGGTAAATTGGATCAGCAAATTTGCTGATGATACAAAGATTGGAGGTGTAGTAGACAGTGAGGAAGATTGCAGAGGGACTTGGACCAGCTGGAAAAATGGGCTGAAAAATGGCAGATGGAGTTTAAGACAGACAAGTGTGAGGTATTGCACTTTGGAAGGACAAACCAAGGTAGAACATACAGGGTAAATGGTAAGGCACTGAGGAGTGCAGTAGAACAGAGGGATCTGTGAATACAGATACAAAATTCCCTAAAAGTGGCGTCAGAGGTAGATAGGGTCGTAAAGAGAGCTTTTGGTACATTGGCCTTTATCAATCAAAGTATTGAGTATAAGAGCTGGAATGTTATGATGAGGTTGTATAAGGCATTGGTGAGGCCGAATCTGGAGTATTGTGTTCAGTTTTGGTCACCAAATTACAGGAAGGATATAAATAAGGTTGAAAGAGTGCAGAAAAGGTTTACAAGGATGTTGCCGGGACTTGAGAAACTCAGTGACAGAGAAAGGTTGAATAGGTTAGGACTTTATTCCCTGGAGCGTAGAAGAATGAGGGGAGATTTGATAGAGGTATATAAAATTATGATGGGTATAGATAGAGTGAATGCAAGCAGGCTTTGTCCACTGAGGCAAGGGGAGAAAAAAACCAGAGGACATGGGTTAAGGGTGAGGAGGGAAAAGTTTAAAGGGAACATTATGGGGGGCTTCTTCACACAGAGAGTGGTGGGAGTATGGAATGAACTGCCAGACGAGGTGGTAAATGCGGGTTCTTTTCGAACATTTAAGAATAAATTGGACAGATACATGGATGGGAGGTGTATGGAGGGATATGGTCCGTGTGCAGGTCAGTGGGACTAGGCAGAAAATGGTTCAGCACAGCCAAGAAGGGCTAAAAGGCCTGTTTCTGTGCTGTAGTTTTCCTATGGTTTCTGTGGTTTCACTCTTTCCAATATTGCCCAATGTCCTGAAACACTTTTTGCCATGTTTTCATCCATTAGAATTCCTACTCCATTAGTATGGGATGTTCCACAAGAATAAACTAGTGTTTTATTTCTAATCTGACATATTCCAGCACCTATCCAACGAACTTCGCTAATTCCCATGATGTTAATCTTTAGTCTTTCCATTTCATTTATCACATTGTCCAATCTTCCTGCTTGATATAGGGTTCTTACATTCCAAGTGGAAATAATTTTCCTTTGTGTTACCTAAATTTTATGACCAGTAGCTTGATGACAGTCGGGGATCCCCTGCTGGCCAGAATCAACCCTACTGAGCGAAGCATCTTCAGAGTTGTCTTGAAGATGCTCCTGACGCTGTTGTTGTGTGATACATTTTGAGTTTGACCATGGTTTTCTTAGCAAATGGTAACAGTGGTTTGCTATTGCCTACCATTGGGCAAACTAAAGAAATTGCCATTTCTCTTCCCAAATTTTCATCCACCTATACTATAGCCATTGACATTTGAGGTCCTAGCTCTTCCGCTTTCTCCGTCATAAGTTCAGTTACTGAACCTGCCAGATCCGCAGTTGGCCTTGGCTCCTATCCTGAGCAGGAACCCTTGCAGATGCTACCGTTCCGGGTCAGAGCAGCCCTGGGAGCAATAAATGACTAAGGGGTAACTCCACTTTCCCCAAAGCTCTGAAAGTCCCTAATCAGAGTCTCATCACCGGTTGCAGTTTAGAGTCATACCCAGGACTGACTTGAGGCACTGTTGGGCCTTATTTGTGTGGGCACTTATGTGCTGGTCCCAGACAGATCCTCTTGTATGGTAACACCGAGGAATTACTGACCCTCTCCACCTCTGAACCCTTAATGAGAAGTGGCTCATGTACCTCAGACTTCTTCCTACTGGTAGCCAATAATCATCTCCTTGATTTTGCTGATGTTGAGTGAGAGGATGTTGTTGTGGTACCACTCAACCAGATTTTCAATCTCCCTCCTACATACTGATTTATGACCACCTTTGATATGGCCAGCAACAGATGTGTCGTCAGCAAATTAACTATAGCATTAGAGCTATACTTAGCCACACAGTCACAGGTATAAAGCGAGTAAAGGAGATGTTTAAGCACACAGCCTTGTGGTGCATTTTGTGTTGATGATGATTATGGAGGAGATGTTGTTGCCAATCTGAACTGACTGGGGTCCACAAGTGAAGAAATTGAGGAGCCAGTTGCACAAGGAGTCATTGAGACACCGGTCTTGGAACTTAGTGATGATAGCGTTGAATGCTGAGCTGCAGTCAATAAAGAGTATCTCGATATACGTATCTTCATTACCAGAGCTAAGTGAAGAGCGGGTGAAATGGCTTCTGCTGTTGACCTGTTGTGATGGTAGGCAAATTGGAATGGATCCAGATCACTTCTCAGGGAAGAGTTGACATGCTTTATGACCCATCTCCTGAAGCACACATCACAGTGGATGTAAGTGTGACTGGGCAATATCCATTAAGGCAGATAACCATGTTCACCTTACGCACTAGTATGATTGAAGCCTGTTTGAAGAAGGCAGGTCCACAGAGAGAGGTTGAAGATGTCCTTAAACACTTCCCCAGTTGATAAGGTTTCAGTACTTGATGAGGTAAGCTTTCCACGGATTCACATTCCTAAAGGGTGCTCTGACCTTGACCTCAGAGAATAAGATCACAGGGTTACAGGGGGCTGTGGCAATTCATGAGGGTGCCTCCATGTTCCGTCAGTCAAAGTGAGCATAAAAGTGAGTCATCTGGGAGCAAAACCTTACTGTCATTTATGTTGCTTGGTTTTGCTTTGTAAGAGATGATAGAATTTCTGCCCTGCTACAGTTACCAAGCATCCCTCTATAATTCAAACTTGGTCTGGAATTATGAAGACAAGAGATTTTTGCAGCCTCAACATTCTCCTTCAGCTCCTCATACTTCCTCCAAACTCCATGCTATAGGCACCCGCATGGACCCCAGCTTTGCCTGCCTTTCCATGGACCCCAGCTTTGCCTGCCTTTCCATGGATCCCAGCTTTGCCTGCCTTTCCATGGACTATGTGGAACAGTCCATGTTCCAAACCTTCCGTGGTAATGCTTGCCACCCTTTACTGTGTTGCACTGATAACTGCATTAGAGCTGCTTCATGCACCCATTCAGAGCTTGTCAATGTCATCAACTTTGCCTCAAACCACCTCAAACTTCCATTTCTGACACCTCTCTCCCTTTCTGAATCCCTCTGTCTCCATCTCTGGGGACAAACTATCTACTGACATTGTTTATAATCTTACCAATTCCCACAGCTATCTTGGCTATACCTCTTCCCACCCTGTCTCCTTTAAAATGCTATTCCCATTTCTCAGTTCCTTAGAATCTGTCACATCTGTTCCCAGGATGAAGCTTTTCCTTTCAGGACATGAGAGATATCCTCCTTCTTCAAAGAACAGGCTTTTCCTTCCTCCATCATAGATGCTGCACTCACCCACATCTCCTCCATTTCCCAGACATCTACGCTCTCCCCATCTTCCCGCTACCTTAATGGTGATAGAGTTCCTCTTGTTCTCACCTACCACCCCATGAGCTTCCACATCCCAACACATCATTCAATGCGACTTCCCTTGTCTATTTGTCCCTCCACACTAATCTCCCTCCTGGCATATAGCTCTACAAGCAAAATAAATGCTACATCTGCCCATTCACCTCCTCCCTCACTTCCATTCAGGACCCCAAACAAACCTTCCAGGCAAGACAACACTTCACTTGTGAATCTGTTGGGGTTGTCTATTGTATCCGGTGGTCCCAATGTGGCCTCCGCTTCACTGCTGAGACCCGACGTATATTGGAGAACCACTTTGTCAAGGACCTTCAATCCATCTGCCAACTATTTCAGATCCTATCCCTATTCCCATTCTAGCATGTTGATCCATGGCCTCCTCTTCTCCTGCAATGAGACACCCTCAGGATGGAGGAGCAACACCTCATATCCTGTCTTGGTAGTCTCCAAGTTGATGGTATGATCTTTGATTTCTCCTTCTGGTATTTTTTTCTCATTTTTTTCTTTTTTTTGTACCCCTTCCTTCTTCTTCTATTCCCCACTCTGGCCTCCTACTTTTCCTCACCTGCCTATCACATTCCCCTGGTGCCCTTCCTTCTTCCCTTTCTCTCATGGCCCACTCTCCTCTCCTACCAGATTCCTTCTTCTCCAGCCCTTCACCTCTCCCACCCACCAGGCTTCACCTAACACCTAGCTTGTCCTCCTTCCCCTCCCCCAGCTTGTTATTTTGGTATCTTTCCCCCTTCCTTTCCAGTCCTGGTGAAGAGTCTCTGCCTGAAACATCAGCTGCTTTTTCATTTCCATAGATGCTGCCTAACTTGCTGAGTTCCTCCAGCATTTTGTTTGAGTTACTCTGGAATTACCACGTTGCATATGAGGTGGATTTCTGGAGGCGGTATCTGGACCTTTTGTACTGTCCTGGACACCCAGTCCTGAAACCATCAAACTAGCCCTTAACAGATTTTGAATTTTTTGGTTCATCCAGGACTTCTCATTGGGGAAGATTCGGAATGATTATTTGGGGACACACTCATCCGCAAGTGCCTTTATAATCTATGTGACAACTGTAGCGAATTCATTCAGATCCTCCGGATAAATGCTTGAAAATGATCCAGTCCACCAGTTTGAAGCAGTCCGACAGCTGCTTCTTTGCTTTTCGTGACAATCTCTTTGTCATCCTTACCTCTGGTGCCCTGTTCTTTAGCCTCTGCCTATATACAGGTAGGAGGAGAACACAGAGATGGTCAGATTTCCCAAAACAGTCGGCATTCTTGATGGTATTATAGCTCTGGTCAAATGTATTGGGTCCTCTGGTGCTGCAGTGAAACTTCAATTAACACTCGTGTTGCCTTCCCAGACAGAAGTGTATGAACCAAATTATTATTATTACTACTACTATAATTATTATTATTATGAGGACACGCAGTCCCCTTTTATTGTTATTTAGTAATGCATGCATTAAGAAATGATAAAGATGTTTTCCCAGAATGATATCACGAAAACACATGACAAACTGACTTAAAAACTAACAAAAACCATATAATTATAACATATAGTTACAACAGTGCAAAGCAATACCGTAATTAGCTCAGAAGTATAAAATTATACCAGTTTATACATACGGAGATGCATTACTGATAATGTTGTTTTATTTACCAAGAACAATAAATGAGGACTTCATTGAGAATAATCACTGAGTGTTCCAGTCATTTTTACAGTTACAGAGGCAGAGCTTTTGGCCCACCCTGACACTGAGCTCTCATGTAATCCTTTTACTAGCACCTGGTTCAAGGTCTTTGTGTTTCAGGCATTTATCTAGGTACTTCTGAAAAGTTGTGAGTCCTTGCTTCCAGTTGTGTGCCCAGGTTCCACCCTCCTCAGAGTGAAAAGTTCTTCCTCAGACACCCTGTATGCCTTCTAACCGTTACATTAAACCCATGTCCTTTACCTTCAGATACTATACAGTCCTATTCTCCACTATATCTTGTACACTTCAATCAGATACCATTATTAAACAGAGAACATAAATGTAAACATGAATGCAATGCCTACTTCTAACTGCTCTCGAGAAAATGGGGGAAGCTACTACTGCCTACTGGATACTGAATGGCCGGATAGAGTGGACATGCAGAGAAGGTTTCCATTAGCAGGAGAGTTTAGGATCTGAGAGAACCACCTTGGGACAAAGGGACAGACCCTTTAAAACTGAGATGAGGGGGAATTTCTTCAGCCAGAGGGTGGGGAATCCGTGCAAGTCATTGCTCGAGAGGGCTCAGGGCTGTATTTAAGGCAGAGATTGATATGTTCTTGATTGGTTACGGGAGTAGGTGGGAGAATGGGATTGTAAAAGAACTCAGCCATGAATGAAAAGCAGAGCAGACTCAATGGCTGGACGGCCTAATTCTGCATTTATATCTTATGGTCTTAAGGTACTGTCTTTGCAAAGGAAGATAATTCTATTATCTTTTGACCTGCCAGTTTGACATAACTGAATGTGTTATTGAGCTCTTTTAGGGTATTAGCCAGGGATCATCAAGTTTATGATGGAACTGGAATCATTTCAGTGTTGTGGTTAGTAGTGATGATGATAGTCAGGGTACAGGCAATATTGACAGTAGAGATTGTATAATTATTACTCTCTTTACAGTTTAACTTTCTCATGCCTGCTTGTATTTTATAAAATTACTAATATACATGTAGTTGTTTAGCGTGTCCCCTCGTAGTACAGTTCTTTATACTATTCTGGAAGCTTCTCAGATAGTGCATTATTTAAATAAGAGCTATCTGATTGGTTAACTCTTATCTACAAATTTGAATTGAATGTCTATTATGGTATAAGAAGAGCTGTGCACATTGGCTCATCATCTTTCTTTTTCTTTTCTTCCTTTCCTTCTCTTTGTTCTTTCCTGCCATCACTACTAGGCTCCACGTGCTTAACAAAACAGTCATAAAGCACAGGTTTTATGTCTTAATCTTGACTTCCAAAGGAAGATTTGATCAAAAACATCAGAATCCAGCAATTTTGCCTCGCCAGCAGGGATGGTTGTGAAGATTTAAGGAGTCAGAAGAATCCCAGAGGGATTTACACAGAAATTTACGAAAAAGAGCTTTGACCAGTGACCAATCAACTTTTGGGATTGATTAGCAAGAGCAAATTAAAGGAAGGCAGGGGCAAGCGCAGTGGCCATCGTCAGAGTGGACAGAGTCAGAATGGTCATCTTCAGAGAAAGCCTCAGTCCCTTCTTTATATCTGCTCATCTAGAACAGTAGAGATGTCAGGTAAGATAGAGCAATGCTCCTCTCACAGGATGTGGAAAGGCAGGGAGCTGTCCAGCGTCCCTGACCACTACAACTGTGAGAAGTGCATCCAGCTGCAGTTTCCAACAAACCGCATTAAGGAGTTGGAGCTGGAACTCGTTGAACTCCGAATCATTCAGGACGACGAAGGGGTGATAGATAAGACATATAGAGAAGTAGTTACTCACAAGGTACAAGACACAGGAAACTGGGTGACAGTCAGGAAAGGGAAGAGCAGTAAGGAGCCAGTGCAAAGTACCCCTGTGGCCAACCCCCTCAAACACAAATCTATAACTTTGGATACTGTTGCGGGGGGGGGGGTCGACCTAACAGAGGAAAGTCATAGTGGTCAGGTCTCTGACACAGAATCTGCCTCTGTGACTCAGAAGAGAAAGGGGGAGAAGAGGCATGTTGTGATGATAGGGGATGCATTAGACAGGGGAATGAACAGGAGGTTCTGTGGGCGAGAACAAAATTCCCGGATGGTATGTTGCCTCCCGGGTGCCAGAGTCCGGGATATCTCGGATCAAGTCCTCAGCATTCTTAAGTGTAAGGGTGAACAGCCAGAAGTCGTGATCCATTTAGGTACCAATGACATGGGTAGGATGAGTGACAAGGTTCTGCATAAAGAGTTCAGGGAGTTAAAGGGAGGACCTCCAGGGTTATGATCTCAGGATTGCTACGTGCTACCTCCTAGTGAGGCCAGAGCTGGAAGATTATACAGTTTAATACATGACTAAGGAGTTGGGGTAGGAGGGAGGGAATAAGATTTTTGGATCATTGGGCTGTCTTCCAGGGAAGGTGGGACCTGTACAGAAGGGACGGTTTGCTCCTGAACTGGAGGGGGACGAATATCCCTGTGGGATGGTTTGTTAATGCTTCATGGTGGGGTTTATACTAGAGTTGCAGGGGGATGGGAACCAGAGTGACAGAACAGTTCCTGGAGAGGTTGTGGAGGCAGATATTGGTAAGAGCTCAGGCAAAGTCAGGAATCCAAAGGTTGAGCTTGGTGCGACTAGCGTCATGAGCTGTGTATTTTCCAATCCAAGAAGCATCGTAGGAAAGGTGCTGAAGATGAGGTGGCTGGTTTACAAACAGACGCAACGTATAGTGAAGAGAGGCTGATGAAAGGGCAAGATTGCAGTCAACAGGATGAGTTGCAACGTAAAAGGCAGACAAAATCGAAAAGAGTAAATACAGGACTAAAGGTGTTATATTTGAATGGGCACAGTATACAGAATCAGGTAGATGAACTCGTAGCACAGCTGTAGATTGGCAGATATGATGTTGTAGGCATCACTGAATCATGGCTGAAGGATTATAGCTGGGAGCTTAATGTCCAAGGATACACATTGTATCGAAAGGACAGGCAGGAAGGCAGAGGGGGCGGCATTGCACTGCTGGTAAAAAATTAAATCAAATCATTAGAAAGAGGTGACTAGGCTTGGACAGTGTTGAATCATTGTGGATAGAGCTAAGGAACTGTTAGGGGAAAAAGACTCTGATGTGAGTTGTATACAGATCCCTAAGCAGTAATAAGGATATGGTCTACAACTTACAATGGGAAATAGAAAAGGCACGCCAAAAGGCAATAGTCCTGGGAGGTTTCAATATGCAGGTAGATTGTGAAAATCAGATTGAGGAGGAAAATTAAAGTTAGCTGTATCAGTATTACAGTGGAGTAAAGGAAATTACAGAGGCCTGAGAGAGGAATTGACCAGAATTATTTGGAAAAGAACACTGACAGGGATGACAGCAGAGCAACAATGGCTGGAATTTCTGCAAGTAATTAGAAAGGCCCAGGATATATATATCACAAAGAGGAAGAAGTATTTTGAAGGAAAGATGAAACAACAAGAGAAGTGAAAGCCAGCATAAAAGACAAAGAGAGAGCATATAATAGAGCAAAAAATTAGTAGGAAGTTAGAAGATTGGGAATCTTTTAAAACCAACAGAAGACAATTAAAAAGTAATTAAGAAGGTAAAGATGCAATATGAAAGTAAGCTAGACAACAATATTAAAGAGGATACCAAAAGTTTCTTCAGAAACATGAAGTGTAAAAGAAAGGCGAGAGTGGATATCAGACTACTGGGAAAATGATGTTGGAGAGATAGTAATGGGGGAATAAGAAAATGGCAGACAAACTGAATACACTAAGTATTCTGCATCCGTCTTCACTGTGGAAGATACTAGCAATTTGGTTGAGGTTCCAGGTCTCAGAGGTCATGAAGTATGTGAAGTTACCATTACTAGAGAGAAGATTATTGGGAACTGAAAGGTCTGAAGGTAAATAACTCACCTGGATTAGACGGTGTACACCCCAGGGTTCTAATAGAGCTGGCTTAAGAGATTGTGGAGGCAATTGTAATGATCTTTTAAGATTCACTAGATTCTGGAATGGTTTCAGAAGACTGGAAAATTGCAAATGTCACTCCACTCTTCAAGAAGGGAGAGAGGCAGAAGAAAGGAAACTATAGGCCAGTTAATCTGACCACAGTGATTGGAAAAATGTTGCAGTCGATTATCAAGGATGAGGTGTCAAGATACTTGGAGGCACATGATAAAATAGGCTGTAGCCAGCATGGTTTCCTCAAGGGAAAATCTTGCTTGACAAATCTGTTAGAATTCTTTGAAGAAACAGCAAGCAGAATAGACAAAGGAGAATCAGTTGGTGTTGTGTACTTGGATTTTCAGAAAGCCTTTGACAAGGTCCCACAAGCGAGCTACAAGCCCATGGTAATATAGGAAAGATTCTAGCATGGATTAAGCTGTGGCTGATTGGCAGGAGGCAAAATGTGGAATAAAGGAAGCCTTTTCTGGTTAGCTACGGTGCCTGGTGGTGTTCCACAGGGATCTGTGTTGGGACCACTTCTTTTTATGTTATATGTTAATGATTTGGATGATGGCTTTGCTGCAAAGTTTGCAGCCAATATGAAGATAGGCAGAGGGGAAGGTAGTTCTGAGGAAGGAGAGAGGCTACAGAAGGACTTAGACAGATTAGGACAATGGGAAAGAAATAGCATTTGGAATACAGTGTCAGTAAATGTATGGTCATGCACATTGGTAGAAGAAATGAAGGGGTTGACTACTTTCTCAACAGGAAGAAAATACAAAAAAAAACTGAGGTGCAAAGGGACTTGGAAATTCTTGTACAGGATTCCCTAAAGGTTAATTTGCAGGTTGACTCTGTGGTAATGAAGACAAATGCAATCTTAGCATTCATTTCGAGGACTAGAATATAAAGGCAAGGATGTAATATTGAGACTTTAAAAAGCACTGGTAAGGCCTCACTTGGAGTATCGTGAGCAGTTTAGGGCCCCTTATCTTAGCAAGGATGTGGAGAAACTGGAGAGGGTTCAAAAGAGGTTCATGAAAATGAGTCCAGGATTGAATGGCTTGTCATATGAAGAGCTTCTGATGGCTCTGAGACTGTACTCACTGGAAATCAGAAGAATGAGGGGTGACCTCATCGAATGGTGAAAGGCCTTAATAGAGTGGATGTGGAGAGGATGTTTCCTGTGTTGGGAAAATCTAGGACCTGAGGACACAGCCTCAGAATAGAGGAGTATCATTTTATAAGGGAGATAAGGAGGAATTTCCTTAGCCAGAGAGTGGTGAATCAGTGGAATTCTTTGCCACCGGCAGCTGTGGAGGCCAAGTCTTTGTATATATTTAAGGCAGAAGTTGATAGATTCTTGATTGGTCAGGGCATGGAGGGATCTGGAGAGAAGGCAGGAGATTTGGGGTTGAGAGGAAAATTGGATCAGCCAGGATGAAATGACAGAGCAGACTCAATGGGCCAATTGGCCTCATTCTGCTCCTATATCTTATGGACTGGAAACTTTTAGCACACAAACTTAAAAGAAGGTAAGATATTCCCCTATAAATGCCAAAACATTGAGAAAACCGCCAGTTATGCTTCAATATATCATTTGGTGGAATCTTTAAGAGTGAGAAGACTGCTATACGATATTATTCTGAAAAAAACTGATCTGTAATACTCAGATCAGCACTGAAATTAATACACTGCTGTAAATTAAATTCCTACATGCTGCCAGTAGGGAATGGAGAGATATTTTGGTTGCAATCTATTTGAACTTCTGTTGCAATCCGGTGAAATTTCGGTTGCAATGTATTGATACTTTGTTTACGATACATCAGTTGCAATCTAATAATATTTTGGGGTCGCAGTCAAAGTGATAAAAAGTAAGTACAAATGAAGTATTACACGTGAATGAATTAAAACAATGGCCAAAGTCATGAAACTCGCTACAGAAAACTGGGGATTTGAGCTCTTACCTGAATAAAACATTTCAATTTGAGGAAATGAATGAAAAAATCCAGATGAAAAATACCATCAATGTTTAAGTTTATTAAAAAGGTATGTGATAAGGCCCACAGAATGCCTGAATGAAAGGGAAAAAAACTAGAATGCGTGAGTCAAAGATACAAACACATAGTCAGTTTGATTGAGTGTGTGTGTATGAGTGGAAAAGTTACTGAAACAAGTAAAGAAGCTAAATAAGCAATTGGGGGAGAAAAGTAAAACACACAAGAAATAAACAACAGTATGATAAAGAAAGTAAAAAGTCTGAAGAACAAATTTCTGCAGTAACTGAACGAAAAACATAAGCCTAATAAAATGAAGTGCATTGCCTGGAGCTTAAGGACCAACAGAGGCAGATTGAGAAAGCTGAACAGGGACTTCTAGTGGGCAGTCCTGCCAGCGAAGTTTCTTCCTGCGAAAACCCCACAACATCAGACAGTCCTCTGAAAGAGCACCACCATCCAAACTCAGAGGAATTGCAGGATTGACTTTACAGTGGCCTCAGGTAACTCAAGTGAGGATGACACTGATGAATCAATCAGATTTGCAGCTGTCACAGCTTACTCCAATAAAGACCAAGGATGTCATAAATCCTGATTCGGGTTTAATTCGGAAAAGGAGGTCTGAGAATCGCAGTGGGAGTGCGGCGGAAGCCATTTTTGATTTTTTCTTTTTCTCATCGGAGTTAAGAGAGGTGGGACTGTGCAGGCGTGTGACGTCGGGCAGTGAAGCGTGGAAGATTTAAAAGGAACACAGCCGTATACAACGGGCAGCGTCATTTTGCGGGCAGCGGAGTGAGCCGGGACCAGAGTGAAGGTTTAAGGGCTTAGGCGGAAACGGGCGAGACAAAGTAGGTTTGGTTTTCAATTTTCCCTGTTATTTGAGGAAAGGGGGAAGTATGAGTGTCAGGGCAGTTTGTTGTTTTCGGTGTCGGATGTGGGAGGCCCTGGAGTCTCCAAGCCTCCCGGATGTCCACATCTGCACCAGGTGCGCCGAGATGCAGCTCCTAAGGGACCGCATTAGGGAACTGGAGCTGCAGCTCGATGACCTTCGTCTGGTCAGGGAGAGTGAGGAGGTGATAGAGAGGAGTTAAAGGCAGGTGGTCACACCGGGGCCATGGGAGGCAGACAAGTGAGTCACGGTTAGGAGGGGGAAGAGGAAGAGTCAGGTAATAGAGAGTACCCTGGTGGCTGTGCCCCTTAACAATAGGTACTCCTGTTTGAGTACTGTTGGGGGGGGGGAACAGCCTACCTGGGGGAAGCGACAGTGGCCGTGCCTCCGGCACAGAGTCCGGCCCGGTACCTCTGAAGGATAAGGAAAGGAAGAGGAGGGCAGTAGTAATAGGGGACTCGATAGTAAGGGGGTCAGATAGGCGATTCTGTAGACACAGTCCGGAGACCCGGATGGTAGTTTGCCTCCCTGGTGCCAGGGTCCGGGATGTTTCTGATCACGTCCAAGATATCCTGAAATGGAAGGGTGAGGAGTCAGAGGTCGTGGTAGATATAGGTACCAATGACATAGGTGGGAAAAAGGGAAGAGGTCCTGAAAGGAGAATATAGGGAGTTAGGAAGGGAGTTGAGAAGAAGGACCGCAAAGGTAGTAATCTCAGGATTACTGCCTGTGCCGTGCAACAGTGAGAGTAGGAATGCAATGAGGTGGAGGATAAATGCGAGGCTGAGGGATTGGAGTAGGGGGCAAGGATTCAAGTTTCTGGATCATTGGAACCTCTTTTGGCGCAGGTGTGACCTGTACAAAAAGGACGGGTTGCACTTGAATCCTAGGGGGACCAATATCCTGGCAGGGAGATTTGCAAAGGCTATTGGGGAGACTTTAAACTAGAATGGTTGGGGGGGGTGGGAATCAAATTGAAGAGACTAGGAGAGAGGAGGTTAGTTCACAAATAGAGAAAGCTAGTAGACAGTGTGTGATGGAGGATAGGCAGGTGAAAGAGAAGGGGAGAACTCAGACCAAAGATGTAGGGGAGAAGGAAGAAAAAGATAACAAAGGTGTTTGCACCATCAGGTATAAACAGAGAGTAAGAGGTGGAGAGTTTCTTAAATGCATCTATTTTCATGCTAGGAGCATTGTAAGAAAGGTGGATGAGCTTAGAGCATGGATTGATACCTGGAAATATGATATTGTAGCTATTAGTGAAACATGGTTGCAGGAGGGGTGTGATTGGCAACTAAATATTCCTGGATTTCATTGCTTTTCAGGTGTAATAGAATCAGAGGGACAAGAGCGGGAGGTGTTGCATTGCTTGTCAGAGAAAATATTACAGTGGTGCTTTGGCAGGATAGATTAGAGGACTCGTCTAGGGAGGCTATCTGGGTGGAATTGAGGAATGGGAAAGGTGTAGTAATGCCTATAGGGGTGTATTATAGAGAAGGGTCAGTGTTGGATCTCCTGTTAGGGAATGAGATGGGTCAGGTGACGGAGGTATGTGTTGGAGAGCACTTCGGGTCCAGTGATCACAATGCCATTAGTTTCAATATAATTATGGAGAAGGATAGGGCTGGACCCAGGGTTGAGATTTCTGATTGGAGAAAGGCTAACTTTGAGGAGATGCAAAAGGATTTAGAAGGCCTGGATTGGGACAATTTGTTTTATGGGAAGGATGTAATAGAGAAGTGGAGATCATTTAAAGGTGAAAGTTTGAGAGTACAGAATCTTTATGTTCCTGTTAGGTCGAGAGGAAAGGTTAAAAGTTTGAGAGAGCCATGGTTTTCAAGGGATATTGGAAACTTGGTTCAGAAAAAGAGGGAGATCTACAATAAATATAGGCAGCTTGGAGTAAACGAGATGCTCGAAGAATATAAAGAATGTAAAAAGAAACTTAAGAAAGAAATTAGAAAAGCTAAAAGAAGGTATGAGGTTGCTTTGGCTAGTAAGGTGAAAATAAATCCAAAAGGTTTCTACAGTTATATTAATAGCAAAAGGATAGTGAGGGATAAAATTGGTCCCTTAGAGAATCAGTGTGGATGGCTATGTGCGGAGCCAAAAGAGATGGGGGAGATTTTAAACAATTTCTTTTCTTCAGTATTCACTAAGGAGAAGGATATTGAATTGTGTAAGGTAAAGGAAACAAGAAGGGTAGTTATGGAAACTATGATGATTAAAGAAGAGGAAGAATTGGTGCTTTTAAGGAATATAAAAGTGGATAAGTCTCCAGGTCCTGACAGGATATTCCCTAGGACCTTGAGGGAAGCTAGTGTGGAAATAGCAGGGGCTCTGACAGAAATATTTCAAATGTCATTAGAAACGGGGATGGTGCCAGAGGATTGGCGTATTGCTCATGTTGTTCCATTGTTTAAAAAGGGTTCTAAGAGTAAACCTAGCAATTATCAGCCTGTGAGTTTGACATCAGTGATGGGTAAATTGATGGAAAGTATTCTTAGAGATGGTATATATAATTATCTGGATAGACAGGGTCTGATTAGGAACAGTCAACATGGATTTGTGTGTGGAAGGACATGTTTGACAAATTTTATTGAATTTTCTGAAGATGTTACTAGGAAAGTTGATGATGGTAAAGCAATGGATGTTGTCTATATGGACTTCAAGAAGGCCTTTGACAAGGTTCTACACGGAAGGTTAGTTAGGAAGGTTCAATCATTAGGTATTAATATTGAAGTAGTAAAATGGATTCAGCAGTGGCTGGATGGGAGACGCCAGAGAGTAATGGTGGATAACTGTTTGTCAGATTGGAGGCCGGTGTCTAGTGGTGTGCCTCAGGGTTCTGTACTGGGTCCAATGTTGTTTGTCATATATATTAATGATCTGGATGATGTGGTGGTAAATTGGATTAGTAATTATGCAGATGATACTAAGATAGGTGGAGTTGTAGATAATGAAGTAGGTTTTCAAAGCTTGCAGAGAGATTTAGGCCAGTTAGAAGAGTGGGCTGAAAGATGGCAGATGGAGTTTAATGCTGATAAATGTGAGGTTCTTCATTTTGGTAGGACTAATCAAAATAGGACATACATGGTAAATGGTAGGGCTTTGAAGAATGCAGTAGAACAGAGGGATCTAGGAATAACAGTGTATAATTCCCTGAAGGTGGAATCTCATGTGGATAGGGTGGTGAAGAAAGCTTTTGGTATGCTGGCCTTTATAAATCAGAGCATTGAGTATAGGAGTTGGGATGTAATGTTGAAATTGTACAAGGCATTGGTAAGGCCAAATTTGGAGTATTGTGTACAGTTCTGGTCACCAAATTATAGGAAAGATGTCAACAAAATAGAGAGAGTACAGAGAAGATTTACTGGAATGTTACCTGGGTTTCATCTCCTAAGTTACAGAGAAAGGTTGAACAAGTTGGGTCTTTATTCTTTGGAGCGTAGAAGGTTGAGGGGGGACTTGATAGAGGTATTTAAAATTATGAGGGCGATAGATAGAGTTGACGTGGATAGGCTTTTTCCATTGAGAGTGGGGGAGATTCAAACAAGAGGACATGAGTTGTGAGTTAAAGGGCAAAAGTTTAGGGGTAACATGAGGGGGAACTTCTATACTCAGAGAGTGGTAGCTGTGTGGAACGAGCTTCCAGCAGAAGTGGTTGAGGCAGGTTCGATGTTGTCGTTTAAAGTTAAATTGGACAGCTATATGGACAGGAAAGGAATGGAGGGTTATGGGCTGAGTGCAGGTCGGTGGGACTAGGTGAGAGTAAGAGTTCGGCATGGACTAGAAGGGCCGAGATGGCCTGTTTGCATGCTGTAGTTGTTATATGGTTATATGATGTGAAGACACACAGGATTGAAGATGGAGCCTATGAAAGGAGACTGACAGACAATTTACTGGGTTGTTAATCAATGTACTCAGAAGCTAACCCCTCTCGTGGCATATCCATCAATTACGTTCAATGCCCTGAGGCCATCACACAAGCGGTTTACAGTTATTGATATGGATTCTGGTTCATACCACTGGCGTCTGAATGTTAACTGTGTTTGGCATTGAACAATACTAATGGATGAGACTACCACAAGGGCTCTATAGCAGTTCCATTGTCTATAATACAGCTGTAAGACAACATCTGAGGGACTTACCAGACATTAATTGTCATACAAAATGTGAATGATTTCCAGATTGCATCCGAGGCTGCAGACGAGCAGGAACATGATGTGCTTTGCTTGTTTGATTATATATCCTCCCAGGGTCACAAGGTAAACCTAGGCAAGACACAATTGCAACAAGGAGAAGTAATTTTTTTCGGGACAGAACCATTCCAAAGTTAAGCAAGAAATCACTGAGGATCGTGCAAGGGCCATCAAGTCAGCAAAGGCACCTACTAGCAAAGTCCAGCAACTCCGATCATTTATGGGTAGTGTAGCTACAAGGAAGCATGGATTGATTCATACGCCAAAATCCCCAACCACTCAACAATCTGCTGACAGGTAGTTGGCACTCAGACAACCCTGTGACTCTTTATGAAGAACAGCTTTCAGAAAGAGTTTCAGACTTTAAAGGTGATATGTGTGCTCTACCTACATTAGGAATCCCTGATACAGATAGACCACTTACCCTGTACGTTCATGAGAAACGTGGCTACATGGTGGTTGTCTTCACTCAAGAACATGAAGATTGACAGCATCCTATTGGTTACTACTCTGTCAAAGATCTCATCCTGCACACCGATGGTTCCTCAGTGATTGAGAGATGAATTCGAATGGTTGGGTGGACCATTGTTTCTGAAACTAATGCACTGACATCAGGAGGCATGGCTCCTGATATCTGTGCAAGAGGCAGAACTGAAAGATCTGATTGAAGTCCATGAGTTGGCAGAAGGAAGATCAACTAATACCTACACTGATTCTCAATATGCTTTTGGAGTTGTTCATGATTTTGGAAACTTATGGAGACAAACGGGATTTCTTACGGCTGTAGGAACCCCAATCAAGAATGGCCAACTAGTACAAGAACTTCAGGCTCCTTCCCTCCCCCTCCTGTCTTCTCCTATCATTTTGGATCTTCCCCTCCCCCTCCCACTTTCAAATCTCTTACTAACTCTTCCTTCAGTTAGTCCTGACGAAGGGTTTCGGCCCGAAACGTCGACTGCACCTCTTCCTAGAGATGTTGCTTGGCCTGCTGCGTTCACCAGCAACTTTCATGTGTGTTGCTTGAATTTCCAGCATCTGCAGAATTCCTCGTGTTTGCGTTTAGAATATAAGGGGTATACTTTATGCAATTATACTTTACATTGCCCTAAATGGAGTAAAGACTTTAGGATTTTCATTGACGATATCCTACACAACAATATCATAGTTAAGCAAGGCTCCTGTCAAGTAATAAGAAGCAATTTAAGTTCATGGAACAATATATACTTTCTGTTCGGAAATGTGGCTTAACATATAATTGGTTTGGAACTTGTTATTTAGGGTGTGTATGTCCTTCCATAAGACACACACACAACCAATCTGTACAACCCGAGTCCAGAAGTAAACCAGACATTTCAGAAGGTGCACGCATTGCATCAATTTTGCAAGGAATATAAGTGAGATTAAAATGTTGCTGAAGCTTTAGAAAGGGTAAGCAATGCACTGCGGAAACCTTGGGAAAGGAAACAACAGAAATAGTTGCCATGCCTAAGGTGGTTCTGAAAAATCATACGCCATTAAATCCTCTCTTAGTAGATGAGAGAATAAGACCATAAGATTTAGGAGCAGAAGTAGGCCATTTGGCCCATCGAGTCTGCACCGCCATTCAATCATGGGCTGATCCAATTCTTCCAGTCATCCCCACTCCCCTCCCTTCTCCCCATTCCCTTTGATGCCCTGGCTAATCAGGAACCTGTCTATCTCTGCCTTAAATACACCCAATGACTTGGCCTCCACAGCGGCTTGTGACAACAAATTCCACAGATTTACCACCCTCTGACTAAAGTAATTTCTCCACATAT